>NC_060119.1:39519752-39841848 GCF_021461395.2 Schistocerca americana
TGCGCTAACTATGTCTACAGATGGTGAATGTTGGAAATAGTGCTTTCTGCAGCTCCTTAAGGTCCTCCTTCGTCTAGGGTAGAAAGGAAGGGAGCCATGTACAGCTGTGCGCTAGTAATGTCTACAGATGGTGAATGTTGGAAATGGTGCTTTCTGAGGCTCCTTACAGTTCTTGTTCATCAAGGGTAGAAAGTAAGGGAGACATGGTCAGATGTGCGCTAACTATGTCTACAGATGGTGAATGTTGGAAATGGTGCTTTCTGAGGCTCCTTACAGTTCTTCTTCATCAAGGGTAGAAAGTAAGGTAGGCAAGGTCAGGTGTGCGCTAACTATGTCTAAAGATGGCGAATGTAAGTAATGGTGTTTTCAGCAGCTCCTTACAGTTCTCCTTCATCTTGGGTAGACAGTAAGGTAGACATGTACAGCTGTGCGCTAACTATGTCTACAGATGGGGAATGTTGGAAATGGTGCTTTATGGGGATCGCTCCAGTTCTTCTTCACCAAGGGTAGATTGTAGGTGAGACATGTTCAGGTGTGCGCTATCTATGACTAGAGGTGGTGAATGTTGGAAATGTTGCTTTCTGTAGCTCCTTACAGTTCTTCTTCATCAATGGTAGAATGTATGGGAGACACATACAGGAGTGCGCGAACTATGACTGGAGCTGGTGAGTGTTGGAAATGATGCTTTCTGATGCTCCATACAGTTCTCCTTCACCTAGGGTAGAAAGTAAGGGAGACATGTACAGGTTTGTGCTAACTATGTCTACAGTTGGTGAATGTAGGAAATTGTGCTTTCTGAGGCTCCTTACAGTTCTTCTTCATCAAGGATAGAAAGTAAGAGACATATGTACAAGTGTGCGCTGACTCAGTCAACAGATGGTGAATGTTGGAAAAGGTGCTTTCTGGAGCTCATTACTGTTTTCCTTTACCTAGGGTAGAAAGCAAAGGGAGTCATGTACAGCTGTGCACTAACTATGTCTACAGAACGTGAATGTTGGAAATGGTGCTTTCTCCAGCTCCTCATAGTTCTTCTTCATCAAGGGTAGAAAGTAAGTGAGACATGTACTGGTGTGAGCTATCTATGTCCAGAGATGGTGAATATTCGAAATGGTGCTTTCTGCAGCGCCTTACACTTCTCCTTCACCTAGGGTAGAAAGTAAGGGATTCATGTACAGGTATACGCTAACTCTGCCAAGAGATGTCGAAAGTTGGAAATTGTGTTTTCTGCAGATGCTTACAGTTCTCCTTCACCTAGGGTAGATAGTAAGGGTGACATGTACTGGTGTGCGCTAACTATGTCTACAGATTGTGAATGTTGGAAATGGTGCTTTCTGAGGCTCCTTACAGTTCTCCTTCATCAAGGGTAGAAAATAAGGGAGACAGGGTAGATGTGCGCTAACTATGTCTAGAAATGGTGAATGTTGGAATTGGTGCTTTCCGCAGCTCCTTACAGTCCTCCTTCACGTAGCGTACAATGTAAGGGAGACATGTACAGCTATGGGCTAATTAAATCCACAGAAGGTGAATGTTGTAAATGGTTCTTTATGCAGCTCCTTACAGCTTTTCTTCTCCTAGGGTAGAAAGTAAGGGACACATGTACAGGTGCACTCTAACAATGTGTACACATGGTGAATGTTTTAAATGGTGCTTTCTGCACCATGTTACAGTTCTTCTTCACGCGGGGTAGAAAGTAAGGGAGATATGTACAGCAGTGCGCTGACTATGTCAACAGATGGTGAATGTTGGAAATGGTGCTCTCTGAGGCTCCTTACAGTTCGTCTTCATCAAGGGTGGAAAGTAAGGAAGACATGGTCAGATGTGCGCTAACTATGTCTACAGATGGTGAATGTTGGAATTTGTGCTTTCTGAGGCTCCTTACAGTTCTTGATCATCAAGGGTAGAAAGTAAGGGAGACATGGTCAGATGTGCGCTAACTGTGTCTACAGATGGTGAATGTTGGAAATGATGCTTTCTGATGCTCCTTACAGTCTTCCTTCACCTAGGGTAGAAAGGAAGGGAGACATGTGCAGCTGTGCGCTAGTAATGTCTACAGATGGTGAATGTTGGAAATGATGCTCTCTGAGGCTCCTTACAGCTCTCCTTCATCAAGCGTAGAAAGTAAGGGAGGCAAGATCAGGTGTGCGCTAACTATGTCTAAAGATAGTGAATATAGGAAATGGAGCTTTCTGCAGCTCCCTACAGTTCTCCTTCACCGAGGGTAGAAAGTAAGGGATTCATGTACAGGTATACGCTAACTCTGCCAAGAGATGTCGAAAGTTGGAAATTGTGTTTTCTGCAGATGCTTACAGTTCTCCTTCACCTAGGGTAGATAGTAAGGGTGACATGTACAGCTGTTCGCTAACTGTGTCTACAGATGGTGAATGTTGGAAATGGTGCTTTCTGAGGCTCCTTACAGTTCTTGTTCATCAAGGGTAGAAAGTAAGGAAGACATGGTCAGATGTGCGCTAACTGTGTCTACAGATGGTGAATGTTGGAAATGGTGCCTTCTGAGCTCCTTACTGTTCTCCTTCACCTAGGGTAGTGAGTAAGGTAGACGTGTACAGCTGTACGCTAACTATGTCTACAGATGGTGAATGTTGGAAATGGTGGTTTCTGAGGCTCCTTACAGTTCTTGTTCATCAAGGGTAGAAAGTAAGGGAGACATGGTCAGATGTGCGCTAACTGCGTCTACAGATAGTGAATGTTGGAAATGGTGCTTTCTGAGGCTCCTTACAGTTCTTGTTCATCAAGGGTACAAAGTAAGCGAGACATGGTCAGCTGTGCGCTAACTGTGTCTACAGATGGTGAATGTTGGAAATGGTGCCTTCTGAGTTCCTTACTGTGTTCCTTCACCTAGGGTAGTGAGTAAGGTAGACGTGTACAGCTGTACGCTAACTATGTCTACAGACAGTGAATGTTGGAAATGGTGCTTTCTGAGGCTCCTTACAGTTCTTGTTCATCAAGGGTAGGAAGTAAGGGAGACATGGTCAGATGTGCGCTAACTGTGTCTACTGATGGTGAATGTTGGAAATGGTGCTTTCTGAGGCTCCTTACAGTTCTTGTTCATCAAGGGTAGAAAGTAAGGGAGACATGGTCAGATGTGCGCTAACTGTGTCTACAGATGGTGAATGTTGGAAATGGTGCTTTCTGAGGCTCCTTACAGTTCTTGTTCATCAAGGGTAGAAAGTAAGGGAGACATGGTCAGATGTGCGCTAACTGTGTCTACAGATGGTGAATGTTGGAAATGATGCTTTCTGATGCTCCTTACAGTTCTTGTTCATCAAGGGTAGAAAGTAAGGGAGACATGGTCAGATGTGCGCTAACTGTGTCTACAGATGGTGAATGTTGGAAATGGTGCCTTCTGAGCTCCTTACTGTTCTCCTTCACCTAGGGTAGTGGGTAAGGTAGATGTGTACAGCTGTACGCTAACTATGTCTACAGATGGTGAATGTTGGAAATGGTGCTTTCTGAGGCTCCTTACAGTTCTTGTTCATCAAGGGTAGAAAGTAAGGGAGAACTGGTCAGATGTGCGCTAACTGTGTCTACAGATGGTGAATGTTGGAAATGGTGCCTTCTGAGCTCCTTACTGTTCTCCTTCACCTAGGGTAGTGAGTGAGGTAGACGTGTACAGCTGTACGCTAACTATGTCTACAGACAGTGAATGTTGGAAATGGTGCTTTTTGAGGCTCCTTACAGTTCTTGTTCATCAAGGGTAGAAAGTAAGGGAGACATGGTCAGATGTGCGCTAACTGTGTCTGCAGATGGTGAATGTTGGAAATGGTGCTTTTTGAGGCTCCTTACAGTTCTTGTTCATCAAGGGTAGAAAGTAAGGGAGACATGGTCAGATGTGCGCTAACTGTGTCTACAGATGGTGAATGTTGGAAACGGTGCTTTCTGAATCTCCATACAGTTCTTGTTCATCAAGGGTAGAAAGTAAGGGAGACATGGTCAGATGTGCGCTAACTGTGTCTACAGATGGTGAATGTTGGAAATGGTGCTTTCTGAGGCTCCTTACAGTTCTTGTTCATCAAGGGTAGAAAGTAAGGAAGACATGGTCAGATGTGCGCTAACTGTGTCTACAGATGGTGAATGTTGGAAATGGTGCCTTCTGAGCTCCTTACTGTTCTCCTTCACCTAGGGTAGTGAGTAAGGTAGACGTGTACAGCTGTACGCTAACTATGTCTACAGATGGTGAATGTTGGAAATGGTGGTTTCTGAGGCTCCTTACAGTTCTTGTTCATCAAGGGTAGAAAGTAAGGGAGACATGGTCAGATGTGCGCTAACTGCGTCTACAGATAGTGAATGTTGGAAATGGTGCTTTCTGAGGCTCCTTACAGTTCTTGTTCATCAAGGGTACAAAGTAAGCGAGACATGGTCAGCTGTGCGCTAACTGTGTCTACAGATGGTGAATGTTGGAAATGGTGCCTTCTGAGTTCCTTACTGTGTTCCTTCACCTAGGGTAGTGAGTAAGGTAGACGTGTACAGCTGTACGCTAACTATGTCTACAGACAGTGAATGTTGGAAATGGTGCTTTCTGAGGCTCCTTACAGTTCTTGTTCATCAAGGGTAGGAAGTAAGGGAGACATGGTCAGATGTGCGCTAACTGTGTCTACTGATGGTGAATGTTGGAAATGGTGCTTTCTGAGGCTCCTTACAGTTCTTGTTCATCAAGGGTAGAAAGTAAGGGAGACATGGTCAGATGTGCGCTAACTGTGTCTACAGATGGTGAATGTTGGAAATGGTGCTTTCTGAGGCTCCTTACAGTTCTTGTTCATCAAGGGTAGAAAGTAAGGGAGACATGGACAGATGTGCGCTAACTGTGTCTACAGATGGTGAATGTTGGAAATGGTGCTTTCTGAGGCTCCTTACAGTTCTTGTTCATCAAGGGTAGAAAGTAAGGGAGACATGGTCAGATGTGCGCTAACTGTGTCTACAGATAGTGAATGTTGGAAATGGTGCTTTCTGAGGCTCCTTACAGTTCTTGTTCATCAAGGGTAGAAAGTAAGGGAGACATGGTCAGATGTGCGTTAACTGTGTCTACAGATGGTGAATGTTGGAAATGGTGCTTTCTGAGGGTCCTTACAGTTCTTGTTCAGCAAGGGTAGAAAGTAAGGGAGACATGGTGAGATGTGCGCTAACTGTGTCTACAGATGGTGAATGTTGGAAATGGTGCTTTCTGAGGCTCCTTACAGTTCTTGTTCATCAAGGGTAGAAAGTAAGGGAGACATGGTCAGATATGCGCTAACTGTGTCTACAGATGGTGCTTTCTGAGGCTCCTTACAGTTCTTGTTCATCAAGGGTAGAAAGTAAGGGAGACATGGTCAGATGTGCGCTAACTGTGCCTACAGATAGTGAATGTTGGAAATGGTGCTTTCTGAGGCTCCTTACAGTTCTTGTTCATCAAGGGTAGAAAGTAAGGGAGACATGGTCAAATGTGCGCTAACTGTGTCTACAGATGGTGAATGTTGGAAATGGTGTTTTCTGAGCCTCCTTACAGTTCTTGTTCATCAAGGGTAGAAACTAAGGGAGACATGGTGAGATGTGCGCTAACTGTGTCTACAGATGGTGAATGTTGGAAATGGTGCTTTCTGAGGCTCCTTACAGTTCTTGTTCATCAAGGGTAGAAAGTAAGGGAGACATGGTCAGATGTGCGCTAACTGTGACTACAGATAGTGAATGTTGGAAATGGTGCTTTCTGAGGCTCCTTACAGTTCTTGTTCATCAAGGGTAGAAAGTAAGGGAGACATGGTCAGATGTGCGCTAACTGTGTCTACAGATGGTGAATGTTGGAAATGGTGCTTTCTGAGGCTCCTTACAGTTCTTGTTCATCAAGGGTAGAAAGTAAGGGAGACATGGTCAGATGTGCGCTAACTGTGTCTACAGATGGTGAATGTTGGAAATGGTGCTTTCTGAGGCTCCTTACAGTTCTTGTTCATCAAGGGAAGAAAGTAAGGGAGACATGGTCAGATGTGCGCTAACTGTGTCTACAGATGGTGAATGTTGGAAAAGGTGCTTTCAGAGGCTCCTTACAGTTATTGTTCATAAAGAGTAGAAAGTAAGGGAGTCATGGTCAGATGTACGCTAACTGTGTCTACAGATGGTGAATGTTGGAAATGGTGCCTTCTGAGCTCCTTACTGTTCTCCTTCACCTAGGGTAGTGAGTAAGGAAGACGTGTACAGCTGTACGCTAAATATGTCTACAGATGGTGAATGTTGGAAATGGTGATTTCTGAGGCTCCTTACAGTTCTTGTTCATCAAGGGTAGAAAGTAAGGGAGACATGGTCAGATGTGCGCTAACTGTGTCTACAGATGGTGAATGTTGGAAACGGTGCTTTCTGAGGCTCCATACAGTTCTTGTTCATCAAGGGTAGAAAGTAAGGGAGACATGGTCAGATGTGCGCTAACTGTGTCTACAGATGGTGAATGTTGGAAATGGTGCTTTCTGAGGCTCCTTACAGTTCTTGTTCATCAAGGGTAGAAAGTAAGGAAGACATGGTCAGATGTGCGCTAACTGTGTCTACAGATGGTGAATGTTGGAAATGGTGCCTTCTGAGCTCCTTACTGTTCTCCTTCACCTAGGGTAGTGAGTAAGGTAGACGTGTACAGCTGTACGCTAACTATGTCTACAGATGGTGAATGTTGGAAATGGTGGTTTCTGAGGCTCCTTACAGTTCTTGTTCATCAAGGGTAGAAAGTAAGGGAGACATGGTCAGATGTGCGCTAACTGCGTCTACAGATAGTGAATGTTGGAAATGGTGCTTTCTGAGGCTCCTTACAGTTCTTGTTCATCAAGGGTACAAAGTAAGCGAGACATGGTCAGCTGTGCGCTAACTGTGTCTACAGATGGTGAATGTTGGAAATGGTGCCTTCTGAGTTCCTTACTGTGTTCCTTCACCTAGGGTAGTGAGTAAGGTAGACGTGTACAGCTGTACGCTAACTATGTCTACAGACAGTGAATGTTGGAAATGGTGCTTTCTGAGGCTCCTTACAGTTCTTGTTCATCAAGGGTAGGAAGTAAAGGAGACATGGTCAGATGTGCGCTAACTGTGTCTACAGATGGTGAATGTTGGAAATGGTGCTTTCTGAGGCTCCTTACAGTTCTTGTTCATCAAGGGTAGAAAGTAAGGGAGACATGGTCAGATGTGCGCTAACTGTGTCTACAGATGGTGAATGTTGGAAATGGTGCTTTCTGAGGCTCCTTACAGTTCTTGTTCATCAAGGGTAGAAAGTAAGGGAGACATGGACAGATGTGCGCTAACTGTGTCTACAGATGGTGAATGTTGGAAATGGTGCTTTCTGAGGCTCCTTACAGTTCTTGTTCATCAAGGGTAGAAAGTAAGGGAGACATGGTCAGATGTGCGCTAACTGTGTCTACAGATAGTGAATGTTGGAAATGGTGCTTTCTGAGGCTCCTTACAGTTCTTGTTCATCAAGGGTAGAAAGTAAGGGAGACATGGTCAGATGTGCGTTAACTGTGTCTACAGATGGTGAATGTTGGAAATGGTGCTTTCTGAGGGTCCTTACAGTTCTTGTTCATCAAGGGTAGAAAGTAAGGGAGACGTGGTGAGATGTGCGCTAACTGTGTCTACAGATGGTGAATGTTGGAAATGGTGCTTTCTGAGGCTCCTTACAGTTCTTGTTCATCAAGGGTAGAAAGTAAGGGAGACATGGTCAGATGTGCGCTAACTGTGTCTACAGATGGTGCTTTCTGAGGCTCCTTACAGTTCTTGTTCATCAAGGAAAGAAAGTAAGGGAGACATGGTCAGATGTGCGCTAACTGTGTCTACAGATGGTGAATGTTGGAAATGGTGCTTTCTGAGGCTCCTTACAGTTCTTGTTCATCAAGGGTAGAAAGTAAGGGAGACATGGTCAGATGTGCGCTAACTGTGTCTACAGATAGTGAATGTTGGAAATGGTGCTTTCTGAGGCTCCTTAAGGTTCTTGTTCATCAAGGGTAGAAAGTAAGGGAGACATGGTCAGATGTGCGTTAACTGTGTCTACAGATGGTGAATATTGGAAATGGTGCTTTCTGAGGCTCCTTACAGTTCTTGTTCATCAAGGGTAGAAAGTAAGGGAGACATTGTCAGATGTGCGCTAACTGTGTCTACAGATGGTGAATGTTGGAAATGGTGCTTTCTGAGGCTCCTTACAGTTCTTGTTCATCAGGGGTAGAAAGTAAGGGAGACATGGTCAGATGTGCGCTAACTGTGTCTACAGATAGTGATTTGTTGGAAATGGTGCTTTCTGAGGCTCCTTACAGTTCTTGTTCATCAAGGGTAGAAAGTAAGGGAGACATGGTCAGATGTGCGCTAACTGTGTCTACAGATGGTGAATGTTGGAAAAGGTGCTTTCTGAGGCTCATTACAGTTCTTGTTCATCAAGGGTAGAAAGTAAGGGAGACATGGTCAGATGTGCGCTAACTGTGTCTACAGATGGTGAATGTTGGAAATGGTGCCTTCTGAGCTCCTTACTGTTCTCATTCACCTAGGGTAGTGAGTAAGTTAGACGTGTGCAGCTTTACGCTAACTATGTCTACAGATGGTGAATGTTGGAAATGGTGCTTTCTGAGGCTCCTTACAGTTCTTGTTCATCAAGGGTAGAAAGTAAGGGAGACATGGTCAGATGTGCGCTAACTGTGTCTACAGATGGTGAATGTTGGAAATGGTGTTTTCTGAGGCTCCTTACAGTTCTTGTTCATCAAGGGTAGAAACTAAGGGAGACATGGTGAGATGTGCGCTAACAGTGTCTACAGATGGTGAATGTTGGAAATGGTGCTTTCTGAGGCTCCTTACAGTTCTTGTTCATCAAGGGTAGAAAGTAAGGGAGACATGGTCAGATGTGCGCTAACTGTGACTACAGATAGTGAATGTTGGAAATGGTGCTTTCTGAGGCTCCTTACAGTTCTTGTTCATCAAGGGTAGAAAGTAAGGGAGACATGGTCAGATGTGCGTTAACTGTGTCTACAGATGGTGAATGTTGAAATGGTGCTTTCTGAGGCTACTTACAGTTCTTGTTCATCAAGGGTAGAAAGTAAGGGAGACATGGTCAGATGTGCGCTAACTGTGTCTACACTTACAGTTCTTGTTCATCAAGGGTAAAAAGTAAGGGAGACATGGTCAGATGTGCGCTAACTGTGTCTACAGATGGTGAATGTTGGAAATGGTGCTTTCTGAGGCTCCTTACAGTTCTTGTTCATCAAGGGAAGAAAGTAAGGGAGACATGGTCAGATGTGCGCTAACTGTGTCTACAGATGGTGAATGTTGGAAAAGGTGCTTTCAGAGGCTCCTTACAGTTATTGTTCATAAAGAGTAGAAAGTAAGGGAGACATGGTCAGATGTACGCTAACTGTGTCTACAGATGGTGAATGTTGGAAATGGTGCCTTCTGAGCTCCTTACTGTTCTCCTTCACCTAGGGTAGTGAGTAAGGTAGACGTGTACAGCTGTACGCTAAATATGTCTACAGATGGTGAATGTTGGAAATGGTGATTTCTGAGGCTCCTTACAGTTCTTGTTCATCAAGGGTAGAAAGTAAGGGAGACATGGTCAGATGTGCGCTAACTGTGTCTACAGATGGTGAATGTTGGATATGGTGCTTTCTGAGGCTCCTTACAGTTCTTGTTCATCAAGGGTAGAAAGTAAGGGAGACATGGTCAGATGTGCGCAAACTGTGTCTACAGATGGTGAATGTTGGAAATGGTGCTTTCTGAGGCTCATTACAGTTCTTAATCATCAAGGGTAGAAAGTAAGGGAGACATGGTCAGATGTGCGCTAACTGTGTCTACAGATTGTGAATGTTGGAAATGGTGCCTTCTGAGCTCCTTACTGTTCTCCTTCACCTAGGGTAGTGAGTAAGGTAGACGTGTACAGCTGTACGCTAACTATGCCTACAGATGGTGAATGTTGGAAATGGTGCTTTCTGAGGCTCCTTACAGTTCTTGTTCATCAAGGGTAGAAAGTAAGGGAGACATGGTCAGATGTGCGCTAACTGTGTGTACAGATGGTGAATGTTGGAAATGGTGCTTTCTGAGGCTCCTTACAGTTCTTGTTCATCAAGGGTAGAAAGTAAGGGAGACATGGTCAGATGTGCGCTAACTGTGTCTACAGATGGTGAATGTTGGAAATGGTGCTTTCTGAGGCTCCTTACAGTTCTTGTTCATCAAGGGTAGAAAGTAAGGGAGACATGGTCAGATGTGCGCTAACTGTGTCTACAGATGGTGAATGTTGGAAATGGTGCTTTCTGAGGCTCCTTACAGTTCTTGTTCATCAAGGGTAGAAAGTAAGGGAGACATGGTCAGATGTGCGCTAACTGTGTCTACAGATGGTGAATGTTGGAAATGGTGCCTTCTGAGCTCCTTACTGTTCTCCTTCACCTAGGGTAGTGAGTAAGGTAGACGTGTACAGCTGTACGCTAACTATGTCTACAGATGGTGAATGTTGGAAATGGTGCTTTCTGAGGCTCCTTACAGTTCTTGTTCATCAAGGGTAGAAAGTAAGGGAGACATGGTCAGATGTGCGCTAACTGTGTCTACAGATGGTGAATGTTAGAAATGGTGCCTTCTGAGCTCCTTACTGTTCTCCTTCACCTAGGGTAGTGAGTAAGGTAGACATGTGCAGCTGTACGCTAACTATGTTTACAGATGGTGAATGTTGGAAATGGTGCTTTCTGAGGCTCCTAACAGTTCTTGTTCATCAAGGGTAGAAAGTAAGGGAGACATGGTCAGATGTGCGCTAACTGTGTCTACAGATAGTGAATGTTGGAAATGGTGCTTTCTGAGGCTCCTTACAGTTCTTGTTCATCAAGGGTAGAAAGTAAGGGAGACATGGTCAGATGTGCGCTAACTGTGTCTACAGATGGTGAATGTTGGAAATGGTGCTTTCTGAGGCTCCTTACAGTTCTTGTTCATCAAGGGTAGAAAGTAAGGGAGACATGGTCAGATGTGCGCTAACTGTGTCTACAGATGGTGAATGTTGGAAATGGTGCTTTCTGAGGCTCCTTACAGTTCTTGTTCATCAAGGGTAGAAAGTAAGGGAGACATGGTCAGATGTGCGCTAACTGTGTCTACAGATGGTGAATGTTGGAAATGGTGCTTTCTGAGGCTCCTTACAGTTCTTGTTCATCAAGGGTAGAAAGTAAGGGAGACATGGTGAGATGTGCGCTAACTGTGTCTACAGATGGTGAATGTTGGAAATGGTGCCTTCTGAGCTCCTTACTGTTCTCCTTCACCTAGGGTAGTGAGTAAGGTAGACGTGTACAGCTGTACGCTAACTATGTCTACAGATGGTGAATATTGGAAATGGTGCTTTCTGAGGCTCCTTACAGTTCTTGTACATCAAGGGTAGAAAGTGAGGGAGACATGGTCAGATGTGCGCTAACTGTGTCTACAGATGGTGAATGTTGGAAATGGTGCTTTCTGAGGCTCCTTACAGTTCTTGTTCATCAAGGGTAGAAAGTAAGGGAGACATGGTCAGATGTGCGCTAACTGTGTCTACAGATGGTGAATGTTAGAAATGGTGCCTTCTGAGCTCCTTACTGTTCTCCTTCACCTAGGGTAGTGAGTAAGGTAGACGTGTGCAGCTGTACGCTAACTATGTTTACAGATGGTGAATGTTGGAAATGGTGCTTTCTGAGGCTCCTAACAGTTCTTGTTCATCAAGGGTAGAAAGTAAGGGAGACATGGTCAGATGTGCGCTAACTGTGTCTACAGATAGTGAATGTTGGAAATGGTGCTTTCTGAGGCTCCTTACAGTTCTTGTTCATCAAGGGTAGAAAGTAAGGGAGACATGGTCAGATGTGCGCTAACTGTGTCTACAGATGGTGAATGTTGGAAATGGTGCTTTCTGAGGCTCCTTCCAGTTCTTGTTCATCAAGGGTAGAAAGTGAGGGAGACATGGTCAGATGTGCGCTAACTGTGTCTACAGATGGACAATGTTGGAAATGGTGCCTTCTGAGCTCCTTACTGTTCTCCTTCACCTAGGGTAGTGAGTAAGGTAGACGTGTGCAGCTGTACGCTAACTATGTCTACAGATGGTGAATGTTGGAAATGGTCCTTTCTGAGGCTACTTACAGTTCTTGTTCGTCAAGGGCAGAAAGTAAGGGAGACATGGTCGGATGTGCGCTAACTGTGTCTACAGATAGTGAATGTTGGAAATGGTGCTTTCTGAGGCTCCTTACAGTTCTTGTTCATCAAAGGTAGAAAGTAAGGGAGACATGGTCAGATGTGCGCTAACTGTGTCTACAGATGGTGAATGTTGGAAATGGTGCTTTCTGAGGCTCCTTACAGTTCTTGTTCATCAAGGGTAGTAAGTAAGGGAGACATGGTCAGATGTGCACTAACTGTGTCTACAGATGGTGAATGTTGGAAATGGTGTTTTCTGAGGCTCCTTACAGTTCTAGTTCATCAAGGGTAGAAAGTAAGGGAGACATGGTCAGATGTGCGCTAACTGTGTCTACAGATGGTGAATGTTGGAAATGGTGATTTCTGAGGCTCCTTACAGTTCTTGTTCATCAAGGGTAAAAAGTGAGGGAGACATGGTCAGATGTGCGCTAACTGTGTCTACAGATGGTGAACGTTGGAAAATGTGCTTTCTGAGGCTCCTTACAGTTATTGTTCATCAAGGGTAGAAAGTAAGGGAGACATGGTCAGATGTGCGCTAACTGTGTCTAGAGATGGTGAATGTTGGAAATGGTGCCTTCTGAGCTCCTTACTGTTCTCCTTCACCTAGGGTAGTGAGTAAGGTAGACGTGTACAGCTGTACGGTTACTATGTCTACAGATGGTGAATGTTGGAAATGGTGCTTTCTGAGGCTCCTTACAGTTCTTGTTCATCAAGGGTAGAAAGTAAGGGAGACATGGTCAGATGTGCGCTAACTGTGTCTACAGATGGTGAATGTTGGAAATGGTGCTTTCTGAGGCTCCTTACAGTTCTAGTTCGTCAAGGGTAGAAAGTAAGGAAGACATGGTCAGATGTGCGCTAACTGTGTCTACAGATGGTGAATGTTGGAAATGGTGCTTTCTGATGCTCCTTACAGTTCTTGTTCATCAAGGGTAGAAAATAAGGGAGACATGGTCAGAAGTGCGCTAACTGTGTGTACAGATGGTGAATGTTGGAAGTGGTGCTTTCTGAGGCTCCTTACAGTTCTTGTTCATCAAGGGTAGAAAGTAATCGAGACATGGTCAGATGTGCGCTAACTGTGTCTACAGATACTGAATGTTGGAAATGGTGCTTTCTGAGGCTCCTTACTGTTCTTGTTCATCAAGGGTAGAAAGTAAGGGAGACATGGTCAGATGTGCGCTAACTGTGTCTACAGGTGGTGAATGTTGGAAATGGTGCTTTCTGAGGCTCCTTACAGTTCTTGTTCATCAAGGGTAGAAAGTAAGGGAGACATGGTCAGATGTGCGCTAACTGTGTCTACAGATGGTGAATGTTGGAAATGGTGCTTTCTGAGGCTCCTTACAGTTCTTGTTCATCAAGGGTAGAAAGTAAGGGAGACATGGTGAGATGTGCGCTAACTGTGTCTACAGATGGTGAATGTTGGAAATGGTGCCTTCTGAGCTCCTTACTGTTCTCCATCACCTAAGGTAGTGAGTAAGGTAGACGTGTACAGCTGTACGCTAACTACGTCTACAGATGGTGAATGTTGAAAATGGTGCTTTCTGAGGCTCCTTACAGTTCTTGTTCATCAAGGGTAGAAAGTAAGGGAGACATGGTCAGAAGTGCGCTAACTGTGTCTACAGATGGTGAATGTTGGAAATGGTGCTTTCTGAGGCTCCTTACAGTTCTTGTTCATCAAGGGTAGAAAGTAAGGGAGACATGGTCAGATGTGCGCTAACTGTGTCTACAGATAGTGAATGTTGGAAATGGTGCTTTCTGAGGCTCCTTACAGTTCTTGTTCATCAAGGGTAGAAAGTAAGGGAGACATGGTCAGATGTGCGCTAACTGTGTCTACAGATGGTGAATGTTGGAAATGGTGCTTTGTGAGGCACCTTACAGTTCTTGTTCATCAAGGGTAGAAAGTAAGGGAGACATGGTCAGATGTGCGCTAACTGTGTCTACAGATGGTGAATGTTGGAAATGGTGCCTTCTGAACTCCTTACTGTTCTCCATCACCTAGGGTAGTGAGTAAGGTAGACGTGTACAGCAGTACGCTAACTATGTCTACAGAGGGTGAATGTTGGAAATGGTGCTTTCTGAGGCTACTTACAGTTCTTGTTCATCAAGGGTAGAAAGTAAGGGAGACATGGTCAGATGTGCGCCAACTGTGTCTACAGATGGTGAATGTTGGAAATGGTGCTTTCTGAGGCTCCTTACAGTTCTTGTTCATCAAAGGTAGAAAGTAAGGGAGACATGGTCAGATGTGCGCTAACTGTGTCTACAGATGGTGAATGTTGGAAATTGTGCTTTCTGAGGCTCCTTACAGTTCTTGTTCATCAAGGGTAGAAAGTAAGGGAGACATGGTCAGATGTGCGCTAACTGTGTCTACAGATGGTGAATGTTGAAAATGGTGCTTTTTGAGGCTCCTTACAGTTCTTGTTCATCAAGGGTAGAAAGTAAGGGAGACATGGTCAGATGTGCGCTAACTGTGTCTGCAGATAGTGAATGTTGGAAATGGTGCTTTCTGAGGCTCCTTACAGTTCTTGTTCATCAAGGGTAGAAAGTAAGGGAGACATGGTCAGATGTGCGCTAACTGTGTCTACAGATGGTGAATGTTGGAAATGGTGCTTTCTGAGGCACCTTACAGTTTTTGTTCATCAAGGGTAGAAAGTAAGGGAGACATGGTCAGAAGTGCGCTAACTGTGTCTACAGATGGTGAATGTTGGAAATGGTGCTTTCTGAGGCTCCTTACAGTTCTTGTTCATCAAGGGTAGAAAGTAAGGGAGACATGGTCAGAAGTGCGCTAACTGTGTCTACAGATGGTGAATGTTGGAAATGGTGCTTTCTGAGGCTCCTTACGGTTCTTGTTCATCAAGGGTAGAAAGTAAGGGAGACATGGTCAGATGTGCGCTAACTGTGTCTACAGATAGTGAATGTTGGAAATGGTGCTTTCTGAGGCTCCTTACAGTTCTTGTTCATCAAGGGTAGAAAGTAAGGGAGACATGGTCAGATGTGCGCTAACTGTGTCTACAGGTGGTGAATGTTGGAAATGGTGCTTTCTGAGGCTCCTTACAGTTCTTGTTCATCAAGGGTAGAAAGTAAGGGAGACATGGTCAGATGTGCGCTAACTGTGTCTACAGATGGTGAATGTTGGAAATGGTGCTTTCTGAGGCTCCTTACAGTTCTTGTTCATCAAGGGTAGAAAGTAAGGGAGACATGGTCAGATGTGCGCTAACTATGTCTACAGATAGTGAATGTTGGAAATGGTGCTTTCTGAGGCTCCTTACAGTTCTTGTTCATCAAGGGTAGAAAGTAAGGGAGACATGGTCAGATGTGCGCTAACTGTGTCTACAGATAGTGAATGTTGGAAATGGTGCTTTCTGAGGCTCCTTACAGTTCTTGTTCATCAAGGGTAGAAAGTAAGGGAGACATGGTCAGATGGGCGCTAACTGTGTCTACAGATGGTGAATGTTGGAAATGGTGCCTTCTGAGCTCCTTACTGTTCTCCTTCACCTAGGGTAGTGAGTAAGGTAGACGTGTACAGCAGTACGCTAACTATGTCTACAGATGGTGAATGTTGGAAATGATGCTTTCTGAGGCTCCTTACAGTTCTTGTTCATCAAGGGTAGAAAGTAAGGGAGACATGGTCAGATGTGCGCTAACTGTGTCTACAGATGGTGAATGTTGGAAATGGTGCTTTCTGAGGCTCCTTACAGTTCTTGTTCATCAATGGTAGAAAGTAAGGGAGACAAGGTCAGATGGCCGCTAACTGTGTCTACAGATGGTGAATGTTGGAAATGGTGCTTTCTGAGGCTCCTTACAGTCCTTGTTCATCAAAGGTAGAAAGTAAGGGAGACATGGTCAGATGTGCGCTAACTGTGTCTCCAGATGGTGAATGTTGGAAATGGTGCTTTCTGAGGCTCCTTACAGTTCTTGTTCATCAAGGGTAGAAAGTAAGGGAGACATGGTCAGATGTGCGCTAACTGTGTCTACAGATGGTGAATGTTGAAAATGGTGCTTTTTGAGGCTCCTTACAGTTCTTGTTCATCAAGGGTAGAAAGTAAGGGAGACATGGTCAGATGTGCGCTAACTGGGTCTGCAGATAGTGAATGTTGGAAATGGTGCTTTCTGAGGCTCCTTACAGTTCTTGTTCATCAAGGGTAGAAAGTAAGGGAGACATGGTCAGATGTGCGCTAACTGTGTCTACAGATGGTGAATGTTGAAAATGGTGCTTTTTGAGGCTCCTTACAGTTCTTGTTCATCAAGGGTAGAAAGTAAGGGAGACATGGTCAGATGTGCGCTAACTGGGTCTGCAGATAGTGAATGTTGGAAATGGTGCTTTCTGAGGCTCCTTACAGTTCTTGTTCATCAAGGGTAGAAAGTAAGGGAGACATGGTCAGATGTGCGCTAACTGTGTCTAGAGATGGTGAATGTTGGAAATGGTGCCTTCTGAGCTCCTTACTGTTCTCCTTCACCTAGGGTAGTGAGTAAGGTAGACGTGTACAGCTGTACGGTAACTATGTCTACAGATGGTGAATGTTGGAAATGGTGCTATCTGAGGCTCCTTACAGTTCTTGTTCATCAAGGGTAGGAAGTAAGGGAGACATGGTCAGATGTGCGCTAACTGTGTCTGCAGATGGTGAATGTTGGAAATGGTGCCTTCTGAGCTCCTTACTGTTCTCCTTCACCTAGGGTAGTGAGTAAGGTAGACGTGCACAGCTGTACGCTAACTATGTCTACAGATGGTGAATGTTGGAAATGGTGCTTTCTGAGGCTCCTTACAGTTCTTGTTCATGAAGGGTAGAAAGTAAGGGAGACATGGTCAGATGTGCGCTAACTGTGTCTACAGATGGTGAATGTTGGAAATGGTGCCTTCTGAGCTCCTTACTGTTCTCCTTCACCTAGGGTAGTGAGTAAGGTAGACGTGTACAGCTGTACGCTAACTATGACTACAGATGGTGAATGTTGGAAATGGTGCTTTTGAGGCTCCTTACAGTTCTTGTTCATCAAGGGTAGAAAGTAAGGGAGACATGGTCAGATGTGCGCTAACTGTGTCTACAGATAGTGAATGTTGGAAATGGTGCTTTCTGAGGCTCCTTACAGTTCTTGTTCATCCAGGGTAGAAAGTGAGGGAGACATGGTCAGATGTGCGCTAACTGTGTCTACAGATAGTGAATGTTGGAAATGGTGCCTTCTGAGCTCCTTACTGTTCTCCTTCACCTAGGGTAGTGAGTAAGGTAGACGTGTACAGCTGTACGCTAACTATGTCTACAGATGGTGAATGTTGGAAATGGTGCTTTCTGAGGCTCCTTACAGTTCTTGTTCATCAAGGGTAGAAAGTAAGGGAGACATGGTCAGATGTGCGCTAACTGTGTCTACAGATAGTGAATGTTGGAAATGGTGCTTTCTGAGGCTCCTTACAGTTCTTGTTCATCAAGGGTAGAAAGTAAGGGAGACATCGTCAGATGTGCGCTAACTGTGTCTACAGATGGTGAATGTTGGAAATGGTGCTTTCTGAGGCTCCTTACAGTTCTTGTTCATCAAGGGTAGAAAGTAAGGGAGACATGGTCAGTTTGCGCTAACTGTGTCAACAGATGGTGAATGTTGGAAATGGTGCTTTCTGAGGCTCCTTACAGTTCTTGTTCATCAAAGGTAGAAAGTAAGGGAGACATGGTCAGATGTGCGCTAACTGTGTCTACAGATGGTGAATGTTGGAAATGGTGCTTTCTGAGGCTCCTTACAGTTCTTGTTCATCAAGGGTAGAAAGTAAGGGAGACATGGTCAGATGTGCGCTAACTGTGTCTACAGATGGTGAATGTTGGAAATGGTGCTTTTTGAGGCTCCTTACAGTTCTTGTTCATCAAGGGTAGAAAGTAAGGGAGACATGGTCAGATGTGCGCTAACTGTGTCTACAGATAGTGAATGTTGGAAATGGTGCTTTCTGAGGCTCCTTACAGTTCGTGTTCATCAACGGTAGAAAGTAAGGGAGACATGGTCAGATGTGCGCTAACTGTGTCTGCAGATGGTGAATGTTGGAAATGATGCCTTCTGAGCTCCTTACTGTTCTCCTTCACCTAGGGTAGTGAGTAAGGTAGACGTGCACAGCTGTACGCTAACTATGTCTACAGATGGTGAATGTTGGAAATGGTGCTTTCTGAGGCTCCTTACAGTTCTTGTTCATGAAGGGTAGAAAGTAAGGGAGACATGGTCAGATGTGCGCTAACTGTGTCTACAGATGGTGAATGTTGGAAATGGTGCCTTCTGAGCTCCTTACTGTTCTCCTTCACCTAGGGTAGTGAGTAAGGTAGACGTGTACAGCTGTACGCTAACTATGACTACAGATGGTGAATGTTGGAAATGGTGCTTTTGAGGCTCCTTACAGTTCTTGTTCATCAAGGGTAGAAAGTAAGGGAGACATGGTCAGATGTGCGCTAACTGTGTCTACAGATGGTGAATGTTGGAAATGGTGCTCTCTGAGGCTCCTTACAGTTCTTGTTCATCAAGGGTAGAAAGTAAGGGAGACATGGTCAGATGTGCGCTAACTGTGTCTACAGATAGTGAATGTTGGAAATGGTGCTTTCTGAGGCTCCTTACAGTTCTTGTTCATCCAGGGTAGAAAGTGAGGGAGACATGGTCAGATGTGCGATAACTGTGTCAACAGATGGTGAATGTTGGAAATGGTGCTTTCTGAGGCTCCTTACAGTTCTTGTTCATCAAAGGTAGAAAGTAAGGGAGACATGGTCAGATGTGCGCTAACTGTGTCTACAGATGGTAAATGTTGGAAATGGTGCTTTCTGAGGCTCCTTACAGTTCTTGTTCATCAAAGGTAGAAAGTAAGGGAGACATGGTCAGATGTGCGCTAACTGTGTCTACAGATGGTGAATGTTGGAAATGGTGCTTTTTGAGGCTCCTTACAGCTCTTGTTCATCAAGGGTAGAAAGTAAGGGAGACATGGTCAGATGTGCGCTAACTGTGTCTACAGATAGTGAATGTTGGAAATGGTGCTTTCTGAGGCTCCTTACAGTTCTTTTTCATCAAGGGTGGAAAGTAAGGGAGACATGGTCAGATGTGCGCTAACTGTGTCTACAGATGGTGAATGTTGGAAATGGTGCCTTCTGAGCTCCTTACTGTTCTCCTTCACCTAGGGTAGTGAGTAAGGTAGACGTGTACAGCTGTACGCTAACTATGTCTAAGATGGTGAATGTTGGAAATGGTGCTTTTGAGGCTCCTTACAGTTCTTGTTCATCAAGGGTAGAAAGTAAGGGAGACATGGTCAGATGTGCGCTAACTGTGTCTACAGATAGTGAATGTTGGAATTGGTGCTTTCTGAGGCTCCTTACAGTTCTTGTTCATCAAGGGTAGAAAGTAAGGGAGACATGGTCAGATGTGCGCTAACTGTGTCTACAGATGGTGAATGTTGGAAATGGTGCTTTCTGAGGCTCCTTACCGTTCTTGTTCATCAAGGGTAGAAAGTAAGGGAAACATGGTCAGATGTGCGCTAACTGTGTCTACAGATGGTGAATGTTGGAAATGGTGCTTACTGAGGCTCCTTACAGTTCTTGTTCATCAAGGGTAGAAAGTAAGGGAGACATGGTCAGATGTGCGCTAACTGTGTCTACAGATAGTGAATGTTGGAAATAGTGCTTTCTGAGGCTCCTTACAGTTCTTGTTCATCAAGGGTAGAAAGTAAGGGAGACATGGTCAGATGTGCGCTAACTGTGTCTACAGATGGTGAATGTTGGAAATGGTGCCTTCTGAGCTCCTTACTGTTCTCCTTCACCTTGGGTAGTGAGTAAGGTAGACGTGTACAGCTGTACGCTAACTATGCCTACAGATGGTGAATGTTGGAAATGGTGCTCTCTGAGGCTCCTTACAGTTCTTGTTCATCAAGGGTAGAAAGTAAGAGAGACATGGTCAGATGTGCGCTAACTGTGTTTACAGATAGTGAATGTTGGAAATGGTGCTTTCTGAGGCTCCTTACAGTTCTTGTTCATCAAGGGTAGAAAGTAATGGAGACATGGTCAGATGTGCGCTAACTGTGTCTACAGATAGTGAATGTTGGAAATGGTGCTTTCTGAGGCTCCATACAGTTCTTGTTCATCAAGGGTAGAAAGTAAGGGAGACATGGTCAGATGTGCGCTAACTGTGTCTACAGATGGTGAATGTTGGAAATGGTGCCTTCTGAGCTCCTTACTGTTCTCCTTCACCTAGGGTAGTGAGTAAGGTAGACGTGAACAGCTGTACGCTAACTAGGTCTACAGATGGTGAATGTTGGAAATGGTGCTTTCTGAGGCTCCTTACAGTTCTTCTTCATCGAGGGTAGAAAGTAGGGGAGACATGGTCAGATGTGCGCTAACTGTGTCTACAGATGGTGAATGTTGGAAATGGTGCTTTCTGAGGCTCCTTACAGTTCTTCTTCATCGAGGGTAGAAAGTAGGGGAGACATGGTCAGATGTGCGCTAACTGTGTCTACAGATGGTGAATGTTGGAAATGGTGCTTTCTGAGGCTCCTTACAGTTCTTGTTCATCAAAGGTAGAAAGTAAGGGAGACATGGTCAGATGTGCGCTAACTGTGTCTACAGATGGTGAATGTTGGAAATGGTGCTTTCTGAGGCTCCTTACAGTTCTTGTTCATCAAGGGTAGAAAGTAAGGGAGGCATGGTCAGATGTGCGCTAACTGTGTCTACAGATGGTGAATGTTGGAAATGGTGCTTTCTGTGGCTCCTTACAGTTCTTGTTCATCAAGGGTAGAAAGTAAGGGAGACATGGTCAGATGTGCGCTAACTGTGTCTACAGATGGTGAATGTTGGAAATGGTGCTTTCTGAGGCTCCTTACAGTTCTTGTTCATCAAGGGTAGAAAGTAAGGGAGACATTGTCAGATGTGCGCTAACTGTGTCTACAGATGGTGAATGTTGGAAATGGTGCTTTCTGAGGCTCCTTACAGTTCTTGTTCATCAAGCGTAGAAAGTAAGGGAGACATGGTCAGACGTGCGCTAACTGTGTCTACAGATGGTGAATGTTGGAAATGGTGCCTTCTGAGCTCCTTACTGTTCTCCTTCACCTAGGGTAGTGAGTAAGGTAGACGTTTACAGCTGTACGCTAACTATGTCTACAGATGGTGAATGTTGGAAATGGTGCTTTCTATGGCTCCTTACAGTTCTTGTTCATCAAGGGTAGAAAGTAAGGGAGACATGGTCAGATGTGCGCTAACTGTGTCTACAGATGGTGATGTTGGAAAAGGTGCTTTCTGAGGCTCCTTACAGTTCTTGTTCATCAAGGGTAGAAAGTAAGGGAGACATGGTCAGATGTGCGCTAACTGTGTCTACAGATGGTGAATGTTGGAAATGGTGCTTTCTGAGGCTCATTACAGTTCTTGTTCATCAAGGGTAGAAAGTAAGGGAGACATGGTCAGATGTGCGCTAACTGTGTCTACAGATGGTGAATGTTGGAAATGGTGCCTTCTGAGCTCCTTACTGTTCTCCTTCACCTAGGGTAGTGAGTAAGGTAGACGTGTACAGCTGTACGCTAACTATGTCTACAGATGGTGAATGTTGGAAATGGTGCTTTCTGAGGCTCCTTACAGTTCTTGTTCATCAAGGGTAGAAAGTAAGGGAGACATGGTCAGATGTGCGCTAACTGTGTCTACAGATGGTGAATGTTGGAAATGGTGCTTTCTGAGGCTCCTTACAGATTTGTTCATCAAGGGTAGAAAGTAAGGGAGACATGGTCAGATGTGCGCTAACTGTGTCTACAGATGGTGAATGTTGGAAATGGTGCTTTCTGAGGCTCATTACAGTTCTTGATCATCAAGGGTAGAAAGTAAGGGAGACATGGTCAGATGTGCGCTAACTGTGTCTACAGGTGGTGAATGTCGGAAATGGTGGCTTCTGAGCTCCTTACTGTTCTCCTTCACCTAGGGTAGTGAGTAAGGTAGACGTGTACAGCTGTACGCTAACTATGTCTACAGATGGTGAATGTTGGAAATGGTGCTTTCTGAGGCTCCTTACAGTTCTTGTTCATCAAGGGTAGAAAGTAAGGGAGACATGGTCAGATGTGCGCTAACTGTGTCTACAGATGGTGAATGTTGGAAATGGTGCTTTCTGAGGCTCCTTACAGTTCTTGTTCATCAAGGGTAGAAAGTAAGGGAGACATGGTCAGATGTGCGCTAACTGTGTCTACAGATGGTGAATGTTGGAAATGGTGCTTTCTGGGGCTCCTTACAGTTCTTGTTCATCAAGGGTAGAAAGTAAGGGACACATGGTCAGATGTGAGCGAACTGTGTCTACAGATGGTGAATGTTGGAAATGGTGCCTTCTGAGCTCCTTACTGTTGTCCTTCACCTAGGGTAGTGAGTAAGGTAGACGTGTACAGCTGTACGCTAACTATGTCTACAGATGGTGAATGTTGGAAATGGTGCTTTCTGAGGCTCCTTACATTTCTTGTTCATTAAGGGTAGACAGTAAGGGAGACATGGTCAGATGTGCGCTAACTGTGTCTACAGATGGTGAATGTTGGAAATGGTGCTTTCTGAGGCTCCTTACAGTTCTTGTTCATCAAGGGTAGAAAGTAAGGGAGACATGGTCAGATGTGCGCTAACTGTGTCTACAGATGGTGAATGTTGGAAATGGTGCTTTCTGACGCTCCTTACAGTTCTTGTTCACCAAGGGTAGAAAGTAAGGGAGACATGGTCAGATGTGCGCTAACTGTGTCTACAGATGGTGAATGTTGGAAATGGTGCTTTCTGAGGCTCCTTAGAGTTCTTGTTCATCAAGGGTAGAAAGTAAGGTAGACATGGCCAGATGTGCGCTAACTGTGTCTACAGATGGTGAATGTTGGAAATGGTGCTTTCTAAGGCTCCTTACAGTTCTCGTTCATCAAGGGTAGAAAGTAAGGGGGACATGGTCAGATGTGTGCTAACTGTGTCTACAGATGGTGAATGTTGGAAATGGTGCTTTCTGAGGCTCCTTACAGTTCTTGTTCATCAAGAGTAGAAAGTAAGGGAGACATGGTCAGATGTGCGCTAACTGTGTCTACAGATGGTGAATGTCTGAAATGGTGCTTTCTGAGGCTCCTTACAGTTCTTGTTCGTCAAGAGTAGAAAGTAAGGGAGACATGGTCAGATGTGCGCTAACTGTGTCTACAGATGGTGAATGTTGGAAATGGTGCCTTCTGAGCTCCTTACTGTTCTCCTTCACCTAGGGTAGTGAGTAAGGTAGACGTGTACTGCTGTACGCTAACTATGTCTACAGATGGTGAATGTTGGAAATGGTGCTTTCTGAGGCTCCTTACAGTTCTTGTTCATCAAGGGTAGAAAGTAAGGGAGACATGGTCAGATGTGCGCTAACTGTGTCTACAGATAGTGAATGTTGGAAATGGTGCTTTCTGAGGCTCCTTACAGTTCTTGTTCATCAAGGGTAGAAAGTAAGGGACACATGGTCAGATGTGTGCTAACTGTGTCTACAGATGGTGAATGTTGGAAATGGTGCTTTCTGAGGCTCCTAACAGTTCTTGTTCATCAAAGGTAGAAAGTAAGGGAGACTGGTCAGATGTGCGCTAACTGTGTCAACAGATGCTGAATGTTGGAAATGGTGCTTTCTGAGGCTCCTTACAGTTCTTGTTCATCAAGGGTAGAAAGTAAGGGAGACATGGTCAGATGTGCGCTAACTGTGTCTACAGATGGTGAATGTTGGAAATGGTGATTTCTGAGGCTCCTTACAGTTCTTGTTCATCAAGGGTAAAAAGTGAGGGAGACATGGTCAGATGTGCGCTAACTGTGTCTACAGATGGTGAACGTTGGAAAATGTGCTTTCTGAGGCTCCTTACAGTTATTGTTCATCAAGGGTAGAAAGTAAGGGAGACATGGTCAGATGTGCGCTAACTGTGTCTAGAGATGGTGAATGTTGGAAATGGTGCCTTCTGAGCTCCTTACTGTTCTCCTTCACCTAGGGTAGTGAGTAAGGTAGACGTGTACAGCTGTACGGTAACTATGTCTACAGATGGTGAATGTTGGAAATGGTGCTTTCTGAGGCTCCTTACAGTTTTTGTTCATCAAGGGTAGAAAGTAAGGGAGACATGGTCAGATGTGCGCTAACTGTGTCTACAGATGGTGAATGTTGGAAATGGTGCTTTCTGAGGCTCATTACAGTTCTTGATCATCAAGGGTAGAAAGTAAGGGAGACATGGTCAGATGTGCGCTAACTGTGTCTACAGATGGTGAATGTCGGAAATGGTGCCTTCTGAGCTCCTTACTGTTCTCCTTCACCTAGGGTAGTGAGTAAGGTAGACGTGTACAGCTGTACGCTAACTATGTCTACAGATGGTGAATGTTGGAAATGGTGCTTTCTGAGGCTCCTTACAGTTCTTGTTCATCAAGGGTAGAAAGTAAGGGAGACATGGTCAGATGTGCGCTAACTGTGTCTACAGATGGTGAATGTTGGAAATGGTGCTTTCTGAGGCTCCTTACAGTTCTTGTTCATCAAGGGTAGAAAGTAAGGGAGACATGGTCAGATGTGCGCTAACTGTGTCTACAGATGGTGAATGTTGGAAATGGTGCTTTCTGAGGCTCCTTAGAGTTCTTGTTCATCAAGGGTAGAAAGTAAGGTAGACATGGCCAGATGTGCGCTAACTGTGTCTACAGATGGTGAATGTTGGAAATGGTGCTTTCTGAGGCTCCTTACAGTTCTCGTTCATCAAGGGTAGAAAGTAAGGGGGACATGGTCAGATGTGTGCTAATTGTGTCTACAGATGGTGAATGTTGGAAATGGTGCTTTCTGAGGCTCCTTACAGTTCTTGTTCATCAAGAGTAGAAAGTAAGGGAGACATGGTCAGATGTGCGCTAACTGTGTCTACAGATGGTGAATGTCTGAAATGGTGCTTTCTGAGGCTCCTTACAGTTCTTGTTCATCAAGGGTAGAAAGTAAGGGAGACATTGTCAGATGTGCGCTAACTGTGTCTACAGATGGTGAATGTTGGAAATGGTGCCTTCTGAGCTCCTTACTGTTCTCCTTCACCTAGGGTAGTGAGTAAGGTAGACGTGTACAGCTGTACGCTAACTATGTCTACAGATGGTGAATGTTGGAAATGGTGCTTTATGAGGCTCCTTACAGTTCTTGTTCATCAAGGGTAGAAAGTAAGGGAGACATGGTCAGATGTGCGCTAACTGTGTATACAGATAGTGAATGTTGGAAATGGTGCTTTCTGAGGCTACTGAAAGTTCTTGTTCATCAAGGGTAGAAAGTAAGGGAGACATGGTCAGATGTGCGCTAACTGTGTCTACAGATGTTGAATGTTGGAAATGGTGCTTTCTGAGGCTCCTTACAGATCTTGTTCATCAAGGGTAGAAAGTAAGGGAGACATGGTCAGATGTGCGCTAACTGCGTCTACAGATGGTGAATGTTGGAAATGGTGCTTTCTGAGGCTCCTTACAGTTCTTGTTCATCAACTGTAGAAAGTAAGGGAGACATGGTCAGATGTGCGCTAACTGTGTCTACAGATGGTGAATGTTGGAAATGGTGCTTTCTGAGGCTCCTTACAGTTCTTGTTCATCAAGCGTAGAAAGTAAGGGAGACATGGTCAGATGTCCGCTAACTGTGTCTACAGATGGTGAATGTTGGAAATGGTGCCTTCTGAGCTCCTTACTGTTCTCCTTCACCTAGGGTAGTGAGTAAGGTAGACGTGTACAGCTGTACGCTAACTATGTCTACAGATGGTGAATGTTGGAAATGGTGCTTTCTAAGGCTCCTTACAGTTCTTGTTCATCAAGGGTAGAAAGTAAGGGAGACATGGTCAGATGAGCGCTAACTGTGTCTACAGATGGTGAATGTTGGAAAAGGTGCTTTCTGAGGCTCCTTACAGTTCTTGTTCATCAAGGGTAGAAAGTAAGGGAGACATGGTCAGATGTGCGCTAACTGTGTCTACAGATGGTGAATGTTGGAAATGGTGCTTTCTGAGGCTCATTACAGTTCTTGTTCATCAAGGGTAGAAAGTAAGGGAGACATGGTCAGATGTGCGCTAACTGTGTCTACAGATGGTGAATGTTGGAAATGGTGCCTTCTGAGCTCCTTACTGTTCTCCTTCACCTAGGGTAGTGAGTAAGGTAGACGTGTACAGCTGTACGCTAACTATGTCTACAGATGGTGAATGTTGGAAATGGTGCTTTCTGAGGCTCCTTACAGTTCTTGTTCATCAAGGGTAGAAAGTAAGGGAGACATGGTCAGATGTGCGCTAACTGTGTCTACAGATGGTGAATGTTGGAAATGGTGCTTTCTGAGGCTCCTTACAGTTCTTGTTCGTCAAGGGTAGAATGTAAGGGAGACATGGTCAGATGTGCGCTATCTGTGTCTACAGATGGTGAATGTTGGAAATGGTGCTTTCTGAGGCTCATTACAGTTCTTGTTCATCAAGGGTAGAAAGTAAGGGAGACATGGTCAGATGTGAGCGAACTGTGTCTACAGATGGTGAATGTTGGAAATGGTGCCTTCTGAACTTCCTACTGTTGTCCTTCACCTAGGGTAGTGAGTAAGGTAGACGTGTACAGCTGTACGCTAACTATGTCTACAGATGGTGAATGTTGGAAATGGTGCCTTCTGAGGCTCCTTACAGTTCTTGTTCATCAAGGGTAGAAAGTAAGGGAGACATGGTCTGATGTGCGCTAACTGTGCCTACAGATGGTGAATGTTGGAAATGGTGCTTTCTGATGCTCCTTACAGTTCTTGTTTATCAAGGGTAGAAAGTAAGTGAGACATGGTCAGATGTGTGCTAACTGTGTCTACAGATGGTGAATGTTGGAAATAGTGCTTTCTGAGGCTCCTTACAGTTCTTGTTCATCAAGGGTAGAAAGTAAGGTAGACATGGCCAGATGTGCGCTAACTGTGTCTACAGATGGTGAATGTTGGAAATGGTGCTTTCTGAGGCTCCTTACAGTTCTTGTTCATCAAGGGTAGAAAGTAAGGGAGACATGGTCAGATGTGTGCTAACTGTGTCTACAGATGGTGAATGTTGGAAATGGTGCTTTCTGAGGCTCCTTACAGTTCTTGTTCATCAAGGGTAGAAAGTAAGGGAGACATGGTCAGATGTGCGCTAAATGTGTCTACAGATGGCGAATGTCTGAAATGGTGCTTTCTGAGGCTCCTTACAGTTTTTGTTCATCAAGGGTAGAAAGTAAGGGGTGACATGGTCAGATGTGCGCTAACTGTGTCTACAGATGGTGAATGTTGGAAACGGTGCTTTCTGAGGCTCCTTACAGTTCTTGTTCATCAAGGGTAGAAAGTAAGGGAGACATGGTCAGATGTGCGCTAACTGTGTCTACAGATGGTGAATGTTGGAAATGGTGCCTTCTGAGCTCCTTACTGTTCTCCTTCACCTAGGGTAGTGAGTAAGGTAGACTTGTACTGCTGTACGCTAACTATGTCTACAGATGGTGAATGTTGGAAATGGTGCTTTCTGAGGCTCCTCACAGTTCTTGTTCATCAAGGGTAGAAAGTAAGGGAGACATGGTCAGATGTGCGCTAACTGTGTCTACAGATAGTGAATGTTGGAAATGGTGCTTTCTGAGGCTCCTTACAGTTCTTGTTCATCAAGGGTAGAAAGTAAGGGAGACATGGTCAGATGTGCGCTAACTGTGTCTACAGATAGTGAATGTTGGAAATGGTGCTTTCTGAGGCTCCTTACAGTTCTTGTTCATCAAGGGTAGAAAGTAAGGGAGACATGGTCAGAGATGCGCTAACTGTGTCTACAGATGGTGAATGTTGGAAATGGTGCTTTCTGAGGCTCCTTACAGTTCTTGTTCATCAAGGGTAGAAAGTAAGGGAGACATGGTCAGATGTGCGCTAACTGTGTCTACAGATGGTGAATGTTGGAAATGGTGCCTTCTGAGCTCCTTACTGTTCTCCTTCACCTAGGGTAGTGAGTAAGGTAGACGTGTACAGCTGTACGCTAACTATGTCTACAGATGGTGAATGTTGGAAATGGTGCTTCATGAGGCTCCTTACAGTTCTTGTTCATCAAGGGTAGAAAGTAAGGGAGACATGGTCAGATGTGCGCTAACTGTGTCTACAGATAGTGAACGTTGGAAATGGTGCTTTCTGAGGCTCCTGAAAGTTCTTGTTCATCAAGGGTAGATAGTAAGGGAGACATGGTCAGATGTGCGCTAACTGTGTTTACAGATGGTGAATGTTGGAAATGGTGCTTTCTGAGGCTCCTTACAGTTCTTGTTCATCAGGGGTAGAAAGTAAGGGAGACATGGTCAGATGTGCGCTAACTATGTCTACAGATGGTGAATGTTGGAAATGGTGCCTTCTGAGCTCCTTACTGTTCTCCTTCACCTAGGGTAGTGAGTAAGGTAGACGTGTACAGCTGTACGCTAACTATGTCTACAGATGGTGAATGTTGGAAATCGTGCTTTCTGAGGCTCCTTACAGTTCTTGTTCATCAAGGGTAGACAGTAAGGGAGACATGGTCAGATGTGCGCTAACTGTGTCTACAGATGGTGAATGTTGGAAATGGTGCCTTTTGAGCTCCTTACTGTTCTCCTTCACCTAGGGTAGTGAGTAAGGTAGACGTGTACAGCTGTACGCTAACTATGTCTACAGATGGTGAATGTTGGAAATGGTGCTTTCTGAGGCTCCTTACAGTTCTTGTTCATCAAGGGTAGAAAGTAAGGGAGACATGGTCAGATGTGCGCTAACTGTGTCTATAGATGGTGAATGTTGGAAATGGTGCTTTCTGAGGCTCCTTACAGTTCTTGTTCATCAAGGGTAGAAAGTAAGGGAGACATGGTCAGATGTGCGCTAACTGTGTCTACAGATGGTGAATGTTGGAAATGGTGCTTTCTGAGGCTCCTTACAGTTCTTGTTCATCAAGGGTAGAAAGTAGAAAGTAAGGGAGACATGGTCAGATGTGCGCTAACTGTGTCTACAGATAGTGAATGTTGGAAATGGTGCTTTCTGACGCTCCTTACAGTTCTTGTTCATCAAGGGTAGAAAGTAACGGAGACATGGTCAGATGTGCGGTAACTGTGTCTACAGATGGTGAATGTTGGAAATGGTGCTTTCTGAGGCTCCTTACAGTGCTTGTTCATCAAGGGTAGAAAGTAAGGGAGACATGGTCAGATGTGCGCTAACTGTGTCTACAGATGGTGAATGTTGGAAATGGTGTCTTCTAAGCTCCTTACTGTTCTCCTTCACCTAGGGTAGTCAGTAACGTAAACGTGTACAGCTGTACGCTAACTATGTCTACAGATGGTGAATGTTGGAAATGGTGCTTTCATAGGCTCCTTACAGTTCTTGTTCATCAAGGGTAGAAAGTAAGGGAGACATGGTCAGATGTGCGCTAACTGTGTCTGCAGATAGTGAATGTTGGAAATGGTGCTTTCTGAGGCTCCTTACAGTTCTTGTTCATCAAGGGTAGAAAGTAAGGGAGACATGGTCAGATGTGCGCTAACTGTGTCTACAGATGGTGAATGTTGGAAATGGTGCTTTCTGAGGCTCCTTACAGTTCTTGTTCATCAAGGGTAGAAAGTAAGGGAGACATGTTCAGATGTGCGCTAACTGTGTCTACAGATGGTGAATGTTGGAAATGGTGCCTCCTGAGCTCCTTACTGTTCTCCTTCACCTAGGGTAGTGAGTAAGGTAGACGTGTACAGCTGTACGCTAACTATGTCTACAGATGGTGAATGTTGGAAATGGTGCTTTCTGAGGCTCCTTACAGTTCTTGTTCATCAAGGGTAGGAAGTAAGGGAGACATGGTCAGATGTGCGCTAACTGTGTCTACAGATAGTGAATGTTGGAAATGGTGCTTTCTGACGCTCCTTACAGTTCTTGTTCATCAAGGGTACAAAGTGAGGGAGACATGGTCAGATGTGCGCTAACTGTGTCTACAGATGGTGAATGTTGGAAATGGTGCTTTCTGAGGCTCCTTACAGTTCTTGTTCATCAAGGGTAGAAAGTAAGGGAGACATGTTCAGATGTGCGCTAACTGTGTCTACAGATGGTGAATGTTGGAAATGGTACCTCCTGAGCTCCTTACTGTTCTCCTTCACCTAGGGTAGTGAGTAAGGTAGACGTGTACAGCTGTACGCTAACTATGTCTACAGATGGTGAATGTTGGAAATGGTGCTTTCTGAGGCTCCTTACAGTTCTTGTTCATCAAGATAGAAAGTAAGGGAGACATGGTCAGATGTGCGCTAACTGTGTACAGATGATGAATGTTGGAAATGGTGCCTTCTTAGCTCCTTACTGTTCTCCTTCACCTAGGGTAGTGAGTAAGGTAGACGTGTACAGCTGTACGCTAACTATGTGTACAGATGGTGAATGTTGGAAATGGTGCTTTCTGAGGCTCCTTACAGTTCTTGTTCATCAAGGGTAGAAAGTAAGGGAGACATGGTCAGATGTGCGCTAACTGTGTCTACAAATGGTGAATGTTGGAAATGGTGCTTTCTGAGGCTCCTTACAGTTCTTGTTCATCAAGGGTAGAAAGTAAGGGAGACATGGTGAGATGTGCGCTAACTGTGTCTACAGATGGTGAATGTTGGAAATGGTGCCTTCTGAGCTCTTTACTGTTCTCCTTCACCTAGGGTAGTGAGTAAGGTAGACGTGTACAGCTGTACGCTAACTATGTCTACAGATGGTGAATGTTGGAAATGGTGCTTTCTGAGGCTCCTTACAGTTCTTGTTCATCAAGGGTAGAAAGTAAGGGAGACATGGTCAGATGTGCGCTAACTGTGTCTACAGATAGTGAATGTTGGAAATGGTGCTTTCTGAGGCTCCTTACAGTTCTTGTCCATCAAGGGTAGAAAGTAAGGGAGACATGGTCAGATGTGCGCTAACTGTGTCTACAGATAGTGAATGTTGGAAATGGTGCTTTCTGAGGCTCCTTACAGTTCTTGTTCATCAAGGGTAGAAAGTAAGGGAGACATGGTCAGATGTGCGCTAACTGTGTCTACAGATGGTGAATGTTGGAAATGGTGCTTTCTGAGGCTAATTACAGTTCTTGTTCATCAAGGATAGAAAGTAAGGGAGACATGGTCAGATGTGCTCTAACTGTGTCTACAGGTGGTGAATGTTGGAAATGGTGCTTTCTGAGGCTCCTTACAGTTCTTGTTCATCAAGGGTAGAAAGTAAGGTAGACATGGTCAGATGTGCGCTAACTGTGTCTACAGATGGTGAATGTTGGAAATGGTGCCTTCTGAGCTCCTTAATGTTCTCCTTCACCTAGGGTAGTGAGTAAGGTAGACGTGTACAGCTGCACGCTAACTATGTCTACAGATGGTGAATGTTGGAAATGGTGCTTTCTGAGGCTCCTTACAGTTCTTGTTCATCAAGGGTAGAAATTAAGGGAGACATGGTCAGATGTGCGCTAACTGTGTCTACAGATGGTGAATGTTGGAAATGGTGCCTTCTGAGCTCCTTACTGTTCTCCTTCACCTAGGGTAGTGAGTAAGGTAACGTGTACAGCTGTACGCTAACTATGTCTACAGATGGTGAATGTTGGAAATGGTGCTTTCTGAGGCACCTTACAGTTCTTGTTCATCATGGGTAGAAAGTAAGGGAGACATGGTCAGATGCTCGCTAACTGTGTCTACAGATGGTGAATGTTGGAAATGGTGCTTTCTGAGGCTCAATACAGTTCTTGTTCATCAAGGGTAGAATGTAAGAGAGACATGGTGAGATGTGCGCGAACTGTGTCTACAGATGGTGAATGTTGGAAATGGTGCTTTCTGAGGCTCCTTACAGTTCTTGTTCATCAAGGGTAGAAAGTAAGGGAGACATGGTTAGATGTGCGCTAACTGTGTCTACAGTTGGTGAATGTTGGAAATGGTGCTTTTTGAGGCTCCTTACAGTTCTTGTTCATCAAGGGTAGAAAGTAAGGGAGACATGGTGAGATGTGCGCTACCTGTGTCTACAGATGGTGAATGTTGTAAATGGTGCCTTCTGAGCTCTTTACTGTTTTCCTTCACCTAGGGTAGTGAGTAAGGTAGACGTGTACAGCTGTACGCTAACTATGTCTACAGATGGTGAATGTTGGAAATGGTGCTTTCTGAGGCTCCTTACAGTTCTTGTTCATCAAGGGTAGAAAGTAAGGGAGACATCGTCAGATGTGCGCTAACTGTGTCTACAGATAGTGAATGTTGGAAATGGTGCTTTCTGAGGCTCCTTACAGTTCTTGTTTATCAAGGGTAGAAAGTAAGGGAGACATGGTCAGATGTGCGCTAACTGTGTCTACAGATGGTGAATGTTGGAAATGGTGCCTTCTGAGCTCCTTACTGTTCTCCTTCACCTAGGGTAGTGAGTAAGGTAGACGTGTACAGCTGTACGCTAACTATGTCTACAGATGGTGAATATTGGAAATGGTGCTTTCTGAGGCTCCTTACAGTTCTTGTTCATCAAGGGTACAAAGTAAGGGAGACATGGTCAGATGTGCGCTAACTGTGTCTACAGATGGTGAGTGTTGGAAATGGTGCTTTCTGAGGCTCCTTACAGTTCTTGTTCATCAAGGGTAGAAAGTAAGGGAGACATGGTGAGATGTGCGCTAACTGTGTCTACAGAAGGTGAAAGTTGGAAATGGTGCCATCTGAGCTCCTTACTGTTCTTCTTCACCTAGGGTAGTGAGTAAGGTAGACGTGTACAGCTGTACGCTAACTATGTCTACAGATGGTGAATGTTGGAAATGGTGCTTTCTGAGGCTCCTTACAGTTTTTGTTCATCAAGGGTAGAAAGTAAGGGAGACATGGTCAGATGTGCGCTAACTGTGTCTACAGATGGTGAATGTTGGAAATGGTGCTTTCTGAGGCTCCTAACAGTTCTTGTTCATCAAGGGTAGAAAGTAAGGGAGACATGGTCAGATGTGCGCTAACTGTGTCTACAGATAGTGAATGTTGGAAATGGTGCTTTCTGAGGCTCCTTACAGTTCTTGTTCATCAAGGGTAGAAAGTAAGGGACACATGGTCAGATGTGTGCTAACTGTGTCTACAGATGGTGAATGTTGGAAATGGTGCTTTCTGAGGATCCTAACAGTTCTTGTTCATCAAAGGTAGAAAGTAAGGGAGACTGGTCAGATGTGCGCTAACTGTGTCAACAGATGGTGAATGTTGGAAATGGTGCTTTCTGAGGCTCCTTACAGTTCTTGTTCATCAACGGTAGAAAGTAAGGGAGACATGGTCAGATGTGCGCTAACTGTGTCTACAGATGGTGAATGTTGGAAATGGTACTTTCTGAGGCTCCTTACAGTTCTTGTTCATCAAGGGTAGAAAGTAAGGGAGACATGGTCAGATGTGCGCTAACTGTGTCTACAGATGGTGAATGTTGGAAATGGTGTCTTCTGAGCTCCTTACTGTTCTCCTTCACCTAGGGTAGTGAGTAAGGTAGACGTGTACAGCTGTACGCTAACTATGTCTACAGATGGTGAATGTTGGAAATGGTGCTTTCTGAGGCTCCTTACAGTTCTTGTTCATCAAGGGTAGAAAGTAAGGGAGACATGGTCAGATGTGCGCTAACTGTGTCTACAGATAGTGAATGTTGGAAATGGTGCTTTCTGAGGCTCCTTACAGTTCTTGTTCATCAAGGGTAGAAAGTAAGGGAGTCATGGTCAGAGATGCGCTAACTGTGTCTACAGATGGTGAATGTTGGAAATGGTGCTTTCTGAGGCTCCTTACAGTTCTTGTTCATCAAGGGTAGAAAGTAACGGAGACATGGTCAGATGTGCGCTAACTGTGTCTACAGATGGTGAATGTTGGAAATGGTGCCTTCTGAGCTCCTTACTGTTCTCCTTCACCTAGGGTAGTGAGTAAGGTAGACGTGTACAGCTGTACGCTAACTATGTCTACAGATGGTGAATGTTGGAAATGGTGCTTTATGAGGCTCCTTACAGTTCTTGTTCATCAAGGGTAGAAAGTAAGGGAGACATGGTCAGATGTGCGCTAACTGTGTATACAGATAGTGAATGTTGGAAATGGTGCTTTCTGAGGCTCCTGAAAGTTCTTGTTCATCAAGGGTAGATAGTAAGGGAGACATGGTCAGATGTGCGCTAACTGTGTTTACAGATGGTGAATGTTGGAAATGGTGCTTTCTGAGGCTCCTTACAGTTCTTGTTCATCAAGGGTAGAAAGTAAGGGAGACATGGTCAGATGTGCGCTAACTATGTCTACAGATGGTGAATGTTGGAAATGGTGCCTTCTGAGCTCCTTACTGTTCTCCTTCACCTAGGGTAGTGAGTAAGGTAGACGTGTACAGCTGTACGCTAACTATGTCTACAGATGGTGAATGTTGGAAATTGTGCTTTCTGAGGCTCCTTACAGTTCTTGTTCATCAAGGGTAGAAAGTAAGGGAGACATGGTCAGATGTGCGCTAACTGTGTCTACAGATGGTGAATGTTGGAAATGGTGCTTTCTGAGCTCCTTACTGTTCTCCTTCACCTAGGGTAGTGAGTAAGGTTGACGTGTACAGCTGTACGCTAACTATGTCTACAGATGGTGAATGTTGGAAATGGTGCTTTCTGAGGCTCCTTACAGTTCTTGTTCATCAAGATAGAAAGTAAGGGAGACATGGTCAGATGTGCGCTAACTGTGTACAGATGGTGAATGTTGGAAATGGTGCCTTCTTAGCTCCTTACTGTTCTCCTTCACCTAGGGTAGTGAGTAAGGTAGACGTGTACAGCTGTACGCTAACTATGTGTACAGATGGTGAATGTTGGAAATGGTGCTTTCTGAGGCTCCTTACAGTTCTTGTTCATCAAGGGTAGAAAGTAAGGGAGACATGGTCAGATGTGCGCTAACTGTGTCTACAGATAGTGAATGTTGTAAATGGTGCTTTCTGAGGCTCCTTACAGTTCTTGTTCATCAAGGGTAGAAAGTAAGGGAGACATGGTGAGATGTGCGCTAACTGTGTCTACAGATGGTGAATGTTGGAAATGGTGCCTTCTGAGCTCTTTACTGTTCTCCTTCACCTAGGGTAGTGAGTAAGGTAGACGTGTACAGCTGTACGCTAACTATGTCTACAGATGGTGAATGTTGGAAATGGTGCTTTCTGAGGCTCCTTACAGTTCTTGTTCATCAAGGGTAGAAAGTAAGGGAGACATGGTCAGATGTGCGCTAACTGTGTCTACAGATAGTGAATGTTGGAAATGGTGCTTTCTGAGGCTCCTTACAGTTCTTGTTCATCAACGGTAGAAAGTAAGGGAGACATGGTCAGATGTGCGCTAACTGTGTCTACAGATAGTGAATGTTGGAAATGGTGCTTTCTGAGGCTCCTTACAGTTCTTGTTCATCAAGGGTAGAAAGTAGGGGAGACATGGTCAGATGTGCGCTAACTGTGTCTACAGATGGTGAATGTTGGAAATGGTGCTTTCTGAGGCTAATTACAGTTCTTGTTCATCAAGGATAGAAAGTAAGGGAGACATGGTCAGATGTGCTCTAACTGTGTCTACAGGTGGTGAATGTTGGAAATGGTGCTTTCTGAGGCTCCTTACAGTTCTTGTTCATCAAGGGTAGAAAGTAAGGTAGACATGGTCAGATGTGCGCTAACTGTGTCTACAGATGGTGAATGTTGGAAATGGTGCCTTCTGAGCTCCTTAATGTTCTCCTTCACCTAGGGTAGTGAGTAAGGTAGACGTGTACAGCTGTACGCCAACTATGTCTACAGATGGTGAATGTTGGAAATGGTGCTTTCTGAGGCTCCTTACAGTTCTTGTTCATCAAGGGTAGAAATTAAGGGAGACATGGTCAGATGTGCGCTAACTGTGTCTACAGATGGTGAATGTTGGAAATGGTGCCTTCTGAGCTCCTTACTGTTCTCCTTCACCTAGGGTAGTGAGTAAGGTAGACGTGTACAGCTGTACGCTAACTATGTCTACAGATGGTGAATGTTGGAAATGGTGCTTTCTGAGGCACCTTACAGTTCTTGTTCATCATGGGTAGAAAGTAAGGGAGACATGGTCAGATGCTCGCTAACTGTGTCTACAGATGGTGAATGTTGGAAATGGTGCTTTCTGAGGCTCAATACAGTTCTTGTTCATCAAGGGTAGAAAGTAAGAGAGACATGGTGAGATGTGCGCGAACTGTGTCTACAGATGGTGAATGTTGGAAATGGTGCCTTCTGAGCTCCTTACTGTTCTCCTTCACCTAGGGTAGTGAGTAAGGTAGACGTGTACAGCTGTACGCTAACTATATCTACAGATGGTGAATGTTGGAAATGGTGCTTTCTGAGGCTCCTAACAGTTCTTGTTCATCAAAGGTAGAAAGTAAGGGAGACTGGTCAGATGTGCGCTAACTGTGTCAACAGATGGTGAATTTTGGAAATGGTGCTTTCTGTGGCTCCTTACAGTTCTTGTTCATCAACGGTAGAAAGTAAGGGAGACATGGTCAGATGTGCGCTAACTGTGTCTACAGATGGTGAATGTTGGAAATGGTACTTTCTGAGGCTCCTTACAGTTCTTGTTCATCAAGGGTAGAAAGTAAGGGAGACATGGTCAGATGTGCGCTAACTGTGTCTACAGATGGTGAATGTTGGAAATGGTGTCTTCTGAGCTCCTTACTGTTCTCCTTCACCTAGGGTAGTGAGTAAGGTAGACGTGTACAGCTGTACGCTAACTATGTCTACAGATGGTGAATGTTGGAAATGGTGCTTTCTGAGGCTCCTTACAGTTCTTGTTCATCAAGGGTAGAAAGTAAGGGAGACATGGTCAGATGTGCGCTAACTGTGTCTACAGATAGTGAATGTTGGAAATGGTGCTTTCTGAGGCTCCTTACAGTTCTTGTTCATCAAGGGTAGAAAGTAAGGGAGTCATGGTCAGAGATGCGCTAACTGTGTCTACAGATGGTGAATGTTGGAAATGGTGCTTTCTGAGGCTCCTTACAGTTCTTGTTCATCAAGGGTAGAAAGTAAGGGAGACATGGTCAGATGTGCGCTAACTGTGTCTACAGATGGTGAATGTTGGAAATGGTGCCTTCTGAGCTCCTTACTGTTCTCCTTCACCTAGGGTAGTGAGTAAGGTAGACGTGTACAGCTGTACGCTAACTATGTCTACAGATGGTGAATGTTGGAAATGGTGCTTTATGAGGCTCCTTACAGTTCTTGTTCATCAAGGGTAGAAAGTAAGGGAGACATGGTCTGATGTGCGCTAACTGTGTATACAGATAGTGAATGTTGGAAATGGTGCTTTCTGAGGCTCCTGAAAGTTCTTGTTCATCAAGGGTAGAAAGTAAGGGAGACATGGTCAGATGTGCGCTAACTGTGTCTACAGATGGTGAATGTTGGAAATGGTGCCTTCTGAGCTCCTTACTGTTCTCCTTCACCTAGGGTAGTGAGTAAGGTTGACGTGTACAGCTGTACGCTAACTATGTCTACAGATGGTGAATGTTGGAAATGGTGCTTTCTGAGGCTCCTTACAGTTCTTGTTCATCAAGATAGAAAGTAAGGGAGAGATGGTCAGATGTGCGCTAACTGTGTACAGATGGTGAATGTTGGAAATGGTGCCTTCTTAGCTCCTTACTGTTCTCCTTCACCTAGGGTAGTGAGTAAGGTAGACGTGTACAGCTGTACGCTAACTATGTGTACAGATGGTGAATGTTGGAAATGGTGCTTTCTGAGGCTCCTTACAGTTCTTGTTCATCAAGGGTAGAAAGTAAGGGAGACATGGTCAGATGTGCGCTAACTGTGTCTACAGATGGTGAATGTTGGAAATGGTGCCTTCTGAGCTCCTTACTGTTCTCCTTCACCTAGGGTAGTGAGTAAGGTAGACGTGTACAGCTGTACGCTAACTATGTCTACAGATGGTGAATGTTGGAAATGGTGCTTTCTGAGGCACCTTACAGTTCTTGTTCATCATGGGTAGAAAGTAAGGGAGACATGGTCAGATGCTCGATAACTGTGTCTACAGATGGTGAATGATGGAAATGGTGCTTTCTGAGGCTCAATACAGTTCTTGTTCATCAAGGGTAGAAAGTAAGAGAGACATGGTGAGATGTGCGCGAACTGTGTCTACAGATGGTGAATGTTGGAAATGGTGCTTTCTGAGGCTCCTTACAGTTCTTGTTCATCAAGGGTAGAAAGTAAGGGAGACATGGTTAGATGTGCGCTAACTGTGTCTACAGTTGGTGAATGTTGGAAATGGTGCTTTTTGAGGCTCCTTACAGTTCTTGTTCATCAAGGGTAGAAAGTAAGGGAGACATGGTGAGATGTGCGCTACCTGTGTCTACAGATGGTGAATGTTGTAAATGGTGCCTTCTGAGCTCTTTACTGTTTTCCTTCACCTAGGGTAGTGAGTAAGGTAGACGTGTACAGCTGTACGCTAACTATGTCTACAGATGGTGAATGTTGGAAATGGTGCTTTCTGAGGCTCCTTACAGTTTTTGTTCATCAAGGGTAGAAAGTAAGGGAGACATGGTCAGATGTGCGCTAACTGTGTCTACAGATGGTGAATGTTGGAAATGGTGCTTTCTGAGGCTCCTAACAGTTCTTGTTCATCAAGGGTAGAAAGTAAGGGAGACATGGTCAGATGTGCGCTAACTGTGTCTACAGATAGTGAATGTTGGAAATGGTGCTTTCTGAGGCTCCTTACAGTTCTTGTTCATCAAGGGTAGAAAGTAAGGGACACATGGTCAGATGTGCGCTAACTGTGTCAACAGATGGTGAATGTTGGAAATGGTGCTTTCTGAGGCTCCTTACAGGTCTTGTTCATCAACGGTAGAAAGTAATGGAGACATGGTCAGATGTGCACTAACTGTGTCTACAGATGGTGAATGTTGGAAATGGTACTTTCTGAGGCTCCTTACAGTTCTTGTTCATCAAGGGTAGAAAGTAAGGGAGACATGGTCAGATGTGCGCTAACTGTGTCTACAGATGGTGAATGTTGAAAATGGTTCCTTCTGAGCTCCTTACTGTTCTCCTTCACCTAGGGTATTGAGTGAGGTAGACGTGTACAGCTGTACACTAACTATGTCTACAGATGGTGAATGTTGGAAATGGTGCTTTCTGAGGCTCCTTACAGTTCTTGTTCATCAAGGGTAGAAAGTAAGGGAGACATGGTCAGATGTGCGCTAACTGTGTCTACAGATAGTGAATGTTGGAAATGGTGCTTTCTGAGGCTCCTTACAGTTCTTGTTCATCAAGGGTAGAAAGTAAGGGAGACATGGTCAGATGTGCGCTAACTGTGTGTACAGATGGTGAATGTTGGAAATGGTGCTTTCTGAGGCTCCTTACAGATCTTGTTCATCAAGGGTAGAAAGTAAGGGAGACATGGTCAGATGTGCGCTAACTGCGTCTACAGATGGTGAATGTTGGAAATGGTGCTTTCTGAGGCTCCTTACAGTTCTTGTTCATCAACTGTAGAAAGTAAGGGAGACATGGTCAGATGTGTGCTAACTGTGTCTACAGATGGTGAATGTTGGAAATGGTGCTTTCTGAGGCTCCTTACAGTTCTTGTTCATCAAGCGTAGAAAGTAAGGGAGACATGGTCAGATGTGCGCTAACTGTGTCTACAGATGGTGAATGTTGGAAATGGTGCCTTCTGAGCTCCTTACTGTTCTCCTTCACCTAGGGTAGTGAGTAAGGTAGACGTGTACAGCTGTACGCTAACTATGTCTACAGATGGTGAATGTTGGAAATGGTGCTTTCTAAGGCTCCTTACAGTTCTTGTTCATCAAGGGTAGAAAGTAAGGGAGACATGGTCAGATGTGCGCTAACTGTGTCTACAGATGGTGAATGTTGGAAAAGGTGCTTTCTGAGGCTCCTTACAGTTCTTGTTCATCAAGGGTAGAAAGTAAGGGAGACATGGTCAGATGTGCGCTAACTGTGTCTACAGATGGTGAATGTTGGAAATGGTGCTTTCTGAGGCTCATTACAGTTCTTGTTCATCAAGGGTAGAAAGTAAGGGAGACATGGTCAGATGTGCGCTAACTGTGTCTACAGATGGTGAATGTTGGAAATGGTGCCTTCTGAGCTCCTTACTGTTCTCCTTCACCTAGGGTAGTGCGTAAGGTAGACGTGTACAGCTGTACGCTAATTATGTCTACAGATGGTGAATGTTGGAAATGGTGCTTTCTGAGGCTCCTTACAGTTCTTGTTCATCAAGGGTAGAAAGTAAGGGAGACATGGTCAGATGTGCGCTAACTGTGTCTACAGATGGTGAATGTTGGAAATGGTGCTTTCTGAGGCTCCTTACAGTTCTTGTTCGTCAAGGGTAGAAAGTAAGGGAGACATGGTCAGATGTGCGCTAACTGTGTCTACAGATGGTGAATGTTGGAAATGGTGCTTTCTGAGGCTCATTACAGTTCTTGTTCATCAAGGGTAGAAAGTAAGGGAGACATGGTCAGATGTGCGCTAACTGTGTCTACAGATGGTGAATGTTGGAAATGGTGCTTTCTGAGGCTCATTACAGTTCTTGTTCATCAAGGGTAGAAAGTAAGGGAGACATGGTCAGATGTGCGCTAACTGTGTCTACAGATGGTGAATGTTGGAAATGGTGCCTTCTGAGCTCCTTACAGTTCTTGTTCATCAAGGGTAGAGTGTAAGGGACACATGGTCAGATGTGCGCTAACTGTGTCTACAGATGGTGGATGTTGGAAATGGTGCTTTCTGAGGCTCCTTACAGTTCTTGTTCATCAAGGGTAGAAAGTAAGGGAGACATGGTCAGATGTGTGCTAACTGTGTCTACAAATGGTGAATTTTGGAAATGGTGCTTTCTGAGGCTCCTTACAGTTCTTGTTCATCAAGGGTAGAAAGTAAGGGACACATGGTCAGATGTGAGCGAACTGTGTCTACAGATGGTGAATGTTGGAAATGGTGCCTTCTGAACTTCCTACTGTTGTCCTTCACCTAGGGTAGTGAGTAAGGTAGACGTGTACAGCTGTACGCTAACTATGTCTACAGATGGTGAATGTTGGAAATGGTGCTTTCTGAATCTCCTTACAGTTCTTGTTCATCAAGGGTAGACAGTAAGGGAGACATGGTCAGATGTGCGCTAACTGTGTCTACAGATGGTGAATGTTGGAAATGGTGCTTTCTGAGGCTCCTTACAGTTCTTGTTCATCAAGGGTAGAAAGTAAGGGAGACATGGTCAGATGTGCGCTAACTGTGTCTACAGATGGTGAATGTTGGAAATGGTGCTTTCTGATGCTCCTTACAGTTCTTGTTCATCAAGGGTAGAAAGTAAGGGAGACATGGTCAGATGTGTGCTAACTGTGTCTACAGATGGTGAATGTTGGAAATGGTGCTTTCTGAGGCTCCTTACAGTTCTTGTTCATCAAGGGTAGAAAGTAAGGGAGACATGGTCAGATGTGCGCTAACTGTGTCTACAGATGGTGAACGTTGGAAATGGTGCCTTCTGAGCTCCTTACTGTTCTCCTTCACCTAGGGTAGTGAGTAAGGTAGACGTGTACTGCTGTACGCTAACTATGTCTACAGATGGTGAATGTTGGAAATGGTGCTTTCTGAGGCTCCTTACAGTTCTTGTTCATCAAGGGTAGAAAGTAAGGGAGACATGGTCAGATGTGCGCTAACTGTGTCTACAGATAGTGAATGTTGGAAATGGTGCTTTCTGAGGCTCCTTACAGTTCTTGTTCATCAAGGGTAGAAAGTAAGGGACACATGGTCAGATGTGTGCTAACTGTGTCTACAGATGGTGAATGTTGGAAATGGTGCTTTCTGAGGCTCCTTACAGTTCTTGTTCATCAAAGGTAGATAGTAAGGGAGACATGGTCAGATGTGCGCTAACTGTGTCTACAGATGGTGAATGTTGGAAATGGTGCTTTCTGAGGCTCCTTGCAGTTTATGTTCATCAAGGGTAGAAAGTAAGGGAGACATGGTCAGATGTGCGCTAACTGTGTCTACAGATGGTGAATGTTGGAAATGGTGTCTTCTGAGCTCCTTACTGTTCTCCTTCACCTAGGGTAGTGAGTAAGGTAGACGTGTACAGCTGTACGCTAACTATGTCTACAGATGGTGAATGTTGGAAATGGTGCTTTCTGAGGCTCCTTACAGTTCTTGTTCATCAAGGGTAGAAAGTAAGGGAGACATGGTCAGATGTGCGCTAACTGTGTCTACAGATAGTGAATGTTGGAAATGGTGCTTTCTGAAGCTCCTTACAGTTCTTGTTCATCAAGGGTAGAAAGTAAGGGAGACATGGTCAGAGATGCGCTAACTGTGTCTACAGATGGTGAATGTTGGAAATGGTGCTTTCTGAGGCTCCTTACAGTTCTTGTTCATCAAGGGTAGAAAGTAAGAGAGACATGGTCAGATGTGCGCTAACTGTGTCTACAGATGGTGAATGTTGGAAATGGTGCCTTCTGAGCTCCTTACTGTTCTCCTTCACCTAGGGTAGTGAGTAAGGTAGACGTGTACAGCTGTACGCTAACTATGTCTACAGATGGTGAATGTTGGAAATGGTGCTTTATGAGGCTCCTTACAGTTCTTGTTCATCAAGGGTAGAAAGTAAGAGAGACATGGTAAGATGTGCGCTAACTGTGTCTACAGATAGTGAACGTTGGAAATGGTGCTTTCTGAGGCTCCTGAAAGTTCTTGTTCATCAAGGGTAGATAGTAAGGGAGACATGGTCAGATGTGCGCTAACTGTGTTTACAGATGGTGAATGTTGGAAATGGTGCTTTCTGAGGCTCCTTACAGTTCTTGTTCATCAACGGCAGAAAGTAAGGGAGACATGGTCAGATGTGCGCTAACTATGTCTACAGATGGTGAATGTTGGAAATGGTGCCTTCTGAGTTCCTTACTGTTCTCCTTCACCTAGGGTAGTGAGTAAGGTAGACGTGTACAGCTGTACGCTAACTATGTCTACAGATGGTGAATGTTGGAAATGGTGCTTTCTGAGGCTCCTTACAGTTCTTGTTCATCAAGGGTAGAAAGTAAGGGAGACATGGTCAGATGTGCGCTAACTGTGTCTATAGATGGTGAATGTTGAAAATGGTGCTTTCTGAGGCTCCTTACAGTTCTTGTTCATCAAGGGTAGAAAGTAAGGGAGACATGGTCAGATGTGCGCTAACTGTGTCTACAGATGGTGAATGTTGGAAATGGTGCTTTCTGAGGCTCCTTACAGTTCTTGTTCATCAAGGGTAGAAAGTAGAAAGTAAGGGAGACATGGTCAGATGTGCGCTAACTGTGTCTACAGATAGTGAATGTTGGAAACGGTGCTTTCTGACGCTCCTTACAGTTCTTGTTCATCAAGGGTAGAAAGTAACGGAGACATGGTCAGATGTGCGCTAACTGTGTCTACAGATGGTGAATGTTGGAAATGGTGCTTTCTGAGGCTCCTTACAGTTCTTGTTCATCAAGGGTAGAAAGTAGAAAGTAAGGGAGACATGGTCAGATGTGCGCTAACTGTGTCTACAGATAGTGAATGTTGGAAACGGTGCTTTCTGACTCTCCTTACAGTTCTTGTTCATCAAGGGTAGAAAGTAAGGGAGACATGGTCAGATGTGCGCTAACTGTGTCTACAGATGGTGAATGTCGGAAATGGTGTCTTCTAAGCTCCTTACTGTTCTCCTTCACCTAGGGTAGTGAGTAACGTAAACGTGTACAGCTGTACGCTAACTATGTCTACAGATGGTGAATGTTGGAAATGGTGCTTTCTGAGGCTCCTTACAGTTCTTGTTCATCAAGGGTAGAAAGTAAGGGAGACATGGTCAGATGTGCGCTAACTGTGTCTGCAGATAGTGAATGTTGGAAATGGTGCTTTCTGAGGCTCCTTACAGTTCTTGTTCATCAAGTAAGGGAGACACCTGGTCAGATGTGCGCTAACTGTGTCTACAGATGGTGAATGTTGGAAATGGTGCTTTCTGAGGCTCCTTACAGTTTTTGTTCATCAAGGGTAGAAAGAAGGGGGAGACATGGTCAGATGTGCGCTAACTGTGTCTACAGATGGTGAATGTTGGAAATGGTGCCTTCTGAGCTCCTTACTGTTGTCCTTCACCTAGGGTAGTGAGTAAGGTAGACGTGTACAGCTGTACGCTAACTATGTCTACAGATGGTGAATGTTGGAAATGGTGCTTTCTGAGGCTCCTTACAGTTCTTGTTCATCAAGATAGAAAGTAAGGGAGACATGGTCAGATGTGTGCTAACTGTGTACAGATGGTGAATGTTGGAAATGGTGCCTTCTTAGCTCCTTAGTGTTCTCCTTCACCTAGGGTAGTGAGTAAGGTAGACGTGTACAGCTGTACGCTAACTATGTCTACAGATGGTGAATGTTGGAAATGGTGCTTTCTGAGGCTCCTTACAGTTCTTGTTCATCAAGGGTGGAAAGTAAGGGAGACATGGTCAGATGTGCGCTAACTGTGTCTACAGATAGTGAATGTTGGAAATGGTGCTTTCTGAAGCTCCTTACAGTTCTTGTTCATCAAGGGTAGAAAGTAAGGGAGACATGGTCAGAGATGCGCTAACTGTGTCTACAGATGGTGAATGTTGGAAATGGTGCTTTCTGAGGCTCCTTACAGTTCTTGTTCATCAAGGGTAGAAAGTAAGAGAGACATGGTCAGATGTGCGCTAACTGTGTCTACAGATGGTGAATGTTGGAAATGGTGCCTTCTGAGCTCCTTACTGTTCTCCTTCACCTAGGGTAGTGAGTAAGGTAGACGTGTACAGCTGTACGCTAACTATGTCTACAGATGGTGAATGTTGGAAATGGTGCTTTATGAGGCTCCTTACAGTTCTTGTTCATCAAGGGTAGAAAGTAAGAGAGACATGGTAAGATGTGCGCTAACTGTGTCTACAGATAGTGAACGTTGGAAATGGTGCTTTCTGAGGCTCCTGAAAGTTCTTGTTCATCAAGGGTAGATAGTAAGGGAGACATGGTCAGATGTGCGCTAACTGTGTTTACAGATGGTGAATGTTGGAAATGGTGCTTTCTGAGGCTCCTTACAGTTCTTGTTCATCAACGGCAGAAAGTAAGGGAGACATGGTCAGATGTGCGCTAACTATGTCTACAGATGGTGAATGTTGGAAATGGTGCCTTCTGAGTTCCTTACTGTTCTCCTTCACCTAGGGTAGTGAGTAAGGTAGACGTGTACAGCTGTACGCTAACTATGTCTACAGATGGTGAATGTTGGAAATGGTGCTTTCTGAGGCTCCTTACAGTTCTTGTTCATCAAGGGTAGAAAGTAAGGGAGACATGGTCAGATGTGCGCTAACTGTGTCTATAGATGGTGAATGTTGAAAATGGTGCTTTCTGAGGCTCCTTACAGTTCTTGTTCATCAAGGGTAGAAAGTAAGGGAGACATGGTCAGATGTGCGCTAACTGTGTCTACAGATGGTGAATGTTGGAAATGGTGCTTTCTGAGGCTCCTTACAGTTCTTGTTCATCAAGGGTAGAAAGTAGAAAGTAAGGGAGACATGGTCAGATGTGCGCTAACTGTGTCTACAGATAGTGAATGTTGGAAACGGTGCTTTCTGACGCTCCTTACAGTTCTTGTTCATCAAGGGTAGAAAGTAACGGAGACATGGTCAGATGTGCGCTAACTGTGTCTACAGATGGTGAATGTTGGAAATGGTGCTTTCTGAGGCTCCTTACAGTTCTTGTTCATCAAGGGTAGAAAGTAGAAAGTAAGGGAGACATGGTCAGATGTGCGCTAACTGTGTCTACAGATAGTGAATGTTGGAAACGGTGCTTTCTGACTCTCCTTACAGTTCTTGTTCATCAAGGGTAGAAAGTAAGGGAGACATGGTCAGATGTGCGCTAACTGTGTCTACAGATGGTGAATGTTGGAAATGGTGCCTTCTGAGCTCCTTACTGTTCTCCTTCACCTAGGGTAGTGAGTAAGGTAGACGTGTACAGCTGTACGCTAACTATGTCTACAGATGGTGAATGTTGGAAATGGTGCTTTCTGAGGCTCCTTACAGTTCTTGTTCATCAAGGGTAGAAATTAAGGGAGACATGGTCAGATGTGCGCTAACTGTGTCTACAGATGGTGAATGTTGGAAATGGTGCCTTCTGAGCTCCTTACTGTTCTCCTTCACCTAGGGTAGTGAGTAAGGTAGACGTGTACAGCTGTACGCTAACTATGTCTACAGACGGTGAATGTTGGAAATGGTGCTTTCTGAGGCTCCTTACAGTTTATGTTCATCAAGGGTAGAAAGTAAGGGAGACATGGTCAGATGTGCGCTAACTGTGTCTACAGATGGTGAATGTTGGAAATGGTGCCTTCTGAGCTCCTTACTGTTCTCCTTCACCTAAGGTACACGTGTACAGCTGTACGCTAACTATGTCTACAGATGGTGAATGTTGGAAATGGTGCTTTCTGAGGCTCCTTACAGTTCTTGTTCATCAAGGGTAGAAAGTAAGGGAGACATGGTCAGATGTGCGCTAACTGTGTCTACAGATAGTGAATGTTGGAAATGGTGCTTTCTGAGGCTCCTTACAGTTCTTGTTCATCAAGGGTAGAAAGTAAGGGAGACATGGTCAGATGTGCGCTAACTGTGTCTACAGATGGTGGATGGTGGATGTTGGAAATGGTGCTTTCTGAGGCTCCTTGCAGTTCTTGTTCATCAAAGGTAGAAAGTAAGGGAGACATGGTCAGATGTGCGCTAACTGTGTCTTCAGATGGTGAATGTTGGAAATGGTGCTTTCTGAGGCTCCTTACAGTTCTTGTTCATCAAGGGTAGAAAGTAAGGTAGACATGGTCAGATGTGCGCTAACTGTGTCTACAGATGGTGAATGTTGGAAATGGTGCCTTCTGAGCTCCTTACTGTTCTCCTTCACCTAGGGTAGTGAGTAAGGTAGACGTGTACAGCTGTACGCTAACTATGTCTACAGATGGTGAATGTTGAAAATGGTGCTTTCTGAGGCTCCTTACAGTTCTTGTTCATCAAGGGTAGAAAGTAAGGGAGACATGGTCAGATGTGCGCTAACTGTGTCTACAGATGGTGAATGTTGGAAATGGTGCTTTCTGAGGCTCCTTACAGTTCTTGTTCATCAAGGGTAGAAAGTAAGGGAGACATGGTCAGATGTGCGCTAACTGTGTCTACAGATGGTGAATGTTGGAAATGGTGCTTTCTGAGGCTCCTTACAGTTCTTGTTCATCAAGGGTAGAAAGTAAGGGAGACAAGGTCAGATGTGCGCTAACTCTGTCTACAGATGGTGAATGTTGGAAATGGTGCTTTCTGAGGCTCCTTACAGTTCTTGTTCATCAAGGGTAGAAAGTAAGGGAGACATGTTCAGATGTGCGCTAACTGTGTCTACAGATGGTGAATGTTGGAAATGGTGCCTTCTGAGCTCCTTACTGTTCTCCTTCACCTAGGGTAGTGAGTAAGGTAGACGTGTACAGTGGTACGCTAACTATGTCTACAGATGGTGAATGTTGGAAATGGTGCTTTCTGAGGCTCCTTACAGTTCTTGTTCATCAAGGGTAGAAAGTAAAGGAGACATGGTCAGGTGTGCGCTAACTGTGTCTACAGATGGTGAATGTTGGAAATGGTGCTTTATGAGGCTCCTTACAGTTCTTGTTCATCAAGGGTAGAAAGTAAGTGAGACATGGTCAGATGTGCGCTAACTGTGTCTACAGACGGTGAATGTTGGAAATGGTGCCTTCTGAGCTCCTTACTGTTCTCCTTCACCTAGGGTAGTGAGTAGGGTAGACGTGTACAGCTGTACGCTAACTATGTCTACAGATGGTGAATGTTGGAAATGGTGCTTTCTGACGCTCCTTACAGTTCTTGTTCATGAAGGGTAGAAAGTAAGGGAGACATGGTCAGATGTGCGCTAACTGTGTCTACAGATGGTGAATGTTGGAAATGGTGCTTTCTGAGGCTCCTTACAGTTCTTGTTCATCAAGGGTAGAAAGTAAGGGAGACATGGTCAGATGTGCGCTAACTGTGTCTACAGATAGTGAATGTTGGAAATGGTGTTTTCTGAGGCTCCTTACAGTTCTTGTTCATCAAGGGTAGAAAGTAAGGGAGACATGGTCAGATGTGCGCTAACTGTGTCTACAGATAGTGAATGTTGGAAATGGTGCTTTCTGAGGCTCCTTACAGTTCTTGTTCATCAAGGGTAGAAAGTAAGGGAGACATGGTCAGATGTGCGCTAACTGTGTCTACAGATGGTGAATGTTGGAAATGGTGCCTTCTGAGCTCCTTTCTGTTCTTCTTCACCTAGGGTAGTGAGTAAGGTAGACGTGTACAGCTGTACGCTAACTATGTCTACAGATGGTGAATGTTGGAAATGGTGCTTTCTGAGGCTCCTTACAGTTCTTGTTCATCATGGGTAGAAAGTAAGGGAGACATGGTCAGATGTGCGGTAACTGTGTCTACAGATGGTGAATGTTGGAAATGGTGCTTTCTGAGGCTCCTAACAGTTCTTGTTCATCAAGGGTAGAAAGTAAGGGAGACATGGTCAGATGTGCGCTAACTGTGTCTACAGATGGTGAATGTTGGAAATGGCGCTTTCTGAGGCTCCTTACAGTTCTTGTTCATCAAGGGTAGAAAGTAAGGGAGACATGGTGAGATGTGCGCTAACTGTGTCTACAGATGGTGAATGTTGGAAATGGTGCTTTCTAAGGCTCCTTACAGTTCTTGTTCATCAAGGGTAGAAAGTAAGGGAGACATGGTCAGATGTGCGCTAACTGTGTCTACAGATGGTGGATGGTGGAAATGGAGCTTTCTGAGGCTCCTTACAGTTCTTGTTCATCAAGGGTAGAAAGTAAGGGAGACATGGTGAGATGTGCGCTAACTGTGTCTACAGATGGTGAATGTTGGAAATGGTGCTTTCTGAGGCTCCTTACAGTTCTTGTTCATCAAGGGTAGAAAGTAAGGGAGACATGGTGAGATGTGCGCTAACTGTGTCTACAGATGGTGAATGTTGGAAATGGTGCTTTCTGAGGCTCCTTACAGTTCTTGTTCATCAAGGGTAGAAAGTAAGGGAGACATGGTGAGATTTGCGCTAACTGTGTCTACAGATGGTGAATGTTGGAAATGGTGCTTTCTGAGGCTCCTTACAGTTCCTGTTCATCAAGGGTAGAAAGTAAGGGAGACATGGTGAGATGTGCGCTAACTGTGTCTACAGATGGTGTATGTTGGAAATGGTGCTTTCTGAGGCTCCTAACAGTTCTTGTTCATCAAGGGTAGAAAGTAAGGGAGACATGGTCAGATGTGCGCTAACTGTGTCTACAGATGGTGAATGTTGGAAATGGTGCCTTCTGAGCTCCTTACTGTTCTCCTTCACCTAAGGTAGACGTGTACAGCTGTACGCTAACTATGTCTACAGATGGTGAATGTTGGAAATGGTGCTTTCTGAGCCTCCTTGCAGTTCTTGTTCATCAAGGGTAGAAAGTAAGGGAGACATGGTCAGATGTGCGCTAACTGTGTCTACAGATGGTGAATGTTGGAAATGGTGCTTTCTGAGCCTCCTTGCAGTTCTTGTTCATCAAGGGTAGAAAGTAAGGGAGACATGTTCAGATGTGCGCTAACTGTGTCTACAGATGGTGAATGTTGGAAATGGTGCTTTCTGAGGCTCCTTACAGTTCTTGTTCATCAAAGGTAGAAAGTAAGGGAGACATGGTATGATGTGCGCTAACTGTGTCTACAGATGGTGAATGTTGGTAATGGTGCCTTCTGAGCTCCTTACTGTTCTCCTTCACCTAGGGTAGTGAGTAAGGTAGACGTGTACAGCTGTACGCTAACTATGTCTACAGATGGTGAATGTTGGAAATGGTGCTTTCTGAGGCTCCTTACAGTTCTTGTTCATCAAGGGTAGAAAGTAAGGGAGACATGGTCAGATGCGCGCTAACTGTGTCTACAGATGGTGAATGTTGGAAATGGTGCTTTCTGAGGCTCCTTACAGTTCTTGTTCATCAAAGGTAGAAAGTAAGGGAGACATGGTCAGATGTGCACTAACTGTGTCTACAGATGGTGAATGTTGGTAATGGTGCCTTCTGAGCTCCTTACTGTTCTCCTTCACCTAGGGTAGTGAGTAAGGTAGACGTGTACAGCTGTACGCTAACTATGTCTACAGATGGTGAATGTTGGAAATGCTGCTTTCTGAGGCTCCTTACAGATCTTGTATATCAAGGGTAGAAAGTAAGGGAGACATGGTCAGATGTGCGCTAACTGTGTCTACAGATGGTGAATGTTGGAAATGGTGCCTTCTGAGCTCCTTACTGTTCTCCTGCACCTAGGGTAGTGAGTAAGGTAGACGTGTACAGCTGTACGCTAACTATGTCTACAGATGGTGAATGTTGGAAATGGTGCTTTCTGAGGCTCCTTACAGTTCTTGTTCATCAAGGGTAGAAAGTAAGGGAGACATGGTCAGATGTGCGCTAACTGTGTCTACAAATGGTGAATGTTGGAAATGGTGCTTTCTGAGGCTCCTTACAGTTCTTGTTCATCAAGGGTAGAAAGTAAGGGAGACATGGTCAGATGTGCGCTAACTGTGTCTACAGATGGTGAATGTTGGAAACGGTGCTTTCTTAGGCTCCTTACAGTTCTTGTTCATCAAGGGTAGAAAGTAAGGGAGACATGGTCAGATGTGCGCTAACTGTGTCTACAGATGGTGAATGTTGGAAATGGTGCCTTCTGAGCTCCTTACTGTTCTCCTTCACCTAGGGTAGTGAGTAAGGTAGACGTGTACAGCTGTACGCTAACTATGTCTACAGATGGTGAATGTTCGAAATGGTGCTTTCTGAGGCTCCTTCCAGTTCTTGTTCATCAAGGGTAGAAAGTAAGGGAGACATGGTCAGATGCGCGCTAACTGTGTCTACAGATGGTGAATGTTGGAAATGGTGCTTTCTGAGGCTCCTTGCAGTTCTTGTTCATCAAGGGTAGAAAGTAAGGGAGACATGGTCAGATGTGCGCTAACTGTGTCTACAGATGCTGAATGTTGGAAATGGTGCGTTCTGAGGCTCCTTACAGTTCTTGTTCATCATGGGTAGAAAGTAAGGGAGACATGGTCAGATGTGCGCTAACTGTGTCTACAGATGGTGAATGTTGGAAATGGTGCTTTCTGAGGCTCCTAACAGTTCTTGTTCATCAAGGGTAGAAAGTAAGGGAGACATGGTCAGATGTGTGCTAACTGTGTCTACAGATGGTGAATGTTGGAAATGGTGCTTTCTGAGGCTCCTTACAGTTCTTGTTCATCAGGGGTAGAAAGTAAGGGAGACGTGGTCAGATGTGCGCTAACTGTGTCTACAGATGGTGAATGTTGGAAATGGTGCCTTCTGAGCTCCTTACTGTTCTCCTTCACCCAGGGTAGTGAGTAAGGTAGACGTGTACAGCTGTACGCTAACTATGTCTACAGATGGTGAATGTTGGAAATGGTGCTTTCTGAGGCTCCTTACAGTTCTTGTTCATCAAGGGTAGAAAGTAAGGGAGACATGGTCAGATATGCGCTAACTGTGTCTACAGATGGTAAATGTTGGAAATGGTGCTTTCTGAGGCCTCTTACTGTTCTTGTTCATCAAGGGTAGAAAGTAAGGGAGATATGGTCAGATGTGCGCTAACTGTGTCTACAGATGGTGAATGTTGGAAATGGTGCCTTCTGAGCTCCTTACTGTTCTCCTTCACCTAGGGTAGTGAGTAACGTAGACGTGTACAGCTGTACGCTAACTATGTCTACAGATGGTGAATGTTGGAAATAATGCTTTCTGAGGCTCAATACAGTTCTTGTTCATCAAGGGTAGAAAGTAAGGGAGACATGGTCACATGTGCGCTAACTGTGTCTACAGACGGTGAATGTTGGAAATGGTGCTTTCTGAGGCTCCTAACAGTTCTTGTTCATCAAGGGTAGAAAGTAAGGGAGACATGGTCAGATGTGCGCTAACTGTGTCTACAGATGGTGAATGTTGGAAATGGTGCTTTCTGAGGCTCCTTACAGTTCTTGTTCATCAAGGGTAGAAAGTAAGGGAGACATGGTCAGATGTGCACTAACTGTGTCTACAGATAGTGAATGTTGGAAATGGTGCTTTCTGAGGCTCCTTACAGTCCTTGTTCATCAAGGGTAGAAAGTAAGGGAGACATGGTCAGATGTGCGCTAACTGTGTCTACAGATAGTGAAAGTTGGAAATGGTGCTTTCTGAGGCTCCTTACAGTTCTTGTTCATCAAGGGTAGATAGTAAACGAGACATGGTCAGATGTGCGCTAACTGTGTCTACAGATGGTGAATGTTGTAAATGGTGCCTTCTGAGCTCCTTACTGTTCTCCTTCACCTAGGTTAGTGAGTAAGGTAGACGTGTACAGCTGTACGCTAACTATGTCTACAGATGGTGAATGTTGGAAATGGTGCTTTCTGAGGCTCAATACAGTTCTTGTTCATCAAGGGTAGAAAGTAAGGGAGACATGGTCAGATGTGCGCTAACTGTGTCTAGAAATGGTGAATGTTGGAAATGGTGCTTTCTGAGGCTCCTTACAGTTCTTGTTCATCAAGGGTAGAAAGTAAGAGAGACATGGTCAGATGTGCGCTAACTGTGTCTACAGATGGTGAATGTTGGAAATGGTGCTTTCTGAGGCTCCTTACAGTTCTTGTTCATCAAGGGTAGAAAGTAAGGGAGACATGGTCAGATGTGCGCTAACTGTGTCTACAGTTGGTGAATGTTGGAAATGGTGCTTTTTGAGGCTCCTTACAGTTCTTGTTCATCAAGGGTACAAAGTAAGGGAGACATGGTCAGATGTGCGCTAACTGTGTCTACAGATGGTGAATGTTGGAAACGGTGCTTTCTGAGGCTCCTTACAGTTCTTGTTCATCAAGGGTAGAAAGTAAGGGAGACATGGTGAGATGTGCGCTAACTGTGTCTACAGATGGTGAATGTTGTAAATGGTGCCTTCTGAGCTCTTTACTGTTTTCCTTCACCTAGGGTAGTGAGTAAGGTAGACGAGTACAGCTGTACGCTAACTATGTCTACAGATGGTGAATGTTGGGAATGGTGCTTTCTGAGGCTCCTTACAGTTCTTGTTCATCAAGGGTAGAAAGTAAGGGAGACATGGTCAGATGTGCGCTAACTGTGTCTACAGATGGTGAATGTTGGAAATGGTGCTTTCTGAATCTCCTTACAGTTCTTGTTCATCAAGGGTAGAAAGTAAGGGAGACATGGTGAGATGTGCGCTAACTGTGTCTACAGATGGTGAATGTTGGAAATGGTGCTTTCTGAGGCTCCTTACAGTTCTTGTTCATCAAGGGTAGAAAGTAAGGGAGAAATGGTCAGATGTGCGCTAACTGTGTCTACAGATGGTGAATGTTGGGAATCGTGCTTTCTGAGGCTCCTTACAGTTCTTGTTCATCAAGGGTAGAAAGTAAGGGAGACATGGTCAGATGTGCGCTAACTGTGTCTACAGATGGTGAATGTTGGGAATGGTGCTTTCTGAGGCTCCTTACAGTTCTTGTTCATCAGGGGTAGAAAGTAAGGGAGACATGGTCAGATGTGCGCTAACTGTGTCTACAGATGGTGAATGTTGGAAATGGTGCCTTCTGAGCTCCTTACTGTTCTCCTTCACCTAGGGTAGTGAGTAAGGTAGACGTGTACAGCTGTACGCTAACTATGTCTACAGATGGTGAATGTTGGAAATGGTGCTTTCTGAGGCTCCTTACAGTTCTTGTTCATCAAGGGTAGAAAGTAAGGGAGACATGGTCAGATATGCGCTAACTGTGTCTACAGATGGTAAATGTTGGAAATGGTGATTTCTGTGGCCTCTTACTGTTCTTGTTCATCAAGTGTAGAAAGTAAGGGAGACATGGTCAGATGTGCGCAAACTGTGTCTACAGATGGTGAATGTTGGAAATGGTGCCTTCTGAGCTCCTTACTGTTCTCCTTCACCTAGGGTAGTGAGTAACGTAGACGTGTACAGCTGTACGCTAACTATGTCTACAGATGGTGAATGTTGGAAATGGTGCTTTCTGAGGCTCAATACAGTTCTTGTTCATCAAGGGTAGAAAGTAAGGGAGACATGGTCACATGTGCGCTAACTGTGTCTACAGATGGTGAATGTTGGAAATGGTGCTTTCTGAGGCTCCTAACAGTTCTTGTTCATCAAGGGTAGAAAGTAAGGGAGACATGGTCAGATGTGCGCTAACTGTGTCTACAGATGGTGAATGTTGGAAATGGTGCTTTCTGAGGCTCCTTACAGTTCTTGTTCATCAAGGGTAGAAAGTAAGGGAGACATGGTCAGATGTGCGCTAACTGTGTCTACAGATAGTGAATGTTGGAAATGGTGCTTTCTGAGGCTCCTTACAGTTCTTGTTCATCAAGGGTAGAAAGTAAGGAAGACATGGTCAGATGTGCGCTAACTGTGTCTACAGATGGTGAATGTTGGAAATGGTGCTTTCTGAGGCTCCTTACAGTTCTTGTTCATCAAGGGTGATAGTAAGGGAGACATGGTCAGATGTGCGCTAACTGTGTCTACAGATGGTGAATGTTGTAAATGGTGCCTTCTGAGCTCCTTACTGTTCTCCTTCACCTAGGTTAGTGAGTAAGGTAGACGTGTACAGCTGTACGCTAACTATGTCTACAGATGGTGAATGTTGGAAATGGTGCTTTCTGAGGCTAATACAGTTCTTGTTCATCAAGGGTAGAAAGTAAGGGAGACATGGTCAGATGTGCGCTAACTATGTCTAGAAATGGTGAATGTTGGAAATGGTGCTTTCTGAGGCTCGTTACAGTTCTTGTTCATCAAGGGTAGAAAGTAAGAGAGACATGGTCAGATGTGCGCTAACTGTGTCTACAGATGGTGAATGTTAAAAATGGTGCTTTCTGAGGCTCCTTACAGTTCTTGTTCATCAAGGGTAGAAAGTAAGGGAGACATGGTCAGATGTGCGCTAACTGTGTCTACAGTTGGTGAATGTTGGAAATGGTGCTTTTTCAGGCTCCTTACAGTTCTTGTTCATCAAGGGTACAAAGTAAGGGAGACATGGTCAGATGTGCGCTAACTGTGTCTACAGATGGTGAATGTTGGAAACGGTGCTTTCTGAGGCTCCTTACAGTTCTTGTTCATCAAGGGTAGAAAGTAAGGGAGACATGGTGAGATGTGCGCTAACTGTGTCTACAGATGGTGAATGTTGTAAATGGTGCCTTCTGAGCTCTTTACTGTTTTCCTTCACCTAGGGTAGTGAGTAAGGTAGACGAGTACAGCTGTACGCTAACTATGTCTACAGATGGTGAATGTTGGAAATGGTGCTTTCTGAGGCTCCTTACAGTTCTTGTTCCTCAAGGGTAGAAAGTAAGGGAGACATGGTCAGATGTGCGCTAACTGTGTCTACAGATAGTGAATGTTGGAAATGGTGCTTTCTGAGGCTCCTTACAGTTCTTGTTCATCAAGGGTAGAAAGTAAGGGAGACATGGTCAGATGTGCGCTAACTGTGTCTACAGATGGTGAATGTTGGAAATGGTGCCTTCTGAGCTCCTTACTGTTCTTCTTCACCTAGGGTAGTGAGTAAGGTAGACGTGTACAGCTGTACGCTAACTATGTCTACAGATGGTGAATGTTGGAAATGGTGCTTTCTGAGGCACCTTACAGTTCTTGTTCATCAAGGGTAGAAAGTAAGGGAGACATGGTCAGATGTGCGCTAACTGTGTCTACAGATGGTGAATGTTGGAAATGGTGCTTTCTGAGGCTCCTTACAGTTCTTGTTCATCAAGGATAGAAAGTAAGGGAGACATGGTGAGATGTGCGCTAACTGTGTCTACAGATGGTGAAAGTTGGAAATGGTGCCTTCTGAGCTCCTTACTGTTCTCCTTCACCTAGGGTAGTGAGTAAGGTAGACGTGTACAGCTGTACGATAACTATGTCTACAGATGGTGAATGTTGGAAATGGTGCTTACTGAGGCTCCTTACAGTTCTTGTTCATCATGGGTAGAAAGTAAGGGAGACATGGTCAGATGTGCGCTAACTGTGTCTACAGATGGTGAATGTTGCAAATGGTGCTTTCTGAGGCTCCTAACAGTTCTTGTTCATCAAGGGTAGAAAGTAAGGGAGACATGGTCAGATGTGCGCTAACTGTGTCTACAGATGGTGAATGTTGGAAATGGTGCTTTCTGAGGCTCCTTACAGTTCTTGTTCATCAAGGGTAGAAAGTAAGGGAGACATGGTGAGATGTGCGCTAACTGTGTCTACAGATGGTGAATGTTGGAAATGGTGCTTTCTGAGGCTCCTTACAGTTCTTGTTCATCAAGGGTAGAAAGTAAGGGAGACATGGTCAGATGTGCGCTAACTGTGTCTACAGATGGTGAATGTTGGGAATGGTGCTTTCTGAGGCTCCTTACAGTTCTTGTTCATCAAGGGTAGAAAGTAAGGGAGACATGGTCAGATGTGCGCTAACTGTGTCTACAGATGGTGAATGTTGGAAATGGTGCTTTCTGAGGCTCCTTACAGTTCTTGTTCATCAAGGGTAGAAAGTAAGGGAGACATGGTCAGATGTGCGCTAACTGTGTCTACAGATGGTGAATGTTGGAAATGGTGCTTTCTCAGGCTCCTTACAGTTCTTGTTCATCAAGGGTAGAAAGTAAGGGAGACATGGTGAGATGTGCGCTAACTGTGTCTACAGATGGTGAATGTTGGAAATGGTGCTTTCTGAGGCTCCTTACAGTTCTTGTTCATCAAGGGTAGAAAGTAAGGGAGACATGGTCAGATGTGCGCTAACTGTGTCTACAGATGGTGAATGTTGGGAATGGTGCTTTCTGAGGCTCCTTACAGTTCTTGTTCATCAAGGGTAGAAAGTAAGGGAGACATGGTCAGATGTGCGCTAACTGTGTCTACAGATGGTGAATGTTGGAAATGGTGCTTTCTGAGGCTCCTTACAGTTCTTGTTCATCAAGGGTAGAAAGTAAGGGAGACATGGTCAGATGTGCGCTAACTGTGTCTACAGATGGTGATCGTTGGGAATGGTGCTTTCTGAGGCTCCTTACAGTTCTTGTTCATCAAGATTAGAAAGTAAGGGAGACATGGTCAGATGTGCGCTAAATGTGTCTACAGATGGTGAATGTTGGAAATGGTGCTTTCTGAGGCTCCTTACAGTTCTTGTTCATGAAGGGTAGAAAGTAAGGGAGACATGGTCAGATGTGCGCTAACTGTGTCTACAGATGGTGAATGTTGGAAATGGTGCTTTCTGAGGCTCCTTACAGTGCATGTTCATCAAGGGTAGAAAGTAAGGGAGACATGGTGAGATGTGCGCTAACTGTGTCTACAGATGGTGAATGTTGGAAATGGTGCTTTCTGAGGCTCCTTACAGTTCTTGTTCATCAAGGGTAGAAAGTAAGGGAGACATGGTCAGATGTGCGCTAACTGTGTCTACAGATGGTGAATGTTGGGAATGGTGCTTTCTGAGGCTCCTTACAGTTCTTGTTCATCAAGGGTAGAAAGTAAGGGAGACATGGTCAGATGTGCGCTAACTGTGTCTACAGATGGTGAATGTTGGGAATGGTGCTTTCTGAGGCTCCTTACAGTTCTTGTTCATCAAGGGTAGAAAGTAAGGGAGACATGGTGAGATGTGCGCTAACTGTGTCTACAGATGGTGAATGTTGGAAATGGTGCTTTCTGAGGCTCCTTACAGTTCTTGTTCATCAAGTGTAGAAAGTAAGGGAGACATGGTGAGACGTGCGCTAACTGTGTCTACAGATGGTGAATGTTGGAAATGGTGCTTTCTGAGGCTCCTTACAGTTCTTGTTCATCAAGGGTAGAAAGTAAGGGAGACATGGTGAGATGTGCGCTAACTGTGTCTACAGATGGTGAATGTTGGGAATGGTGCTTTCTGAGGCTCCTTACAGTTCTTGTTCATCAAGGGTAGAAAGTAAGGGAGACATGGTCAGATGTGCGCTAACTGTGTCTACAGATGGTGAATGTTGGAAATGGTGCTTTCTGAGGCTCCCTACAGTTCTTGTTCATCAAGGGTAGAAAGTAAGGGAGACATGGTCAGATGTGCGCTAACTGTGTCTACAGATGGTGAATGTTGGAAATGGTGCTTTCTGAGGCTCCTTACAGTTCTTGTTCATCAAGGGTAGAAAGTAAGGGAGACATGGTGAGATGTGCGCTAACTGTGTCTACAGATGGTGAATGTTGGAAGTGGTGCTTTCTGAGGCTCCTTACAGTTCTTGTTCATCAAGGGTAGAAAGTAAGGGAGACATGGTCAGATGTGCGCTAACTGTGTCTACAGATGGTGAATGTTGGAAATGGTGCTTTCTGAGGCTCCTTACAGTTCTTGTTCATCAAGGGTAGAAAGTAAGGGAGACATGGTGAGATGTGCGCTAACTGTGTCTACAGATGGTGAATGTTGGGAATGGTGCTTTCTGAGGCTCCTTACAGTTCTTGTTCATCAAGGGTAGAAAGTAAGGGAGACATGGTGAGATGTGCGCTAACTGTGTCTACAGATGGTGAATGTTGGAAATGGTGCTCTCTGAGGCTCCTTACAGTTCTTGTTCATCAAGGGTAGAAAGTAAGGGAGACATGGTGAGATGTGCGCTAACTGTGTCTACAGATGGTGAATGTTGGGAATGGTGCTTTCTGAGGCTCCTTACAGTTCTTGTTCATCAAGGGTAGAAAGTAAGGGAGACATGGTGAGATGTGCGCTAACTGTTTCTACAGATGGTGAATGTTGGAAATGGTGCTTTCTGAGGCTCCTTACAGTTCTTGTTCATCAAGGGTAGAAAGTAAGGGAGACATGGTCAGATGTGCGCTAACTGTGTCTACAGATGGTGAATGTTGGAAATGGTGCTTTCTGAGGCTCCTTACAGTTCTTGTTCATCAAGGGTAGAAAGTAAGGGAGACATGGTGAGATGTGCGCTAACTGTGTCTACAGATGGTGAATGTTGGAAATGGTGCTTTCTGAGGCTCCTTACAGTTCTTGTTCATCAAGGGTAGAAAGTAAGGGAGACATGGTCAGGTGTGCGCTAACTGTGTCTACAGATGGTGAATGTTGGGAATGTGGCTTTCTGAGGCTCCTTACAGTTCTTGTTCATCAAGGGTAGAAAGTAAGGGAGACATGGTCAGATGTGCGCTAACTGTGTCTACAGATGGTGAATGTTGTAAATGGTGCTTTCTGAGGCTCCTTACAGTTCTTGTTCATCAAGGGTAGAAAGTAAGGGAGACATGGTGAGATGTGCGCTAACTGTGTCTACAGATGGTGAATGTTGGGAATGGTGCTTTCTGAGGCTCCTTACAGTTCTTGTTCATCAAGGGTAGAAAGTAAGGGAGACATGGTGAGATGTGCGCTAACTGTGTCTACAGATGGTGAATGTTGGGAATGGTGCTTTCTGAGGCTCCTTACAGTTCTTGTTCATCAAGGGTAGAAAGTAAGGGAGACATGGTGAGATGTGCGCTAACTGTTTCTACAGATGGTGAATGTTGGAAATGGTGCTTTCTGAGGCTCCTTACAGTTCTTGTTCATCAAGGGTAGAAAGTAAGGGAGACATGGTGAGATGTGCGCTAACTGTGTCTACAGATGGTGAATGTTGGAAATGGTGCTTTCTGAGGCTCCTTACAGTTCTTGTTCATCAAGGGTAGAAAGTAAGGGACACATGGTGAGATGTGCGCTAACTGTGTCTACAGATGGTGAATGTTGGAAATGGTGCTTTCTGAGGCTCCTTACAGTTCTTGTTCATCAAGGGTAGAAAGTAAGGGAGACATGGTCAGATGTGCGCTAACTGTGTCTACAGATGGTGAATGTTGGGAATGGTGCTTTCTGAGGCTCCTTACAGTTCTTGTTCATCAAGGGTAGAAAGTAAGGGAGACATGGTGAGATGTGCGCTAACTGTGTCTACAGATGGTGAATGTTGGAAATGGTGCTTTCTGAGGCTCCTTACATTTCTTGTTCATCAAGGGTAGAAAGTAAGGGAGACATGGTTAGATGTGCGCTAACTGTGTCTACAGATGGTGAATGTTGGGAATGGTGCTTTCTGAGGCTCCTTACAGTTTTTGTTCATCAAGGGTAGAAAGTAAGGGAGACATGGTGAGATGTGCGCTAACTGTGTCTACAGATGGTGAATGTTGGAAATGGTGCTTTCTGAGGCTCCTTACAGTTCTTGTTCATCAAGGGTAGAAAGTAAGGGAGACATGGTGAGATGTGCGCTAACTGTGTCTACAGATGGTGAATGTTGGAAATGGTGCTTTCTGAGGCTCCTTACAGTTCTTGTTCATCAAGTGTAGAAAGTAAGGGAGACATGGTGAGATGTTCACTAACTGTGTCTACAGATGGTGAATGTTGGAAATGGTGCTTTCTGAGGCTCCTTACAGTTCTTGTTCATCAAGGGTAGAAAGTAAGGGAGACATGGTGAGATGTGCGCTAACTGTGTCTACAGATGGTGAATGTTGGGAATGGTGCTTTCTGAGGCTCCTTACAGTTCTTGTTCATCAAGGGTAGAAAGTAAGGGAGACATGGTCAGATGTGCGCTAACTGTGTCTACAGATGGTGAATGTTGGGAATGGTGCTTTCTGAGGCTCCTTACAGTTCCTGTTCATCAAGGGTAGAAAGTAAGGGAGACATGGTCAGATGTGCGCTAACTGTGTCTACAGATGGTGAATGTTGGGAATGGTGCTTTCTGAGGCTCCTTACAGTTCTTGTTCATCAAGGGTAGAAAGTAAGGGAGACATGGTGAGATGTGCGCTAACTGTGTCTACAGATGGTGAATGTTGGAAATGGTGCTTTCTGAGGCTCCTTACAGTTCTAGTTCATCAAGGGTAGAAAGTAAGGGAGACATGGTGAGATGTGCGCTAACTGTGTCTACAGATAGTGAATGTTGGAAATGGTGCTTTCTGAGGCTCCTTACAGTTCTTGTTCATCAAGGGTAGAAAGTAAGGGAGACATGGTGAGATGTGCGCTAACTGTGTCTACAGATGGTGAATGTTGGGAATGGTGCTTTCTGAGGCTCCTTACAATTCTTGTTCATCAAGGGTAGAAAGTAAGGGAGACATGGTCAGATGTGCGCTAACTGTGTCTAAAGATGGTGAATGTTGGGAATGGTGCTTTCTGAGGCTCCTTACAGTTCTTGTTCATCAAGGGTAGAAATTAAGGGAGACATGGTGAGATGTGCGCTAACTGTTTCTACAGATGGTGAATGTTGGAAATGGTGCTTTCTGAGGCTCCTTACAGTTCTTGTTCATCAAGGGTAGAAAGTAAGGGAGACATGGTGAGATGTGCGCTAACTGTGTCTACAGATGGTGAATGTTGGGAATGGTGCTTTCTGAGGCTCCTTACAGTTCTTGTTCATCAAGGGTAGAAAGTAAGGGAGACATGGTGAGATGTGCGCTAACTGTGTCTACAGATGGTGAATGTTGGGAATGGTGCTTTCTGATGCTCCTTACAGTTCTTGTTCATCAAGGGTAGAAAGTAAGGGAGACATGGTCAGATGTGCGCTAACTGTGTCTACAGATGGTGAAAGTTGGGAATGGTGCTTTCTGAGGCTCCTTACAGTTCTTGTTCATCAAGGGTAGAAAGTAAGGGAGACATGGTCAGATGTGCGCTAACTGTGTCTACAGATGGTGAATGTTGGGAATGGTGCTTTCTGAGGCTCCTTACAGTTCTTGTTCATCAAGGGCAGAAAGTAAGGGAGACATGGTGAGATGTGCGCTAACTGTGTCTACAGATGGTGAATGTTGGAAATGGTGCTTTCTGAGGCTCCTTACAGTTCTTGTTCATCAAGGGTAGAAAGTAAGGGAGACATGGTGAGATGTGCGCTAACTGTGTCTACAGATGGTGAATGTTGGAAATGGTGCTTTCTGAGGCTCCTTACAGTTCTTGTTCATCAAGGGTAGAAAGTAAGGGAGACATGGTGAGATGTGCGCTAACTGTGTCTACAGATGGTGAATGTTGGGAATGGTGCTTTCTGAGGCTCCTTACAGTTCTTGTTCATCAAGGGTAGAAAGTAAGGGAGACATGGTGAGATGTGCGCTAACTGTGTCTACAGATGGTGAATGTTGGAAATGGTGCTTTCTGAGGCTCCTTACAGTTCTTGTTCATCATGGGTAGAAAGTAAGGGAGACATGGTCAGATGTGCGCTAACTGTGTCTACAGATGGTGAATGTTGGGAATGGTGCTGACTGAGGCTCCTTACAGTTCTTGTTCATCAAGGGTAGAAAGTAAGGGAGACATGGTCAGATGTGCGCTAACTGTGTCTACAGATAGTGAATGTTGGAAATGGTGCTTTCGGAGGCTCCTTACAGTTCTTGTTCATCAAGGGTAGAAAGTAAGGGAGACATGGTCAGATGTGCGCTAACTGTGTCTACAGATAGTGAATGTTGGAAATGGTTCTTTCTGAGGCTCCTTACAGTTCTTGTTCATCAAGGGTAGAAAGTAATTGAGACATGGTCAGATGTTCGCTAACTGTGTCTACAGATAGTGAATGTTGGGAATGGTGCTTTCTGAGGCTCCTTACAGTTCTTGTTCATCAAGGGTAGAAAGTAAGGGAGACATGGTCAGATGTGCGCTAACTGTGTCTACAGATAGTGAATGTTGGAAATGGTGCTTTCTGAGGCTCCTTACAGTTCTTGTTCATCAAGGGTAGGAAGTAAGGGAGACATGGTCAGATGTGCGCTAACTGTGTCTACAGATAGTGAATGTTGGAAATGGTGCTTTCTGAGGCTCCTTACAGTTCTTGTTCATCAAGGGTGGAAAGTAAGGGAGACATGGTCAGATGTGCGCTAACTGTGTCTACAGATAGTGAATGTTGGAAAAGGTGCTTTCTGAGGCTCCTTACAGTTCTTGTTCATCAAGGGTAGAAAGTAAGGGAGACATCGTCAGATGTGCGCTAACTGTGTCTACAGATAGTGAATGTTGGAAATGGTGCTTTCAGAGGCTCCTTACAGTTCTTGTTCATCAAGGGTAGAAAGTAAGGGAGACATGGTCAGATGTGCGCTAACTGTGTCTACAGATAGTGAATGTTGGAAAGGAGCTTTCTGAGGCTCCTTACAGTTCTTGTTCATCAAGGGTAGAAAGTAAGGGAGACATGGTGAGATGTGCGCTAACTGTGTCTACAGATAGTGAATGTTGGAAATGGTGCTTTCTGAGGCTCCTTACAGTTCTTGTTCATCAAGGGTAGAAAGTAAGGGAGACATGGTGAGATGTGCGCTAACTGTGTCTACAGATGGTGAATGTTGGGAATGGTGCTTCCTGAGGCTCCTTACAGTTCTTGTTCATCAAGGGTAGAAAGTAAGGGAGACATGGTCAGATGTGCGCTAACTGTGTCTAAAGATGGTGAATGTTGGGAATGGTGCTTTCTGAGGCTCCTTACAGTTCTTGTTCATCAAGGGTAGAAATTAAGGGAGACATGGTGAGATGTGCGCTAACTGTTTCTACAGATGGTGAATGTTGGAAATGGTGCTTTCTGAGGCTCCTTACAGTTCTTGTTCATCAAGGGTAGAAAGTAAGGGAGACATGGTGAGATGTGCGCTAACTGTGTCTACAGATGGTGAATGTTGGGAATGGTGCTTTCTGAGGCTCCTTACAGTTCTTGTTCATCAAGGGTAGAAAGTAAGGGAGACATGGTGAGATGTGCGCTAACTGTGTCTACAGATGGTGAATGTTGGGAATGGTGCTTTCTGATGCTCCTTACAGTTCTTGTTCATCAAGGGTAGAAAGTAAGGGAGACATGGTCAGATGTGCGCTAACTGTGTCTACAGATGGTGAAAGTTGGGAATGGTGCTTTCTGAGGCTCCTTACAGTTCTTGTTCATCAAGGGTAGAAAGTAAGGGAGACATGGTCAGATGTGCGCTAACTGTGTCTACAGATGGTGAATGTTGGGAATGGTGCTTTCTGAGGCTCCTTACAGTTCTTGTTCATCAAGGGTAGAAAGTAAGGGAGACATGGTGAGATGTGCGCTAACTGTGTCTACAGATGGTGAATGTTGGAAATGGTGCTTTCTGAGGCTCCTTACAGTTCTTGTTCATCAAGGGTAGAAAGTAAGGGAGACATGGTGAGATGTGCGCTAACTGTGTCTACAGATGGTGAATGTTGGAAATGGTGCTTTCTGAGGCTCCTTACAGTTCTTGTTCATCAAGGGTAGAAAGTAAGGGAGACATGGTGAGATGTGCGCTAACTGTGTCTACAGATGGTGAATGTTGGGAATGGTGCTTTCTGAGGCTCCTTACAGTTCTTGTTCATCAAGGGTAGAAAGTAAGGGAGACATGGTGAGATGTGCGCTAACTGTGTCTACAGATGGTGAATGTTGGAAATGGTGCTTTCTGAGGCTCCTTACAGTTCTTGTTCATCATGGGTAGAAAGTAAGGGAGACATGGTCAGATGTGCGCTAACTGTGTCTACAGATGGTGAATGTTGGGAATGGTGCTGACTGAGGCTCCTTACAGTTCTTGTTCATCAAGGGTAGAAAGTAAGGGAGACATGGTCAGATGTGCGCTAACTGTGTCTACAGATAGTGAATGTTGGAAATGGTGCTTTCGGAGGCTCCTTACAGTTCTTGTTCATCAAGGGTAGAAAGTAAGGGAGACATGGTCAGATGTGCGCTAACTGTGTCTACAGATAGTGAATGTTGGAAATGGTTCTTTCTGAGGCTCCTTACAGTTCTTGTTCATCAAGGGTAGAAAGTAATTGAGACATGGTCAGATGTTCGCTAACTGTGTCTACAGATAGTGAATGTTGGAAATGGTGCTTTCTGAGGCTCCTTACAGTTCTTGTTCATCAAGGGTAGAAAGTAAGGGAGACATGGTCAGATGTGCGCTAACTGTGTCTACAGATAGTGAATGTTGGAAATGGTGCTTTCTGAGGCTCCTTACAGTTCTTGTTCATCAAGGGTAGGAAGTAAGGGAGACATGGTCAGATGTGCGCTAACTGTGTCTACAGATAGTGAATGTTGGAAATGGTGCTTTCTGAGGCTCCTTACAGTTCTTGTTCATCAAGGGTAGAAAGTAAGGGAGACATGGTCAGATGTGCGCTAACTGTGTCTACAGATAGTGAATGTTGGAAAAGGTGCTTTCTGAGGCTCCTTACAGTTCTTGTTCATCAAGGGTAGAAAGTAAGGGAGACATCGTCAGATGTGCGCTAACTGTGTCTACAGATAGTGAATGTTGGAAATGGTGCTTTCAGAGGCTCCTTACAGTTCTTGTTCATCAAGGGTAGAAAGTAAGGGAGACATGGTCAGATGTGCGCTAACTGTGTCTACAGATAGTGAATGTTGGAAAGGAGCTTTCTGAGGCTCCTTACAGTTCTTGTTCATCAAGGGTAGAAAGTAAGGGAGACATGGTGAGATGTGCGCTAACTATGTCTACAGATGGTGAATGTTGGGAATGGTGCTTTCTGAGGCTCCTTACAGTTCTTGTTCATCAAGGGTAGAAAGTAAGGGAGACATGGTCAGATGTGCGCTAACTGTGTCTACAGATAGTGAATGTTGGAAATGGTGCTTTCTGAGGCTCCTTACAGTTCTTGTTCATCAAGGGTAGAAAGTAAGGGAGACATGGTGAGATGTGCGCTAACTGTGTCTACAGATGGTGAATTGTGGAAATGGTGCTTTCTGAGGCTCCTTACAGTTCTTGTTCATCAAGGGTAGAAAGTAAGGGAGACATGGTGTGATGTGCGCTAACTGTGTCTACAGATGGTGAATGTTGGAAATGGTGCTGTCTGAGGCTCCTAACAGTTCTTGTTCATCAAGGGTAGAAAGTAAGGGAGACATGGTCAGATGTGCGCTAACTGTGTCTACAGATTGTGAATGTTGGTAATGGTGCCTTCTGAGCTCCTTACTGTTCTCCTTCACCTAGGGTAGTGAGTAAGGTAGACGTGTACAGCTGTACGCTAACTATTTCTACAGATGGTGAATGTTGGAAATTGTGCTTTCTGAGGCTCCTTACAGATCTTGTATATCAAGGGTAGAAAGTAAGGGAGACATGGTCAGATGTGCGCTAACTGTGTCTACAGATGGTGAATGTTGGAAATGGTGCCTTCTGAGCTCCTTACTGTTCTCCTTCACCTTGGGTAGTGAGTAAGGTAGACGTGTACAGCTGTACGCTAACTATGTCTACAGATGGTGAATGTTGGAAATGGTGCTTTCTGAGGCTCCTTACAGTTCTTGTTCATCAAGGGTAGAAAGTAAGGGAGACATGGTCAGATGTGGGCTAACTGTGTCTACAGATGGTGAATGGAGGAAATGGTGCTTTCTGAGGCTCCTTACAGTTCTTGTTCATCAAGGGTAGAAAGTAAGGGAGACATGGTCAGATGTGCGCTAACTGTGTCTACAGATGGTGAATGTTGGAAATGGTGCCTTCTGAGCTCCATACTGTTCTCCTTCACCTAGGGTAGTGAGTAAGGTAGACGTGTACAGCTGTACGCTAACTATGTCTACAGATGGTGAATGTTGGAAATGGTGCTTTCTGAGGCTCCTTACAGTTCTTGTTCATCAAGGGTAGAAAGTAAGGGAGACATGGTCAGATGCGCGCTAACTGTGTCTACAGATGGTGAATGTTGGAAATGGTGCTTTCTGAGGCACCTTACAGTTCTTGTTCATCAAAGGTAGAAAGTAAGGGAGACATGGTCAGATGTGCGCTAACTGTGTCTACAGATGGTGAATGTTGGTAATGGTGCCTTCTGAGCTCCTTACTGGTCTCCTTCACCTAGGGTAGTGAGTAAGGTAGACGTGTTCAGCTGTACGCTAACTATGTCTACAGATGGTGAATGTTGGAAATGGTGCTTTCTGAGGCTCCTTACAGTTCTTGTTCATCAGGGGTAGAAAGTAAGGTAGACATGGTCAGATGTGCGCTAACTGTGTCTACAGATGGTGAATGTTGGAAATGGTGCCTTCTGAGCTCCTTACTGTTCTCCTTCACCTAGGGTAGTGAGTAAGGTAGACGTGTACAGCTGTACGCTAAATATGTCTACAGATGGTGAATGTTGGAAATGGTGCTTTCTGAGGCTCCTTACAGTTCTTGTTCATCAAGGGTAGAAAGTAAGGGAGACATGGTCAGAAATGCGCTAACTGTGTCTACAGATGGTAAATGTTGGAAATGGTGCTTTCTGAGGCTCCTTACTGTTCTTGTTCATCAAGGGTAGAAAGTAAGGGAGACATGGTCAGATGTGCGCTAACTGTGTCTACAGATGGTGAATGTTGGAAATGGTGCCTTCTGAGCTCCTTACTGTTCTCCTTCACCTAGGGTAGTGAGTAACGTAGACGTGTACAGCTGTACGCTAACTATGTCTACAGATGGTGAACGTTGGAAATGGTGCTTTCTGAGGCTCAATACAGTTCTTGTTCATCAAGGGTAGAAAGTAAGGGAGACATGGTCACATGTGCGCTAACTGTGTCTACAGATGGTGAATGTTGGAAATGGTGCTTTCTGAGGCTCCTAACAGTTATTGTTCATCAAGGGTAGAAAGTAAAGGAGACATGGTCAGATGTGCGCTAACTGTGTCTACAGATGGTGAATGTTGGAAATGGTGCTTTCTGAGGCTCCTTACAGTTCTTGTTCATCAAGGGTAGAAAGTAAGGGAGACATGGTCAGATGTGCGCTAACTGTGTCTACAGATAGTGAATGTTGGAAATGGTGCTTTCTGAGGCTCCTTACAGTTCTTGTTCATCAAGGGTAGAAAGTAAGGGAGACATGGTCAGATGTGCGCTAACTGTGTCTACAGATGGTGAATGTTGGAAATGGTGCTTTCTGAGGCTCCTTACAGTTCTTGTTCATCAAGGGTAGTTAGTAAGGGAGACATGGTCGGATGTGCGCTAACTGTGTCTACAGATGGTGAATGTTGGAAATGGTGCCTTCTGAGCTCCTTACTGTTCTCCTTCACCTAGGGTAGTGAGTAAGGTAGACGTGTACAGCTGTACGCTAACTATGTCTACAGACGGTGAATGTTGGAAATGGTGCTTTCTGAGTCTCCTTACAGTTCTTGTTCATCAAGGGTAGAAAGTAAGGGAGGCATGGTCAGATGTGCGCTAACTGTGTCTACAGATAGTGAATGTTGGAAATGGTGCTTTCTGAGGCTCCTTTCAGTTCTTGTTCATCAAGGGTAGAAAGTAAGGGAGACATGGTCAGATGTGCGCTAACTGTGTCTACAGATGGTGAATGTTGGTAATGGTGCCTTCTGAGCTCCTTACTGTTCTCCTTCACCTAGGGTAGTGAGTAAGGTAGACGTGTACAGCTGTACGCTAACTATGTCTACAAATGGTGAATGTTGGAAATGGTGCTTTCTGAGGCTCCTTACAGTTCTTGTTCATCAAGGGTAGAAAGTAAGGGAGACATGGTCAGATATGCGCTAACTGTGTCTACAGATGGTAAATGTTGGAAATGGTGCTTTCTGAGGCTCCTTACTGTTCTTGTTCATCAAGGGTAGAAAGTAAGGGAGACATGGTCAGACGTGCGCTAACTGTGTCTACAGATGGTGAATGTTGGAAATGGTGCCTCTGAGCTCCTTACTGTTCTCCTTCACCTAGGGTAGTGAGTAAGGTAGACGTGTACAGCTGTACGCTAACTATGTCTACAGATGGTGAATGTTGGAAATGGTGCTTTCTGAGGCTCAATACAGTTCTTGTTCATCAAGGGTAGAAAGTAAGGGAGACATGGTGAGATGTGCGCAAACTGTGTCTACACATGGTGAATGTTGGAAATGGTGCTTTCTGAGGCTCCTTACAGTTCTTGTTCATCAAGGGTACAAAGTAAGGGAGACATGGTCAGATGTGCGCTAACTGTGTCTACAGATGGTGAATGTTGGAAACGGTGCTTTCTTAGGCTCCTTACAGTTCGTGTTCATCAAGGGTAGAAAGTAAGGGAGACATGGTGAGATGTGCGCTAACTGTGTCTACAGATGGTGAATGTTGTAAATGGTGCCTTCTGAGCTCTTTACTGTTTTCCTTCACCTAGGGTAGTGAGTAAGGTAGACGTGTACAGCTGTACGCTAACTATGTCTACAGATGGTGAATGTTGGAAATGGTTCTTTCTGAGGCTCCTTACAGTTCTTGTTCATCAAGGGTAGAAAGTAAGGGAGACATGGTGAGATGTGCGCTAACTGTGACTACAGATGCTGAATGTTGGAAATGGTGCCTTCTGAGCTCCTTACTGTTCTCCTTCACCTAGGGTAGTGAGTAAGGTAGACGTGTACAGCTGTACGCTAACTATGTCTACAGATGGTGAATGTTGGAAATGGTGCTTTCTGAGGCTCCTTGCAGTTCTTGTTCATCAAGGGTACAAAGTAAGGGAGACATGGTCAGATGTGCGCTAACTGTGTCTACAGATGGTGAATGTTGGAAACGGTGCTTTCTTAGGCTCCTTACAGTTCTTGTTCATCAAGGGTAGAAAGTAAGGGAGACATGGTGAGATGTGCGCTAACTGTGTCTACAGATGGTGAATGTTGTAAATGGTGCCTTCTGAGCTCTTTACTGTTTTCCTTCACCTAGGGTAGTGAGTAAGGTAGACGTGTACAGCTGTACGCTAACTATGTCTACAGATGGTGAATGTTGGAAATGGTGCTTTCTGAGGCTCCTTACAGTTCTTGTTCATCAATGGTAGAAAGTAAGGGAGACATGGTCAGATGTGCGCTAACTGTGTCTACAGATGGTGAATGTTGGAAATGGTGCCTTCTGAGCTCCTTACTGTTCTCCTTCACCTAGGGTAGTGAGTAACGTAGACGTGTACAGCTGTACGCTAACTATGTCTACAGATGGTGAATGTTGGAAATGGTGCTTTCTGAGGCTCAATACAGTTCTTGTTCATCAAGGGTAGAAAGTAAGGGAGACATGGTGAGATGTGCGCTAACTGTGACTACAGATGGTGAATGTTGGAAATGGTGCCTTCTGAGCTCCTTACTGTTCTCCTTCACCTAGGGTAGTGAGTAAGGTAGACGTGTACAGCTGTACGCTAACTATGTCTACAGATGGTGTATGTTGGAAATGGTGCTTTCTGAGGCTCCTTACAGTTCTTGTTCATCAAGGGTAGAAAGTAAGGGAGACATGGTCAGATATGCGCTAACTGTGTCTACAGATGGTAAATGTTGGAAATGGTGCTTTCTGAGGCACCTTACTGTTCTTGTTCATCAAGGGTAGAAAGTAAGGGAGACATGGTGAGATGTGCGCTAACTGTGTCTACAGATGGTGAATGTTGGAAATGGTGCCTTCTGAGCTCCTTACTGTTCTCCTTCACCTAGGGTAGTGAGTAACGTAGACGTGTACAGCTGTACGCTAACTATGTCTACAGATGGTGAATGTTGGAAATGGTGCTTTCTGAGGCTCAATACAGTTCTTGTTCATCAAGGGTAGAAAGTAAGGGAGACATGGTCAGATGTGCGCTAACTGTGTCTACAGATGGTGAATGTTGGAAATGGTGCTTTCTGAGGCTCCTAACAGTTCTTGTTCATCAAGGGTAGAAAGTAGGGGAGACATGGTCAGATGTGCGCTAACTGTGTCTACAGATGGTGAATTTTGGAAATGGTGCTTTCTGAGGGTCCTTACAGTTCTTGTTCATCAAGGGTAGAAAGTAAGGGAGACATGGTCAGATGTGCGCTAACTGTGTCTACAGATAGTGAATGTTGGAAATGGTGCTTTCTGAGGCTCCTTACAGTTCTTGTTCATCAAGGGTAGAAAGTAAGGGAGACATGGTCAGATGTGCGCTAACTGTGTCTACAGATGGTGAATGTTGGAAATGGTGCTTTCTGAGGCTCCTTACAGTTCTTGTTCATCAAGGGTAAAAAGTAAGGGAGACATGGTCAGATGTGCGCTAACTGTGTCTACAGATGGTGAATGTTGGAAATGGTGCCTTCTGAGCTCCTTACTGTTCTCCTTCACCTAGGGTAGTGAGCAAGGTAGACGTGTACAGCTGTACGCTAACTATGTCTACAGATGGTGAATGTTGGAAATGCTGCTTTCTGAGGCTCCTTACAGATCTTGTATATCAAGGGTAGGAAGTAAGGGAGACATGGTACAATGTGCGCTAACTGTGTCTACAGATGGTGAATGTTGGAAAAGGTGCCTTCTGAGCTCCTTACTGTTCTCCTTCACCTAGGGTAGTGAGTAAGGTAGACGTGTACAGCTGTACGCTAACTATGTCTACAGATGGTGAATGTTGGAAATGGTGCTTTCTGAGGCCCCTTACAGTTCTTGTTCATCAAGGGTAGAAAGTAAGGGAGACATGGTCAGATGTGCGCTAACTGTGTCTACAAATGGTGAATGTTGGAAACGGTGCTTTCTGAGGCTCCTTACAGTTCTTGTTCATCAAGGGTACAAAGTAAGGGAGACATGGTCAGATGTGCGCTAACTGTGTCTACAGATGGTGAATGTTGGAAACGGTGCTTTCTTAGGCTCCTTACAGTTCTCGTTCATCAAGGGTAGAAAGTAAGGGAGACATGGTGAGATGTGCGCTAACTGTGTCTACAGATGGTGAATGTTGTAAATGGTGTCTTCTGAGCTCTTTACTGTTTTCCTTCACCTAGGGTAGTGAGTAAGGTAGACGTGTACAGCTGTACGCTAACTATGTCTACAGATGGTGAATGTTGGAAATGGTGCTTTCTGAGGCTCCTTACAGTTCTTGTTCATCAAGGGTAGAAAGTAAGGGAGACATGGTGAGATGTGCGCTAACTGTGACTACAGATGGTGAATGTTGGAAATGGTGCCTTCTGAGCTCCTTACTGTTCTCCTTCACCTAGGGTAGTGAGTAAGGTAGACGTGTACAGCTGTACGCTAACTATGTCTACAGATGGTGAATGTTGGAAATGGTGCTTTCTGATGCTCCTTACAGTTCTTGTTCATCAAGGGTAGAAAGTAAGGGAGACATGGTCAGATATGCGCTAACTGTGTCTACAGATGGTAAATGTTGGAAATGGTGCTTTCTGAGGCTCCTTACTGTTCTTGTTCATCAAGGGTAGAAAGTAAGGGAGACATGGTCAGATGTGCGCTAGCTGTGTCTACAGATGGTGAATGTTGGAAATGGTGCCTTCTGAGCTCCTTACTGTTCTCCTTCACCTAGGGTAGTGAGTAACGTAGACGTGTACAGCTGTACGCTAACTATGTCTACAGATGATGAATGTTGGAAATTGTGCTTTCTGAGGCTCAATACAGTTCTTGTTCATCAAGGGTAGAAAGTAAGGGAGACATGGTCACATGTGCGCTAACTGTGTCTACAGATGGTGAATGTTGGAAATGGTGCTTTCTGAGGCTCCTAACAGTTATTGTTCATCAAGGGTAGAAAGTAAGGGAGACATGGTCAGATGTGCGCTAACTGTGTCTACAGATGGTGAATGTTGGAAATGGTGCTTTCTGAGGCTCCTTACAGTTCTTGTTCATCAAGGGTAGAAAGTAAGGGAGACATGGTCAGATGTGCGCTAACTGTGTCTACAGATAGTTAATGTTGGAAATGGTGCTTTCTGAGGCTCCTTACAGTTCTTGTTCATCAAGGGTAGAAAGTAAGGGAGACATGGTCAGATGTGCGCTAACTGTGTCTACAGATGGTGAATGTTGGAAATGGTGCTTTCTGAGGCTCAATACAGTTCTTGTTCATCAAGGGTAGAAAGTAAGGGAGACATGGTCAGATGTGCGCTAACTGTGTCTACAGATGGTGAATGTTGGAAATGATGCTTTCTGAGGCTCCTTACAGTTCTTGTTCATCAAGGTTAGAAAGTAAGGGAGACATGGTCAGATATGCGCTAACTGTGTCTACAGATGGTAAATGTTGGAAATGGTGCTTTCTGAGGCTCCTTACTGTTCTTGTTCATCAAGGGTAGAAAGTAAGGGAGACATGGTCAGATGTGCGCTAACTGTGTCTACAGATGGTGAATGTTGGAAATGGTGCCTCTGAGCTCCTTACTGTTCTCCTTCACCTAGGGTAGTGAGTAAGGTAGACGTGTACCGCTGTACGCTAACTATGTCTACAGATGGTGAATGTTGGAAATGGTGCTTTCTGAGGCTCAATACAGTTCTTGTTCATCAAGGGTAGAAAGTAAGGGAGACATGGTCAGATGTGCGCTAACTGTGTCTACAAATGGTGAATGTTGGAAATGGTGCTTTCTGAGGCTCCTTACAGTTCTTGTTCATCAAGGGTACAAAGTAAGGGAGACATGGTCAGATGTGCGCTAACTGTGTCTACAGATGGTGAATGTTGGAAATGGTGCTTTCTGAGGCTCCTTACAGTTCTTGTTCATCAAGGGTAGAAAGTAAGGGAGACATGGTGAGATGTGCGCTAACTGTGACTACAGATGGTGAATGTTGGAAATGGTGCCTTCTGAGCTCCTTACTGTTCTCCTTCACCTAGGGTAGTGAGTAACGTAGACGTGTACAGCTGTACGCTAACTATGTCTACAGATGGTGAATGTTGGAAATGGTGCTTTCTGAGGCTCAATACAGTTCTTGTTCATCAAGGGTAGAAAGTAAGGGAGACATGGTCAGATGTGCGCTAACTGTGTCTACAGATGGTGAATGTTGGAAATGGTGCTTTCTGAGGCTCCTAACAGTTCTTGTTCATCAAGGGTAGAAAGTATGGGAGACATGGTCAGATGTGCGCTAACTGTGTCTAGAGATGGTGAATGTTGGAAATGGTGCTTTCTGAGGGTCCTTACAGTTCTTGTTCATCAAGGGTAGAAAGTAAGGGAGACATGGTCAGATGTGCGCTAACTGTGTCTACAGATAGTGAATGTTGGAAATGGTGCTTTCTGAGGCTCCTTACAGTTCTTGTTCATCAAGGGTAGAAAGTAAGGGAGACATGGTCAGATGTGCGCTAACTGTGTCTACAGATGGTGAATGTTGGAAATGGTGCTTTCTGAGGCTCCTTACAGTTCTTGTTCATCAAGGGTAGATAGTAAGGGAGACATGGTCAGATGTGCGCTAACTGTGTCTACAGATGGTGAATGTTGGAAATGGTGCCTTCTGAGCTCCTTACTGTACTCCTTCACCTAGGGTAGTGAGTAAGGTAGACGTGTACAGCTGTACGCTAAGTATGTCTACAGATGGTGAATGTTGGAAATGGTGCTTTCTGAGGCTCCTTACAGTTCTTGTTCATCAAGGGTAGAAAGTAAGGGAGGCATGGTCAGATGTGCGCTGACTGTGTCTACAGATGGTGAATGTTGGAAATGGTGCCTTCTGAGCTCCTTACTGTTCTCCTTCACCTAGGGTAGTCGGTATGGTAGACGTGTACAGCTGTACGCTAACTATGTCTAAAAATGGTGAATGTTGGAAATGGTGCTTTCTGAGGCTCCTTACAGTTCTTGTTCGTCAAGGGTAGAAAGTAAGGGAGACATGGTCAGATGTGCGCTAACTGTGTCTACAGATGGTGAATGTTGGAAATGGTGCTTTCTGAGGCTCCTTACAGTTCTTGTTCATCAATGGTAGAAAGTAAGGGAGACATGGTCAGATGTGCGCTAACTGTGTCTACAGATGGTGAATGTTGGAAATGGTGCTTTCTGAGGCTCCTTACAGTTCTTGTTCATCAAGGGTAAAAAGTAAGGGAGACATGGTCAGATGTGCGCTAACTGTGTCTACAGATGGTGAATGTTGGAAATGGTGCCTTCTGAGCTCCTTACTGTTCTCCTTCACCTAGGGTAGTGAGTAAGGTAGACGTGTACAGCTGTACGCTAACTATGTCTACAGATGGTGAATGTTGGAAATGGTGCTTTCTGAGGCTCCTAACAGTTCTTGTTCATCAAGGGTAGAAAGTAAGGGAGACATGGTCAGATGTGCGCTAACTGTGTCTACAGATGGTGAATGTTGGAAATGGTGCCTTCTGAGCTCCTTACTGTTCTCCTTCACCTAGGGTAGTGAGTAAGGTAGACGTGTACAGCTGTACGCTAACTATGTCTACAGATGGTGAATGTTGGAAATGGTGCTTTCTGAGGCTCCTTACAGTTCTTGTTCATCAAGGGTAGAAAGTAAGGGAGACATGGTCAGATGTGCGCTAACTGTCTCTACAGATGGTGAATGTTGGAAATGGTGCTTTCTGAGGCTCCTAACAGTTCTTGTTCATCAAGGGTAGAAAGTAAGGGAGACATGGTCAGATGTGCGCTAACTGTGTCTACAGATGGTGAATGTTGGAAATGATGTTTTGTGAGGCTCCTCACAGTTGTTGTTCATCAAGGGTAGAAAGTAAGGGAGACATGGTCAGATGTGCGCTAACTGTGTCTACAGATGGTGAATGTTAGAAATGGTGCTTTCTGAGGCTCCTTACAGTTCTTGTTCATCAATGGTAGAAAGTAAGGGAGACATGGTCAGATGTGCGCTAACTGTGTCTACAGATGGTGAACGTTGAAAATGGTGCCTTCTGAGATCCTAACTGTTCTCCTTCACCTAGGGTAGTGAGTAAGGTAGACGTGTACAGCTGTACGCTAACTATGTCTACAGATGGTGAAGGTTGGAAATGGTGCTTCCTGAGGCTCCTTACAGTTCTTGTTCATCAAGGTTAGAAAGTAAAAGAGACATGGTCAGATGTGCGCTAACTGTGTCTACAGATGGTGAATGTTGGAAATGGTGCTTTCTGAGGCTCCTTACAGTTCTTGTTCATCAAGGGTAGAAAGTAAGGGAGACATGGTGAGATGTGCGCTAACTGTGTCTACAGATGGTGAATGTTGGAAATGGTGCCTTCTGAGGTCCTTGCTGTTCTCCTTCACCTAGGGTACTGAGTAAGGTAGACGTGTACAACTGTACGCTAACTATGTCTACAGATGGTGAATGTTGGAAATGGTGCTTTCTGAGGCTCTTTACAGTTCTTGTTCATCAAGGGTAGAAAGTAAGGGAGACATGGTCAGATGTGCGCTAACTGTGTCTACAGATGGTGAATGTTGGAAATGGTGCTTTCTGAGGCTCCTAACAGTTCTTGTTCATCAAGGGTAGAAAGTAAGGGAGACATGGTCAGATGTGCGCTAACTGTGTCTACAGATGGTGAATGTTGGAAATGGTGCTTTCTGAGGCTCCTTACAGTTCTTGTTCATCAAGGGTAGAAACTAAGGGAGACATGGTCATATGTGCGCTAACTGTGTCTACAGATAGTGAATGTTGGAAATGGTGCTTTCTGAGGCTCCTTACAGTTCTTGTTCATCAAGGGTAGAAAGTAAGGGAGACATGGTCAGATGTGCGCTAACTGTGTCTACAGATGGTGAATGTTGGAAATGATGCTTTCTGAGGCTCCTTACAGTTCTTGTTCATCAAGGGTAGAAAGTAAGGGAGACATGGTGAGATGTGCGCTAACTGTGTCTACAGATGGTGAATGTTGGAAATGGTGCTTTCTGAGGCTCCTTACAGTTCCTGTTCATCAAGGGTAGAAAGTAAGGGAGACATGGTCAGATGTGCGCTAACTGTGTCTACAGATAGTGAATGTTGGAAATGGTGCTTTCTGAGGCTCCTTACAGTTTTTGTTCATCAAGGGTAGAAATTAAGGGAGACATGGTCAGATGTGCGCTAACTGTGTCTACAGATGGTAAATGTTTTAAATGGTGCTTTCTGAGGCTCCTTACAGTACTTGTTCATCAAGGGTAGAAAGTAAGGGAGCCATGGTCAGATGTGCGCTAACTGTGTCTACAGATGGTGAATGTTGGAAATGGTGCCTTCTGAGCTCCTTACTGTTTTCCTTCACCTAGGGTAGTGAGTAAGGTAGACGTGTACAGCTGTACGCTAACTATGTCTACAGATGGTGAAAGTTGGAAATGGTGCTTTCTGAGGCTCCTTACAGTTCTTGTTCATCAAGGGTAGAAAGTAAGGGAGACATGGTCAGATGTGCGCTAACTGTGTCTACAGATAGTGAATGTTGGAAATGGTGCTTTCTGAGGCTCCTTACAGTTCTTGTTCATCAAGGGTAGAAAGTAAGGGAGACATGGTCAGATGTGCGCTAACTGTGTCTACAGATGGTGAATGTTGGAAATGGTGCCTTCTGGGGCTTCTTACTGTTCTTGTTCATCAAGGGTAGAAAGTAAGGGAGAAATGGTGAGATGTGCGCTAACTGTGTCTACAGATGGTGAATGTTGGAAATGGTGCTTTCTGAGGCTCCTTACATTTCTTGTTCATCAAGGGTAGAAAGTAAGGGAGACAAGGTCAGATGTGCGCTAACTGTGTATACAGATAGTGAATGTTGGAAATGGTGCTTTCTGAGGCTCCTTACAGTTATTGTTCATCAAGGGTAGAAAGTAAGGGAGACATGGTCAGATGTGCGCTAACTGTGTCTACAGATGGTGAATGTTGGAAATGGTGCTTTCTGAGGCTCCTTACAGTTCTTGTTCATCAATGGTAGAAGGTAAGGGAGACATGGTCAGATGTGCGCTAACTGTGTCTACAGATGGTGAATGTTGGAAATGGTGCTTTCTGAGGCTCCTTACAGTTCTTGTTCATCAAGGGTAGAAAGTAAGGGAGACATGGTCAGATGTGCGCCAACTGTGTCTACAGATGGTGAATGTTGGGAATGGTGCCTTCTGAGCTCCTTACTGTTCTCCTTCACCTAGGGTAGTGAGTAAGGTAGACGTGTACAGCTGTACGCTAACTATGTCTACAGATGATGAAAGTTGGAAATGGTGCTTTCTGAGGCTCCTTACAGTTCTTGTTCATCAAGGGTAGAAAGTAAGGGAGACATGGTCAGATGTGCGCTAACTGTGTCTACAGATAGTGAATGTTGGAAATGGTGCTTTCTGAGGCTCCTTACAGTTTTTGTTCATCAAGGGTAGAAAGTAAGGGAGACATGGTGAGATGTGCGCTAACTGTGTCTACAGATGGTGAATGTTGGAAATGGTGCTTTCTGAGGCTCCTTACAGTTCTTGTTCAGCAAGGGTAGAAAGTAAGGGAGACATGGTCAGATGTGCGCTAACTGTGTCTACAGATGGTTAATGTTGGAAATGGTGCCTTCTGAGCTCCTTACTGTTCTCCTTCACTTTAGGGTAGTGAGTAAGGTAGACGTGTACAGCTGTACGCTAACTATGTCTACAGATGGTGAATGTTGGAAATGGTGCTTTCTGAGTCTCCTTACAGTTCTTGTTCATCAAGGGTAGAAAGTAAGGGAGACATGGTCAGATGTGCGCTAACTGTGTCTACAGATAGTGAATGTTGGAAATGGTGATATCTGAGGCTCCTTACAGTTCTTGTTCATCAAGGGTAGAAAGTAAGGGAGACATGGTCAGATGTGCGCTAACTGTGTCTACAGATAGTGAATGTTGGAAATGGTGCTTTCTGAGGCTCCTTACAGTTCTTGTTCATCAAGGGTAGAAAGTAAGGGACATGGTCAGATGTGCGCTAACTGTGTCTACAGATGGTGAATGTTGGAAATGGTGCTTTCTGAGGCTCCTTACAGTTCTTGTTCATAAAGTGTAGAAAGTAAGGGAGACATGGTCAGATGTGCGCTAACTGTGTCTACAGATGGTGAATGTTGGAAATGTTGCCTTCTGAGCACCTTACTGTTCTCCTTCACCTAGGGTAGTGAGTAAGGTAGACGTGTACAGCTGTACGCTAACTATGTCTACACATGGTGAATGTTGGAAATGGTGCTTTCTGAGGCTCCTTACAGTTCTTGTTCTTCAAGAGTAGAATGTAAGGGAGACATGGTCAGATGTGCGCTAACTGTGTCTACAGATGGTGAATGTTGGAAATGGTGCCTTCTGAGCTCCTTACTGTTCTCCTTCACCTAGGGTAGTGAGTAAGGTAGACGTGTACAGCTGTACGCTATGTCTACAGATGGTGAATGTTGGAAATTGTGCTTTCTGAGGCTCCTTACAGTTCTTGTTCATCAAGGGTAGAAAGTGAGGGAGACATGGTCAGATGTGCGCTAACTGTGTCTACAGATGGTGAATGTTGGAAATGGTGCTTTCTGAGGCTCCTTACATTTCTTGTTCATCAAGGGTAGAAAGTAAGGGAGACAAGGTCAGATGTGCGCTAACTGTGTATACAGATAGTGAATGTTGGAAATGGTGCTTTCTGAGGCTCCTTACAGTTATTGTTCATCAAGGGTAGAAAGTAAGGGAGACATGGTCAGATGTGCGCTAACTGTGTCTACAGATGGTGAATGTTGGAAATGGTGCTTTCTGAGGCTCCTTACAGTTCTTGTTCATCAAGGGTAGAAAGTAAGGGAGACATGGTCAGATGTGCGCTAACTGTGTCTACAGATGGTGAATGTTGGAAATGGTGCCTTCTGAGCTCCTTACTTTTCTCCTTCACCTAATGTAGTGAGTAAGGTAACGTGTACAGCTGTACGCTAACTATGTCTACAGATGGTGAATGTTGGAAATGGTGTTTTCTGAGGCTCCTTACAGTTCTTGTTCATCAAGGGTAGAAAGTATGGGAGACATGGTCAGATGTGTGCTAACTGTGTCTACAGATGGTGAATGTTGGAAATGGTGCTTTCTGAGGCTCCTTACAGTTCTTGTTCATCAAGGGTAGAAAGTAAGGGAGACATGGTCAGATGTGCGCTAACTGTGTCTATAGATGGTGAATGTTGGAAATGGTGCTTTTTGAGGCTCCTTACAGTTCTTGTTCATCAAGGGTAGAAAGTAAGGGAGACATGGTCAGATGTGCGCTAACTGTGTCTACAGATGGTGAATGTTGGAAATGGTGCTTTCTGAGGCTCCTTACAGTTCTTGTTCATCAAGGGTAGAAAGTAAGGGAGACATGGTCAGATGTGCGCTAACTATGTCTACAGATGGTGAATGTTGGAAATGGTGCTTTCTGAGGCTCCTTACAGTTCTTGTTCATCAAGGGTAGAAAGTAAGGGAGACATGGTCAGATGTGCGCTAACTGTGTCTACAGATAGTGAATGTTGGAAATGGTGCTTTCTGAGGCTCCTTACAGTTCTTGTTCATCAAGGGTAGAAAGTAAGGGAGACATGGTCAGATGTGCGCTAACTGTGTCTACAGATGGTGAATGTTGGAAATGGTGCTTTCTGAGGCTCCTTACAGTTCTTGTTCATCAAGGGTAGAACGTAAGGGAGACATGGTCAGATGTGCGCTAACTGTGTCTACAGATGGTGAATGTTGGAAATGGTGCCTTCTGAGCTCCTTACTGTTCTCCTTCACCTAGGGTAGTGAGTAAGGTAGACGTGTACAGCTGTACGCTATGTCTACAGATGGTGAATGTTGGAAATGGTGCTTTCTGAGGCTCCTTACAGTTCTTGTTCATCAAGGGTAGAAAGTGAGGGAGACATGGTCAGATGTGCGCTTTCTGTGTCTACAGATGGTGAATGTTGGAAATGGTGCTTTCTGAGGCTTCTTACAGTTCTTGTTCATCAAGGGTAGAAAGTAAGGGAGACATGGTCAGATGTGCGCTAACTGTGTCTACAGACGGTGAATGTTGGAAATGGTGCCTTCTGAGCTCCTTACTGTTCTCCTTCACCTAGGGTAGTGAGTAAGGTAGACGTGTACAGCTGTACGCTAACTATGTCTACAGATGGTGAATGTTGGAAATGGTGCTTTCTGAGGCTCCTTACAGTTCTTGTTCATCAAGGGTAGAAAGTAAGGGAGACATGGTCAGATGTGCGCTAACTGTGTCTACAGATGGTGAATGTTGGAAATGGTGCTTTCTGAGGTTCCTTACAGTTCTTGTTCATCAAGGGTAGAAAGTAAAGGAGACATGGTCAGATGTGCGCTAACTGTGTCTATAGATGGTGAACGTTGGAAATGGTGCTTTTTGAGGCTCCTTACAGTTCTTGTTCATCAAGGGTAGAAAGTAAGGGAGACATGGTCAGATGTGCGCTAACTGTGTCTACAGATGGTGAATGTTGGAAATGGTGCTTTCTGAGGCTCCTTACAGTTCTTGTTCATCAAGGGTAGAAAGTAAGGGAGACATGGTCAGATGTGCGCTAACTGTGTCTACAGATGGTGAATGTTGGAAATGGTGCTTTCTGAGGCTCCTTACAGTTCTTGTTCATCAATGGTAGAAAGTAAGGGAGACATGGTCAGATGAGCGCTAACTGTGTCTACAGATGGTGAACGTTGAAAATTGTGCCTTCTGAGCTCCTTACTGTTCTCCTTCACCTAGGGTAGTGAGTAAGGTAGACGTGTACAGCTGTACACTAACTATGTCTACAGATGGTGTATGTTGGAAATGGTGCTTTCTGAGGCTATTTACAGTTCTTGTTCATCAAGGGTAGAAAGTAATTGATACATGGTCAGATGTGCGCTAACTGTGTCTACAGATGGTGAATGTTGGAAATGGTGCTTTCTGAGGCTCCTTACAGTTATTGTTCATCAAGGGTAGAAAGTAAGGGAGACATGGTCAGATGTGCGCTAACTGTGTCTACAGATGGTGAATGTTGGAAATGGTGCTTTCTGAGGCTCCTTACAGTTCTTGTTCATCAATGGTAGAAAGTAAGGGAGACATGGTCAGATGTGCGCTAACTGTGTCTACAGATGGTGAACGTTGAAAATGGTGCCTTCTGAGCTCCTTACTGTTCTCCTTCACCTAGGGTAGTGAGTAAGGTAGACGTGTACAGCTGTACGCTAACTATGTCTACAGATGGTGAATGTTGGAAATGGTGCTTTCTGAGGCTCCTTACAGTTCTTGTTCATCAAGGGTAGAAAGTAAGGGAGATATGGTCAGATGTGCGCTAACTGTATCTACAGATGGTGAATGTTGGAAATGGTGCTTTCTGAGGCTCCTTACAGTTCTTGTTCATCAAGGGTAGAAAGTAAGGGAGACATGGTCAGATGTGCGCTAACCGTGTCTACAGATGGTGAATGTTGGAAATGGTGCTTTCTGAGGCTCCTTACAGTTCTTGTTCATCAAGGGTAGAAAGTAAGGGAGACATGGTCAGATGTGCGCTAACTGTGTCTACAGATAGTGAATGTTGGAAATGGTGCCTTCTGAGCTCCTTACTGTTCTCCTTCACCTAGGGTAGTGAGTAAGGTAGACGTGTACAGCTGTACGCTAACTATCTCTACAGATGGTGAATGTTGGAAATGTTGCTTTCTGAGGCTCCTTACAGTTCTTGTTCATCAAGGGTAGAAAGTAAGGGAGACATGGTGAGATGTGCGCTAACTGTGTCTACAGATGGTAAATGTTGGAAATGGTGCTTTCTGAGGCTCCTTACAGTTCTTGTTCATCAAGGGTAGAAAGTAAGGGAGACATGGTCAGATGTGCGCTAACTGTGTCTACAGATGGTGAATGTTGGAAATGGTGCTTTCTGACGCTCCTTACAGTTCTTGTTCATCAAGGGTAGAAAGTAAGGGAGACATGGTGAGATGTGCGCTAACTGTGTCTACAGATGGTGAATGTTGGAAAAGGTGCTTTCTGAGGCTCCTTACAGTTCTTGTTCATCAAGGGTCGAAAGTAAGGGAGACATGGTCAGATGTGCGCTAACTGTGTCTACAGATGGTGAATGTTGGAAATGGTGCTTTCTGAGGCTCCTTACAGTTCTTGTTCATCAAGGGTAGAAAGTAAGGGAGGCATGGTGAGATGTGCGCTAACTGTGTCTACAGATGGTGAATGTTGGAAATGGTGCTTTCTGAGGCTCCTTACAGTTCTTGTTCATCAAGGGTAGAAAGTAAGGGAGACATGGTCAGATGTGCGCTAACTGTGTCTACAGATGGTGAATGTTGGAAATGGTGCTTTCTGAGGCTCCTTACAGTTCTTGTTCATCAAGGGTAGAAGGTAAGGGAGACATGGTGAGATGTGCGCAAACTGTGTCTACAGATGGTGAATGTTGGAAATGGTGCTTTCTGAGGCTCCTTACAGTTCTTGTTCATCAAGGGTAGAAAGTAAGGGAGACATGGTCAGATGTGCGCTTACTGTGTCTACAGATGGTGAATGTCCGAAATGGTGCTTTCTGAGGCTCCTTACAGTTCTTGTTCATCAAGGGTAGAAAGTAAGGGAGACATGGTCAGATGTGCGCTAACTGTGTCTACAGATGGTGAATGTTGGAAATGGTGCTTTCTGAGGCTCCTTACAGTTCTTGTTCATCAAGGGTAGAAAGTAAGGGAGACATGGTCAGATGTGCGCTAACTGTGTCTACAGATGGTGAATGTTGGAAATGGTGCTTTCTGAGGCTCCTTACAGATCTTGTTCATCAAGGGTAGAAAGTAAGGGAGACATGGTCAGATGTGCGCTAACTGTGTCTACAGATGGTGAATGTTGGGAATGGTGCCTTCTGAGCTCCTTACTGTTCTCCTTCACCCAGGCTAGTGAGTAAGGTAGACGTGTACAGCTGTACGCTAACTATGTCTACAGATGATGAAAGTTGGAAATGGTGCTTTCTGAGGCTCCTTACAGTTATTGTTCAGCAAGGGTAGAAAGTAAGGGAGACATGGTTAGATGTGCGCTAACTGTGTCTACAGATGGTTAATGTTGGAAATGGTGCCTTCTGAGCTCCTTACTGTTCTCCTTCACCTAGGGTAGTGAGTAAGGTAGACGTGTACAGCTGTACGCTAACTGTGTCTACAGATAGTGAATGTTGGAAATGGTGCTTTCTGAGTCTCCTTACAGTTCTTGTTCATCAAGGGTAGAAAGTAAGGGAGATATGGTCAGATGTGCGCTAACTGTATCTACAGATGGTGAATGTTGGAAATGGTGCATTCTGAGGCTCCTTACAGTTCTTGTTCATCAAGGGTAGAAAGTAAGGGAGACATGGTCAGATGTGCGCTAACCGTGTCTACAGATGGTGAATGTTGGAAATGGTGCTTTCTGAGGCTCCTTACAGTTCTTGTTCATCAAGGGTAGAAAGTAAGGGAGACATGGTCAGATGTGCGCTAACTGTGTCTACAGATAGTGAATGTTGGAAATGGTGCCTTCTGAGCTCCTTACTGTTCTCCTTCACCTAGGGTAGTGAGTAAGGTAGACGTGTACAGCTGTACGCTAACTATCTCTACAGATGGTGAATGTTGGAAATGTTGCTTTCTGAGGCTCCTTACAGTTCTTGTTCATCAAGGGTAGAAAGTAAGGGAGACATGGTGAGATGTGCGCTAACTGTGTCTACAGATGGTAAATGTTGGAAATGGTGCTTTCTGAGGCTCCTTACAGTTCTTGTTCATCAAGGGTAGAAAGTAAGGGAGACATGGTCAGATGTGCGCTAACTGTGTCTACAGATGGTGAATGTTGGAAATGGTGCTTTCTGAGGCTCCTTACAGTTCTTGTTCATCAAGGGTAGAAAGTAAGGGAGACATGGTGAGATGTGCGCTAACTGTGTCTACAGATGGTGAATGTTGGAAATGGTGCTTTCTGAGGCTCCTTACAGTTCTTGTTCATCAAGGGTAGAAAGTAAGGGAGACATGGTCAGATGTGCGCTAACTGTGTCTACAGATGGTGAATGTTGGAAATGGTGCTTTCTGAGGCTCCTTACAGTTCTTGTTCATCAAGGGTAGAAAGTAAGGGAGGCATGGTGAGATGTGCGCTAACTGTGTCTACAGATGGTGAATGTTGGAAATGGTGCTTTCTGAGGCTCCTTACAGTTCTTGTTCATCAAGGGTAGAAAGTAAGGGAGACATGGTCAGATGTGCGCTAACTGTGTCTACAGATGGTGAATGTTGGAAATGGTGCTTTCTGAGGCTCCTTACAGTTCTTGTTCATCAAGGGTAGAAGGTAAGGGAGACATGGTGAGATGTGCGCAAACTGTGTCTACAGATGGTGAATGTTGGAAATGGTGCTTTCTGAGGCTCCTTACAGTTCTTGTTCATCAAGGGTAGAAAGTAAGGGAGACATGGTCAGATGTGCGCTTACTGTGTCTACAGATGGTGAATGTCCGAAATGGTGCTTTCTGAGGCTCCTTACAGTTCTTGTTCATCAAGGGTAGAAAGTAAGGGAGACATGGTCAGATGTGCGCTAACTGTGTCTACAGATGGTGAATGTTGGAAATGGTGCTTTCTGAGGCTCCTTACAGTTCTTGTTCATCAAGGGTAGAAAGTAAGGGAGACATGGTCAGATGTGCGCTAACTGTGTCTACAGATGGTGAATGTTGGAAATGGTGCTTTCTGAGGCTCCTTACAGTTCTTGTTCATCAAGGGTAGAAAGTAAGGGAGACATGGTCAGATGTGCGCTAACTGTGTCTACAGATGGTGAATGTTGGGAATGGTGCCTTCTGAGCTCCTTACTGTTCTCCTTCACCCAGGCTAGTGAGTAAGGTAGACGTGTACAGCTGTACGCTAACTATGTCTACAGATGATGAAAGTTGGAAATGGTGCTTTCTGAGGCTCCTTACAGTTATTGTTCAGCAAGGGTAGAAAGTAAGGGAGACATGGTCAGATGTGCGCTAACTGTGTCTACAGATGGTTAATGTTGGAAATGGTGCCTTCTGAGCTCCTTACTGTTCTCCTTCACCTAGGGTAGTGAGTAAGGTAGACGTGTACAGCTGTACGCTAACTGTGTCTACAGATAGTGAATGTTGGAAATGGTGCTTTCTGAGTCTCCTTACAGTTCTTGTTCATCAAGGGTAGAAAGTAAGGGAGACATGGTCAGATGTGCGCTAACTGTGTCTACAGATAGTGAATGTTGGAAATGGTGCTTTCTGAGGCTCCTTACAGTTCTTGTTCATCAAGGGTAGAAAGTAAGGGAGACATGGTCAGATGTGCGCTAACTGTGTCTACAGATGGTGAATGTTGGAAATGGTGCTTTCTGAGGCTCCTTACAGTTCTTGTTCATCAAGGGTAGAACGTAAGGGAGACATGGTCTGATGTGCGCGAACTGTGTCTACAGATGGTGAATGTTGGAAGTGGTGCCTTCTGAGCTCCTTACTGTTCTCCTTCACCTAGGGTAGTGAGTAAGGTAGACGTGTACAGCTGTACGCTAACTATGTCTACAGATGGTGAATGTTGGAAATGGTGCTTTCTGAGGCTCCTAACAGTTCTTGTTCATCAAGGGTAGAAAGTAAGGGAGACATTGTCAGATGTGCGCTAACTGTGTCTACAAATGGTGAATGTTGGAAATGGTGCTTTCTGAGGCTCCTTACAGTTCTTGATCATCAAGGGTAGAAAGTAAAGGAGACATGGTCAGATGTGCACTAACTGTGTCTACAGACGGTGAATGTTGGAAATGGTGCTTTCTGAGGCTCCTTACAGTTCTTGTTCATCAAGGGTAGAAAGTAAGGGAGACATGGTCAGATGTGCGCTAACTGTGTCTACAGATAGTGAATGTTGGAAATGGTGCTCTCTGAGGCTCCTTACAGTTCTTGTTCATCAAGGGTAGAAAGTAAGGGAGACATGGTCAGATGTGCGCTAACTGTGTCTACAGATGGTGAATGTTGGAAATGGTGCTTTCTGAGGCTCCTTACAGTTCTTGTTCATAAAGTGTAGAAAGTAAGGGAGACATGGTCAGATGTGCGCTAACTGTGTCTACAGATGGTGAATGTTGGAAATGGTGCCTTCTGAGCACCTTACTGTTCTCCTTCACCTAGGGTAGTGAGTAAGGTAGACGTGTACAGCTGTACGCTAACTATGTCTACACATGGTGAATGTTGGAAATGGTGCTTTCTGAGGCTCCTTACAGTTCTTGTTCTTCAAGAGTAGAAAGTAAGGGAGACATGGTCAGATGTGCGCTAACTGTGTCTACAGATAGTGAATGTTGGAAATGGTGCTTTCTGAGGCTCCTTACAGTTCTTGTTCATCAAGGGTAGAAAGTAAGGGAGACATGGTCAGATGTGCGCTAACTGTGTCTACAGATGGTGAATGTTGGAAATGGTGCCTTCTGAGCTCCTTACTGTTCTCCTTCACCTAATGTAGTGAGTAAGGCAGACGTGTACAGCTGTACGCTAACTATGTCTAAAGATGGTGAATGTTGGAAATGGTGCTTTCTGAGGCTCCTTACAGTTCTTGTTCATCAAGGGTAGAAAGTAAGGGAGACGTGGTCAGATGTGCGCTAACTGTGTCTACAGATCGTGAATGTTGGAAATGGTGCTTTCTGAGGCTCCTTACAGTTCTTGTTCATCAAGGGTAGAAAGTAAGGGAGACATGGTCAGATGTGCGCTAACTGTGTCTACAGACGGTGAATGTTGGAAATGGTGCCTTCTGAGCTCCTTACTGTTCTCCTTCACCTAGGGTAGTGAGTAAGGTAGACGTGTACAGCTGTACGCTAACTATGTCTACAGATGGTGAATGTTGGAAATGGTGCTTTCTGAGGCTCCTTACAGTTCTTGTTCATCAAGGGTAGAAAGTAAGGGAGACATGGTCAGATGTGAGCTAACTGTGTCTACAGATGGTGAATGTTGGAAATGGTGCTTTCTGAGGCTCCTTACAGTTCTTGTTCATGAAGGGTAGAAAGTAAGGGAGACATGGTGAGATGTGCGCTAACTGTCTCTACAGATGGTGAATGTTGGAAATGGTGCTTTCTGAGGCTCCTTACAGTTCTTGTTCATCAAGGGTAGAAAGTAAGGGAGACATGGTCAGATGTGCGCTAACTGTGTCTACAGATAGTGAATGTTGGAAATGGTGCTTTCTGAGGCTCCTTACAGTTCTTGTTCATCAAGGGTAGAAAGTAAGGGAGACATGGTCAGATGTGCGCTAACTGTGTCTACAGATGGTGAATGTTGGAAATGGCGCCTTCTGAGCTCCTTACTGTTCTCCTTCACCTAGGGTAGTGAGTAAGGTAGACGTGTACAGCTGTACGCTAACTATGTTTACAGATGGTGAATGTTGGAAATGGTGCTTTCTGAGGCTCCTTACAGTTCTTGTTCATCAAGGGTAGTAAGTAAGGGAGACATGGTCAGATGTGCGCTAACTGTGTCTACAGATGGTGAATGTTGGAAATGGTGCTTTCTGAGGCTCCTTACAGTTCTTGTTCATCAAGGGTAGAAAGTAAGGGAGACATGGTCAGATGTGCGCCAACTGTGTCTACAGATGGTGAATGTTGGTAATGGTGCCTTCTGAGCTCCTTACTGTTCTCCTTCACCTAGGGTAGTGAGTAAGGTAGACGTGTACAGCTGTACGCTAACTATGTCTACAGATGGTGAATGTTGGAAATGGTGCTTTCTGAGGCTACTTACAGTTCTTGTCCATCAAGGGTAGAAAGTAAGGGAGACATGGTCAGATGTGCACTAACTGTGTCTGCAGATAGTGAATGTTGGAAATGGTGCTTTCTGAGGCTCCTTACAGTTCTTGTTCATCAAGGGTAGAAAGTAAGGGAGACATGGTCAGATGTGCGCTAACTGTGTCTACAGATGGTGAATGTTGGAAATGGTGCCTTCTGAGCTCCTTACTGTTCTCCTTCACCTAGGGTAGTGAGTAAGGTAGACGTGTACAGCTGTACGCTAACTATGTCTACAGATGGTGAATGTTGGAAATGGTGCTTTCTGAGGCTCCTTACAGTTCTTGTTCATCAAGGGTAGAAAGTAAGGGAGACATGGTCAGATGTGCGCTAACTGTGTCTACAGATGGTGAATGTTGGAAATGGTGCTTTCTGAGGCTCCTTACAGTTCTTGTTCATCAAGGGTAGAAAGTAAGGGAGACATGGTCAGATGTGCGCTAACTGTGTCTACAGATGGTGAATGTTGGAAATGGTGCTTTCTGAGGCTCCTTACAGTTCCTGTTCATCAAGGGTAGAAAGTAAGGGAGACATGGTCAGATGTGCGCTAACTGTGTCTACAGATGGTGAATGTTGGAAATGGTGCCTTCTGAGCTCCTTACTGTTCTCCTTCACCTAGGGTAGTGAGTAAGGTAGACGTGTACAGCTGTACGCTAACTATGTCTACAGATGGTGAATGTTGGAAATGGTGCTTTCTGAGGCTCCTTACAGTTCTTGTTCATCAAGTGTCGAAAGTAAGGGAGACATGGTCAGATGTGCGCTATCTGTGTCTACAGATAGTGAATGTTGGAAATGGTGCTTTCTCAGGCTCCTTACAGTTCTTGTTCATCAAGGGTAGAAAGTAAGGGAGACATGGTCAGATGTGCGCTAACTGCGTCTACAGATGGTGAATGTTGGAAATGGTGCTTTCTGAGGCTTCTTACAGTTCTTGTTCATCAAGGGTAGAAAGTAAGGGAGACATGGTCAGATGTGCGCTAACTGTGTCTACAGATGGTGAATGTTGGAAATGGTGCCTTCTGAGCTCCTTACTGTTCTCCTTCACCTAGGGTAGTGAGTAAGGTAGACGTGTACAGCTGTACGCTAACTATGTCTACAGATGGTGAATGTTGGAAATGGTGCTTTCTGAGGCTCCTTACAGTTCTTGTTCATCAAGGGTAGAAAGTAAGGGAGACATGGTCAAATGTGTGCTAACTGTGTCTACAGATGGTGAATGTTGGAAATGGTGCTTTCTGAGGCTCCTTACAGTTCTTGTTCATCAAGGGTTGAAAGTAAGGGAGACATGGTCAGATGTGCGCTAACTGTGTCTACAGATGGTGAATGTTGGAAATGGTGCTTTCTGAGGCTCCTTACAGTTCTTGTTCATCAAGGGTAGAAAGTAAGGGAGACATGGTCAGATGTGCGCTAACTGTGTCTACAGATGGTGAATGTTAGAAATGGTGCCTTCTGAGCTCAATACTGTTCTCCTTCACCTAGGGTAGTGAGTAAGGTAGACGTGTGCAGCTGTACGCTAACTATGTCTACAGATGGTGAATGTTGGAAATGGTGCTTTCTGAGGCTCCTAACAGTTCTTGTTCATCAAGGGTAGAAAGTAAGGGAGACATGGTCAGATGTGCGCTAACTGTGTCTACAGATGGTGAATGTTGGAAATGGTGCCTTCTGAGCTCCTTACTTTTCTCCTTCACCTAGGGTAGTGAGTAAGGTAGACGTGTACAGCTGTACGCTAACTATTTCTACAGATGGTGAAATTTTGGAAACGGTGCTTTCTGAGGCTCCTTACAGTTCTTGTTCATCAAGGGTAGAATGTAAGGGAGACATGGTCAGATGTGCGCTAACTGTGTCTACAGATAGTGAATGTTGGAAATGGTGCTTTCTGAGGCTCCTTACAGTTCTTGTTCATCAAGGGTAGAAAGTAAGGGAGACATGGTCAGATGTGCGCTAACTGTGTCTACAGATAGTGAATGTTGGAAATGGTGCTTTCTGAGGCTCCTTACAGTTCTTGTTCATCAAGGGTAGAAAGTAAGGGAGACGTGGTCAGATGTGCGCTAACTGTGTCTACAGATGGTGAATGTTGGAAATGGAGCTTTCTGAGGCTCCTTACAGTTCTTGTTCATCAAGGGTAGAAAGTAAGGGAGACATGGTCAGATGTGCGCTAACTGTGTCTACAGATGGTGAATGTTGGAAATGGTGCCTTCTGAGCTCCTTACTGTTCTCCTTCACCTAGGGTAGTGAGTAAGGTAGACGTGTACAGCTGTACGCTAACTGTGACTACAGATGGTGAATGTTGGAAAGGGTGCTTTCTGAGGCTCCTTACAGTTCTTGTTCACCAAGGGTAGAAAGTAAGGGAGACATGGTCAGATGTGCGCTAACTGTGTCTACAGATGGTGAATGTTGGAAATGGTGCTTTCTGAGGCTCCTTACAGTTCTTGTTCATCAAGGGTAGAAAGTAAGGGAGACATGGTCAGATGTGCGCTAACTGTGTCTACAGATGGTGAATGTTGGAAATGGTGCTTTCTGAGGCTCCTAACAGTTCTTGTTCATCAAGGGTAGAAAGTAAGGGAGACATGGTCAGATGTGCGCTAACTGTGTCTACAGATGGTGAATGTTGGAAATGGTGCTTTCTGAGGCTCCTTACAGTTCTTGTTCATCAAGGGTAGAAAGTGAGGGAGACATGGTGAGATGTGCGCGAACTGTGTCTACAGATGGTGAATGTTGGAAAAGGTGCTTTCTGAGGCTCCTTACAGTTCTTGTTCATCAAGGGTAGAAAGTAAGGGAGACATGGTCAGATGTGCGCTAACTGTGTCTACAGATAGTGAATGTTGGAAATGGTGCTTTCTGAGGCTCCTTACAGTTCTTGTTCATCAAGGGTAGAAAGTAAAGGAGACATGGTCAGATGTGCGCTAACTGTGTCTACAGATGGTAAATGTTGGAAATGGTGCTTTCTGAGGCTCCCTACAGTTCTTGTTCATCAAGGGTAGAAAGTAAGGGAGACATGGTCAGATGTGCGCTAACTGTGTCTACAGATGGTGAATGTTGGAAATGGTGCTTTCTGAGGATCCTTACAGTTCTTGTTCATCAAGGGTAGAAAGTAAGGGAGACATGGTCAGATGTGCGCTGTGTCTACAGATGGTGAATGTTGGAAATGGTGCTTTCTGAGGCTCCTTACAGTTCTTGTTCATCAAGGGTAGAAAGTAAGGGAGACATGGTGAGATGTGCGCGAACTGTGTCTACAGATGGTGAATGTTGGAAATGGTGCTTTCTGAGGCTCCTTACAGTTCTTGTTCATCAAGGGTAGAAAGTAAGGGAGACATGGTCAGATGTGCGCTAACTGTGTCTACAGATGGTAAATGTTGGAAATGGTGCTTTCTGAGGCTCCTTACAGTTCTTCTTCATCAAGGGTAGAAAGTAAGGGAGACATGGTCAGATGTGCGCTAACTGTGTCTACAGATGGTGAATGTTGGAAATGGTGCTTTCTGAGGCTCCTTACAGTTCTTGTTCATCAAGGGTAGAAAGTAAGGGAAACATGGTCAGATGTGCGCTAACTGTGTCTACAGATGGTGAATGTTGGAAATGGCGCTTTCTGAGGCTCCTTACAGTTCATGTTCATCAAGGGTAGAAAGTAAGGGAGACATGGTCAGATGTGCGCTAACTGTGTCTACAGATGGTGAATGTTGGAAATGGTGCTTTCTGAGGCTCCTTACAGTTCTTGTTCATCAAGTGTAGAAAGTAAGGGAGACATGGTCAGATGTGCACTAACTGTGTCTACAGATGGTGAATGTTGGAAATGGTGCCTTCTGAGCTCCTTACTGTTCTCCTTCACCTAGGGTAGTGAGTAAGGTAGACGTGTACAGCTGTACGCTAACTATGTCTACAGATGGTGAATGTTGGAAATGGTGCTTTCTGAGGCTCCTTACAGTTCTTGTTCATCAAGGGTAGAAAGTAAGGGAGACATGGTCAGATGTGCGCTAACTGTGTCTACAGATAGTGAATGTTGGAAATGGTGCTTTCTGAGGCTCCTTACAGTTCTTCTTCATCAAAGGTAGAAAGTAAGGGAGACATGGTCAGATGTGCGCTAACTGTGTCTACAGATGGTGAATGTTGGAAATGGTGCTTTCTGAGGCTCCTTACAGTTCTTGTTCATCAAGGGTAGAAAGTAAGGGAGACATGGTCAGATGTGCGCTAACTGTGTCTACAGATAGTGAATGTTGGAAATGGTGCTTTCTGAGGCTCCTTACAGTTCTTGTTCATCAAGGGTAGAAAGTAAGGGAGACATGGTCAGATGTGTGCTAACTGTGTCTACAGATGGTGAATGTTGGAAATGGTGCCTTCTGAGCTCCTTACTGTTCTCCTTCACCTAGGGTAGTGAGTAAGGTAGACGTGTACAGCTGTACGGTAACTATATCTACAGATAGTGAATGTTGGAAATGGTGCTTTCTGAGGCTCCTTACAGTTCTTGTTCATCAAGGGTAGAAAGTAAGGGAGAAATGGTCAGATGTGTGCTAACTGTGTCTACAGATATTGAATGTTGGAAATGGTGCTTTCTGAGGCTCCTTACAGTTCTTGTTCACCAAGGGTAGAAAGTAAGGGAGACATGGTCAGATGTGCGTTAACTGTGTCTACAGATGGTGAATGTTGGAAATGGTGCCTTCTGAGCTTCTTACTGTTCTCCTTCACCTAGGGTAGTGATTAAGGTAGACGTGTACAGCTGTACGCTAACTATGTCTACAGATGGTGAATGTTGGAAATGGTGCTTTCTGAGGCTCCTTACAGTTCTTGTTCATCTAGGGTAGAAAGTAAGGGAGACATGGTCAGATGTGCGCTAACTGTGTCTACAGATGGTGAATGTTGGAAATGGTGCTTTCTGAGGCTCCTTACAGTTCTTGTTCATCAAGGGTAGAAAGTAGGGGAGACATGGTCAGATGTGCGCTAACTGTGTCTACAGATGGTGAATGTTGGAAATGGTGCTCTCTGAGGCTCCTTACAGTTCTTGTTCATCAAGGGTAGAAAGTAAGGGAGACATGGTCAGATGTGCGCTAACTGTGTCTACAGATGGTGAATGTTGGAAATGGTGCCTTCTGAGCTCCTTACTGTTCTCCTTCACCTAGGGTAGTGAGTAAGGTAGACGTGTACAACTGTACGCTAACTATGTCTACAGATGGTGAATGTTGGAAATGGTGCTTTCTGAGGCTCCTTACAGTTCTTGTTCATCAAGGGTAGAAAGTAAGGGAGACATGGTCAGATGTGCGCTAACTGTGTCTACAGATGGTGAATGTTGGAAGTGGTGCTTTCTGAGGTTCCTTACAGTTCTTTTTCATCAAGGGTAGAAAGTAAGGGAGACATGGTCAGATGTGCGCTAACTGTGTCTACAGATGGTGAAAGTTGGAAATGGTGCTTTCTGAGGCACCTTACAGTTCTTGTTCATCAAGGGTAGAAACTAAGGGAGACATGGTCAGATGTGCGCTAACTGTGTCTACAGATGGTGAATGTTGGAAATGGTGCTTTCTGAGGCTCCTTACAGTTCTTGTTCATCAAGGGTGGAAAATAAGGGAGACATGGTCAGATGTGCGCTAACTATGTCTACAGATGGTGAATGTTGGAAATGGTGCTTTCTGAGGCTCCTTACAGTTCTTGTTCATCAAGGGTAGAAAGTAAGGGAGACATAGTCAGATGTGCGCTAACTGTGTCTACAAATGGTGAATGTTGGGAATGGTGCTTTCTGAGGCTCCTGACAGTTCTTGTTCATCAAGGGTAGAAAGTAAGGGAGACATGGTCAGATGTGCGCTAACTGTGTCTACAGATGGTGAATGTTGGAAATGGTGCTTTCTGAGGCTCCTTACAGTTCTTGTTCATCAAGGGTAGAAAGTAAGGGAGACATGGTCAGATGTGCGCTAACTGTGTCTACAGATGGTGAATGTTGGAAATGGTGCCTTCTGAGCTCCTTACTGTTCTCCTTCACCTAGGGTAGTGAGTAAGGTAGACGTGTACAGCTGTACGCTAACTATGTCTACAGATGGTGAATTTTGGAAATGGTGCTTTCTGAGGCTCCTTACAGTTCTTGTTCATCAAGGGTAGAAACTAAGGGAGACATGGTCAGATGTGCGCTAACTGTGTCTACAGATGGTGAATGTTGGAAATGGTGCTTTCTGAGGCTCCTTACAGTTCTTGTTCATCAAGGGTAGAAAGTAAGGGAGACATGGTCAGATGTGCGCTAACTGTGTCTACAGATGGTGAATGTTGGAAATGGTGCCTTCTGAGCTCCTTACTGTTCTCCTTCACCTAGGGTAGTGAGTAAGGTAGACGTGTACAGCTTTACGCTAACTGTGTCTACAGATAGTGAATGTTGGAAATGGTGCTTTCTGAGGCTCCTTACAGTTCTTGTTCATCAAGGGTAGAAAGTAAGGGAGACATGGTCAGATGTGCGCTAACTGTGTCTACAGATGGTGAATGTTGGAAATGGTGCTTTCTGAGGCTCCTTACAGTTCTTGTTCATCAAGGGTAGAAAGTAAGGGAGACATGGTCGGATGTGCGCTAACTGTGTCTACAGATGGTGAATGTTGGAAATGGTGCTTTCTGAGGCTCCTTACAGTTCTTCTTCATCAAAGGTAGAAAGTAAGGGAGACATGGTCAGATGTGCGCTAACTGTGTCTACAGATGGTGAATGTTGGAAATGGTGCTTTCTGAGGCTCCTTACAGTTCTTGTTCATCAAGGGTAGAAAGTAAGGGAGACATGGTCAGATGTGCGCTAACTGTGTCTACAGATAGTGAATGTTGGAAATGGTGCATTCTGAGGCTCCTTACAGTTCTCGTTCATCAAGGGTAGAAAGAAAGGGAGACATGGTCAGATGTGCGCTAACTGTGTCTACAGATGGTGAATGTTGGAAATGGTGCCTTCTGAGCTCCTTACTGTTCTCCTTCACCTAGGGTAGTGAGTAAGGTAGACGTGTACAGCTGTACGCTAACTATGTCTACAGATGGTGAATGTTGGAAATGGTGCTTTCTGAGGCTCCTTACAGTTCTTGTTCATCAAGGGTAGAAAGTAAGGGAGACATGGTCAGATGTGCGCTAACTTTGTCGACAGATGGTGAATGTTGGAAATGGTGCTTTCTGAGGCTCCTTACAGTTCTTGTTCATCAAGGGTAGAAAGTAAGGGAGACATGGTCAGATGTGCGCTAACTGTGTCTACAGATGGTGAATGTTGGAAATGGTGCTTTCTGAGGCTCCTTACAGTTCTTGTTCATCAACGGTAGAAAGTAAGGGAGACATGGTCAGATGTGCGCTAACTGTGTCTACAGATGGTGAATGTTGGAAATGGTGCTTTCTGAGGCTCCTTACAGTTCTTGTTCATCAAGGGTAGAAAGTACAGGAGACATGGTCAGATGTGCGCTAACTGTGTCTACAGATGGTGAATGTTGGAAATGGTGCTTTCTGAGGCTCCTTACAGTTCTTGTTCATCAAGGGTAGAAAGTAAAGGAGACATGGTCAGATGTGCGCTAACTGTGTCTACAGATGGTAAATGTTGGAAATGGTGCTTTCTGAGGCTCCTTACAGATCTTGTTCATCAAGGGTAGAAAGTAAGGGAGACATGGTCAGATGTGCGCTAACTGTGTCTACAGATGGTGAATGTTGGAAATGGTGCTTTCTGAGGCTCCTTACAGTTCTTGTTCATCAAGGGTAGAAAGTAAGGGAGACATGGTCAGATGTGCGCTAACTGTGTCTACAGATGGTGAATGTTGGAAATGGTGCCTTCTGAGCTCCTTACTGTTCTCCTTCACGTAGGGTAGTGAGTAAGGTAGACGTGTACAGCTTTACGCTAACTGTGTCTACAGATTGTGAATGTTGGAAATGGTGCTTTCTGAGGCTCCTTACAGTTCTTGTTCATCAAGGGTAGAAAGTAAGGGAGACATGGTCAGATGTGCGCTAACTGTGTCTACAGATGGTGAATGTTGGAAATGGTGCTTTCTGAGGCTCCTTACAGTTCATGTTCATCAAGGGTAGAAAGTAAGGGAGACATGGTCGGATGTGCGCTAACTGTGTCTACAGATGGTGAATGTTGGAAATGGTGCTTTCTGAGGCTCCTTACAGTTCTTCTTCATCAAAGGTAGAAAGTAAGGGAGACATGGTCAGATGTGCGCTAACTGTGTCTACAGATGGTGAATGTTGGAAATGGTGCTTTCTGAGGCTCCTTACAGTTCCTGTTCATCAAGGGTAGAAAGTAAGGGAGACATGGTCAGATGTGCGCTAACTGTGTCTACAGATAGTGAATGTTGGAAATGGTGCATTCTGAGGCTCCTTACAGTTCTCGTTCATCAAGGGTAGAAAGAAAGGGAGACATGGTCAGATGTGCGCTAACTGTGTCTACAGATGGTGAATGTTGGAAATGGTGCCTTCTGAGCTCCTTACTGTTCTCCTTCACCTAGGGTAGTGAGTAAGGTAGACGTGTACAGCTGTACGGTAACTATATCTACAGATAGTGAATGTTGGAAATGGTGCTTTCTGAGGCTCCTTACAGTTCTTGTTCATCAAGGGTAGAAAGTAAGGGAGAAATGGTCAGATGTGTGCTAACTGTGTCTACAGATGGTGAATGTTGGAAATGGTGCTTTCTGAGGCTCCTTACAGTTCTTGTTCATCAAGGGTAGAAAGTAAGGGAGACATGGTCAGATGTGCGCTAACTGTGTCTACAGATGGTGAATGTTGGAAATGGTGCCTTCTGAGCTTCTTACTGTTCTCCTTCACCTAGGGTAGTGATTAAGGTAGACGTGTACAGCTGTACGCTAACTATGTCTACAGATGGTGAATGTTGGAAATGGTGCTTTCTGAGGCTCCTTACAGTTCTTGTTCATCTAGGGTAGAAAGTAAGGGAGACATGGTCAGATGTGCGCTAACTGAGTCTACAGATGGTGAATGTTGGAAATGGTGCTTTCTGAGGCTCCTTACAGTTCTTGTTCATCAAGGGTAGAAAGTAAGGGAGACATGGTCAGATGTGCGCTAACTGTGTCTACAGATGGTGAATGTTGGAAATGGTGCTCTCTGAGGCTCCTTACAGTTCTTGTTCATCAAGGGTAGAAAGTAAGGGAGACATGGTCAGATGTGCGCTAACTGTGTCTACAGATGGTGAATGTTGGAAATGGTGCCTTCTGAGCTCCTTACTGTTCTCCTTCACCTAGGGTAGTGAGTAAGGTAGACGTGTACAACTGTACGCTAACTATGTCTACAGATGGTGAATGTTGGAAATGGTGCTTTCTGAGGCTCCTTACAGTTCTTGTTCATCAAGGGTAGAAAGTAAGGGAGACATGGTCAGATGTGCGCTAACTGTGTCTACAGATGGTGAATGTTGGAAGTGGTGCTTTCTGAGGCTCCTTACAGTTCTTGTTCATCAAGGGTAGAAAGTAAGGGAGACATGGTCAGATGTGCGCTAACTGTGTCTACAGATGGTGAATGTTGGAAATGGTGCTTTCTGAGGCTCCTTACAGTTCTTGTTCATCAAGGGTAGAAAGTAAGGGAGACATGGTCAGATGTGCGCTAACTGTGTCTACAGATGGTGAATGTTGGAAATGGTGCTTTCTGAGGCTCCTTACAGTTCTTGTTCATCAAGGGTAGAAACTAAGGGAGACATGGTCAGATGTGCGCTAACTGTGTCTACAGATGGTGAATGTTGGAAATGGTGCTTTCTGAGGCTCCTTACAGTTCTTGTTCATCAAGGGTAGAAAGTAAGGGAGACATGGTCAGATGTGCGCTAACTGTGTCTACAGATGGTGAATGTTGGAAATGGTGCTTTCTGAGGCTCCTTACAGTTCTTGTTCATCAAGGGTAGAAAGTAAGGGAGACATGGTCAGATGTGCGCAAACTGTGTCTACAGATGGTGAATGTTGGAAATGGTGCTTTCTGAGGCTCCTTACAGTTCTTGTTCATCAAGGGTAGAAAGTAAGGGAGACATGGTCAGATGTGCGCTAACTGTGTCTACAGATGGTGAATGTTGGAAATGGTGCTTTCTGAGGCTCCTTACAGATCTTGTTCATCAATGGTAGAAAGTAAGGGAGACATGGTCAGATGTGCGCTAACTGTGTCTACAGATGGTGAATGTTGGAAATGGTGCTTTCTGAGGCTCCTTACAGTTCTTGTTCATCAAGGGTAGAAAGTAAGGGATACATGGTCAGATGTGCGCTAACTGTGTCTACAGATGGTGAATGTTGGAAATGGTGCTTTCTGAGGCTCCTTACAGTTCTTGTTCATCAAGGGTAGAAAGTAAGGGAGACATGGTCGGATGTGCGCTAACTGTGTCTACAGATGGTGAATGTTGGAAATGGTGCTTTCTGAGGCTCCTTACAGTTCTTCTTCATCAAAGGTAGAAAGTAAGGGAGACATGGTCAGATGTGAGCTAACTGTGTCTACAGATGGTGAATGTTGGAAATGGTGCTTTCTGAGGCTCCTTACAGTTCTTGTTCATCAAGGGTAGAAAGTAAGGGAGACATGGTCAGATGTGCGCTAACTGTGTCTACAGATAGTGAATGTTGGAAATGGTGCATTCTGAGGCTCCTTACAGTTCTCGTTCATCAAGGGTAGAAAGAAAGGGAGACATGGTCAGATGTGCGCTAACTGTGTCTACAGATGGTGAATGTTGGAAATGGTGCCTTCTGAGCTCCTTACTGTTCTCCTTCACCTAGGGTAGTAAGTAAGGTAGACGTGTACAGCTGTACGCTAACTATGTCTACAGATGGTGAATGTTGGAAATGGTGCTTTCTGAGGCTCCTTACAGTTCTTGTTCATCTAGGGTAGAAAGTAAGGGAGACATGGTCAGATGTGCGCTAACTGTGTCTACAGATAGTGAATGTTGGAAATGGTGCATTCTGAGGCTCCTTACAGTTCTCGTTCATCAAGGGTAGAAAGAAAGGGAGACATGGTCAGATGTGCGCTAACTGTGTCTACAGATGGTGAATGTTGGAAATGGTGCCTTCTGAGCTCCTTACTGTTCTCCTTCACCTAGGGTAGTGAGTAAGGTAGACGTGTACAGCTGTACGGTAACTATATCTACAGATAGTGAATGTTGGAAATGGTGCTTTCTGAGGCTCCTTACAGTTCTTGTTCATCAAGGGTAGAAAGTAAGGGAGAAATGGTCAGATGTGTGCTAACTGTGTCTACAGATGGTGAATGTTGGAAATGGTGCTTTCTGAGGCTCCTTACAGTTCTTGTTCATCAAGGGTAGAAAGTAAGGGAGACATGGTCAGATGTGCGCTAACTGTGTCTACAGATGGTGAATGTTGGAAATGGTGCCTTCTGAGCTTCTTACTGTTCTCCTTCACCTAGGGTAGTGATTAAGGTAGACGTGTACAGCTGTACGCTAACTATGTCTACAGATGGTGAATGTTGGAAATGGTGCTTTCTGAGGCTCCTTACAGTTCTTGTTCATCTAGGGTAGAAAGTAAGGGAGACATGGTCAGATGTGCGCTAACTGAGTCTACAGATGGTGAATGTTGGAAATGGTGCTTTCTGAGGCTCCTTACAGTTCTTGTTCATCAAGGGTAGAAAGTAAGGGAGACATGGTCAGATGTGCGCTAACTGTGTCTACAGAAGGTGAATGTTGGAAATGGTGCTCTCTGAGGCTCCTTACAGTTCTTGTTCATCAAGGGTAGAAAGTAAGGGAGACATGGTCAGATGTGCGCTAACTGTGTCTACAGATGGTGAATGTTGGAAATGGTGCCTTCTGAGCTCCTTACTGTTCTCCTTCACCTAGGGTAGTGAGTAAGGTAGACGTGTACAACTGTACGCTAACTATGTCTACAGATGGTGAATGTTGGAAATGGTGCTTTCTGAGGCTCCTTACAGTTCTTGTTCATCAAGGGTAGAAAGTAAGGGAGACATGGTCAGATGTGCGCTAACTGTGTCTACAGATGGTGAATGTTGGAAGTGGTGCTTTCTGAGGCTCCTTACAGTTCTTGTTCATCAAGGGTAGAAAGTAAGGGAGACATGGTCAGATGTGCGCTAACTGTGTCTACAGATGGTGAATGTTGGAAATGGTGCTTTCTGAGGCTCCTTACAGTTCTTGTTCATCAAGGGTAGAAAGTAAGGGAGACATGGTCAGATGTGCGCTAACTGTGTCTACAGATGGTGAATGTTGGAAATGGTGCTTTCTGAGGCTCCTTACAGTTCTTGTTCATCAAGGGTAGAAAGTAAGGGAGACATGGTAAATGTGCGCTAACTGTGTCTACAGATGGTGAATGTTGGAAATGGTGCTTTCTGAGGCTCCTTGCAGTTCTTGTTCATCAAGGGTAGAAAGTAAGGGAGACATGGTCAGATGTGCGCTAACTGTGTCTACAAATAGTGAATGTTGGAAATGGTGCTTTCTGAGGCTCCTTACAGTTCTTGTTCATCAAGGGTAGAAAGTAAGGGAGACATGGTCAGATGTGCGCAAACTGTGTCTACAGATGGTGAATGTTGGAAATGGTGCTTTCTGAGGCTCCTTACAGTTCTTGTTCATCAAGGGTAGAAAGTAAGAGAGACATGGTCAGATGTGCGCTAACTGTGTCTACAGATGGTGAATGTTGGAAATGGTGCCTTCTGAGCTCCTTACTGTTCTCCTTCACCAAGGGTAGTGAGTAAGGTAGACGTGTACAGCTGTACGCTAACTATGTCTACAGATGGTGAATGTTGGAAATGGTGCTTTCTGAGGCTCCTTACAGTTCTTGTTCATCAAGGGTAGAAACTAAGGGAGACATGGTCAGATGTGCGCTAACTGTGTCTACAGATGGTGAATGTTGGAAATGGTGCTTTCTGAGGCTCCTTACAGTTCTTGTTCATCAAGGGTAGAAAGTAAGGGAGACATGGTCAGATGTGCGCTAACTGTGTCTACAGATGGTGAATGTTGGAAATGGTGCTTTCTGAGGCTCCTTACAGTTCTTGTTCATCAAGGGTAGAAAGTAAGGGAGACATGGTCAGATGTGCGCAAACTGTGTCTACAGATGGTGAATGTTGGAAATGGTGCTTTCTGAGGCTCCTTACAGTTCTTGTTCATCAAGGGTAGAAAGTAAGGGAGACATGGTCAGATGTGCGCTAACTGTGTCTACAGACGGTGAATGTTGGAAATGGTGCTTTCTGAGGCTCCTTACAGATCTTGTTCATCAATGGTAGAAAGTAAGGGAGACATGGTCAGATGTGCGCTAACTGTGTCTACAGATGGTGAATGTTGGAAATGGTGCTTTCTGAGGCTCCTTACAGTTCTTGTTCATCAAGGGTAGAAAGTAAGGGATACATGGTCAGATGTGCGCTAACTGTGTCTACAGATGGTGAATGTTGGAAATGGTGCTTTCTGAGGCTCCTTACAGTTCTTGTTCATCAAGGGTAGAAAGTAAGGGAGACATGGTCGGATGTGCGCTAACTGTGTCTACAGATGGTGAATGTTGGAAATGGTGCTTTCTGAGGCTCCTTACAGTTCTTCTTCATCAAAGGTAGAAAGTAAGGGAGACATGGTCAGATGTGAGCTAACTGTGTCTACAGATGGTGAATGTTGGAAATGGTGCTTTCTGAGGCTCCTTACAGTTCTTGTTCATCAAGGGTAGAAAGTAAGGGAGACATGGTCAGATGTGCGCTAACTGTGTCTACAGATAGTGAATGTTGGAAATGGTGCATTCTGAGGCTCCTTACAGTTCTCGTTCATCAAGGGTAGAAAGAAAGGGAGACATGGTCAGATGTGCGCTAACTGTGTCTACAGATGGTGAATGTTGGAAACGGTGCCTTCTGAGCTCCTTACTGTTCTCCTTCACCTAGGGTAGTGAGTAAGGTAGACGTGTACAGCTGTACGCTAACTATGTCTACAGATGGTGAATGTTGGAAATGGTGCTTTCTGAGGCTCCTTACAGTTCTTGTTCATCTAGGGTAGAAAGTAAGGGAGACATGGTCAGATGTGCGCTAACTGTGTCTACAGATGGTGAATGTTGGAAATGGTGCTTTCTGAGGCTCCTTACAGTTCTTGTTCATCAAGGGTAGAAAGTAAGGGAGACATGGTCAGATGTGCGCTAACTGTGTCTACAGATGGTGAATGTTGGAAATGGTCCTCTCTGAGGCTCCTTACAGTTCTTGTTCATCAAGGGTAGAAAGTAAGGGAGACATGGTCAGATGTGCGCTAACTGTGTCTACAGATGGTGAATGTTGGAAATGGTGACTTCTGAGCTCCTTACTGTTCTCCTTCACCTAGGGTAGTGAGTAAGGTAGACGTGTACAACTGTACGCTAACTATGTCTACAGATGGTGAATGTTGGAAATGGTGCTTTCTGAGGCTCCTTACAGTTCTTGTTCATCAAGGGTAGAAAGTAAGGGAGACATGGTCAGATGTGCGCTAACTGTGTCTACAGATGGTGAATGTTGGAAGTGGTGCTTTCTGAGGCTCCTTACAGTTCTTGTTCATCAAGGGTAGAAAGTAAGGGAGACATTGTCAGATGTGCGTTAACTGTGTCTACAGATGGTGAATGTTGGAAATGGTGCTTTCTGAGGCTCCTTACAGTTCTTGTTCATCAAGGGTAGAAAGTAAGGGAGACATGGTCAGATGTGCGCTAACTGTGTCTACAGATGGTGAATGCTGGAAATGGTGCTTTCTGAGGCTCCTTACAGTTCTTGTTCATCAAGGGTAGAAAGTAAGGGAGACATGGTCAGATGTGCGCTAACTGTGTCTACAGATGGTGAATGTTGGAAATGGTGCCTTCTGAGCTCCTTACTGTTCTCCTTCACCTAGGGTAGTGAGTAAGGTAGACGTGTACAGCTGTACGCTAACTATGTCTACAGATATTGAATGTTGGAAATGGTGCTTTCTGAGGCTCCTTACAGTTCTTGTTCATCAAGGGTAGAAACTAAGGGAGACATGGTCAGATGTGCGCTAACTGTGTCTACAGATGGTGAATGTTGGAAATGGTGCTTTCTAAGGCTCCTTACAGTTCTTGTTCATCAAGGGTAGAAAGTAAGGGAGACATGGTCGGATGTGCGCTAACTGTGTCTACAGATGGTGAATGTTGGAAATGGTGTCTTCTGAGCTCTTTACTGTTCTCCTTCACCTAGGGTAGTGAGTAAGGTAGACGTGTACAGCTGTACGCTAACTATGTCTACAGATGGTGAATGTAGGAAATGGTGCTTTCTGAGGCTCCTTACAGTTCTTGTTCAACAAGGGTAGAAAGTAAGGGAGACATGGTAAGATGTGCGCTAACTGTGTCTACAGATGGTGAATGTTGGAAATGGTGCCTTCTGAGCTTCTTACTGTTCTCCTTCACCTAGGGTAGTGATTAAGGTAGACGTGTACAGCTGTACGCTAACTATGTCTACAGATGGTGAATGTTGGAAATGGTGCTTTCTGAGGCTCCTTACAGTTCTTGTTCATCTAGGGTAGAAAGTAAGGGAGACATGGTCAGATGTGCGCTAACTGTGTCTACAGATGGTGAATGTTGGAAATGGTGCTTTCTGAGGCTCCTTACAGTTCTTGTTCATCAAGGGTAGAAAGTAAGGGAGACATGGTCAGATGTGCGCTAACTGTGTCTACAGATGGTGAATGTTGGAAATGGTGCTCTCTGAGGCTCCTTACAGTTCTTGTTCATCAAGGGTAGAAAGTAAGGGAGACATGGTCAGATGTGCGCTAACTGTGTCTACATATGGTGAATGTTGGAAATGGTGACTTCTGAGCTCCTTACTGTTCTCCTTCACCTAGGGTAGTGAGTAAGGTAGACGTGTACAACTGTACGCTAACTATGTCTACAGATGGTGAATGTTGGAAATGGTGCTTTCTGAGGCTCCTTACAGTTCTTGTTCATCAAGGGTAGAAAGTAAGGGAGACATGGTCAGATGTGCGCTAACTGTGTCTACAGATGGTGAATGTTGGAAGTGGTGCTTTCTGAGGCTCCATACAGTTCTTGTTCATCAAGGGTAGAAAGTAAGGGAGACATGGTCAGATGTGCGCTAACTGTGTCTACAGATGGTGAATGTTGGAAATGGTGCTTTCTGAGGCTCCTTACAGTTCTTGTTCATCAAGGGTAGAAAGTAAGGGAGACATGGTCAGATGTGCGCTAACTGTGTCTACAGATGGTGAATGTTGGAAATGGTGCTTTCTGAGGCTCCTTACAGTTCTTGTTCATCAAGGGTAGAAAGTAAGGGAGACATGGTCAGATGTGCGCTAACTGTGTCTACAGATGGTGAATGTTGGAAATGGTGCTTTCTGAGGCTCCTTACAGTTCTTGTTCATCAAGGGTAGAAAGTAAGGGAGACATGGTCAGATGTGCGCTAACTGTGTCTACAAATGGTGAATGTTGGAAATGGTGCTTTCTGAGGCTCTTTACAGTTCTTGTTCATCAAGGGTAGAAAGTAAGGGAGACATGGTCAGATGTGCGCTAACTGTGTCTACAGATGGTGAATGTTGGAAATGGTGCCTTCTGAGCTCCTTACTGTTCTCCTTCACCTAGGGTAGTGAGTAAGGTAGACGTGTACAGCTGTACGCTAACTATGTCTACAGATGGTGAATGTAGGAAATGGTGCTTTCTGAGGCTCCTTACAGTTCTTGTTCATCAAGGGTAGAAAGTAAGGGAGACATGGTCAGATGTGCGCTAACTGTGTCTACAGATGGTGAATGTTGGAAATGGTGCTTTCTGAGGCTCCTTACAGTTCTTGTTCATCAAGGGTAGAAAGTAAGGGAGACATGGTAAGATGTGCGCTAACTGTGTCTACAGATGGTGAATGTTGGAAATGGTGCTTTCTGAGGCTCCTTGCAGTTCTTGTTCATCAAGGGTAGAAAGTAAGGGAGACATGGTCAGATGTGCGCTAACTGTGTCTACAAATAGTGAATGTTGGAAATGGTGCTTTCTGAGGCTCCTTACAGTTCTTGTTCATCAAGGGTAGAAAGTAAGGGAGACATGGTCAGATGTGCGCAAACTGTGTCTACAGATGGTGAATGTTGGAAATGGTGCTTTCTGAGGCTCCTTACAGTTCTTGTTCATCAAGGGTAGAAAGTAAGAGAGACATGGTCAGATGTGCGCTAACTGTGTCTACAGATGGTGAATGTTGGAAATGGTGCCTTTTGAGCTCCTTACTGTTCTCCTTCACCAAGGGTAGTGAGTAAGGTAGACGTGTACAGCTGTACGCTAACTATGTCTACAGATGGTGAATGTTGGAAATGGTGCTTTCTGAGGCTCCTTACAGTTCTTGTTCATCAAGGGTAGAAACTAAGGGAGACATGGTCAGATGTGCGCTAACTGTGTCTACAGATGGTGAATGTTGGAAATGGTGCTTTCTGAGGCTCCTTACAGTTCTTGTTCATCAAGGGTAAAAAGTAAGGGAGACATGGTCAGATGTGCGCTAACTGTGTCTACAGATGGTGAATGTTGGAAATGGTGCTTTCTGAGGCTCCTTACAGTTCTTGTTCATCAAGGGTAGAAAGTAAGGGAGACATGGTCAGATGTGCGCAAACTGTGTCCACAGATGGTGAATGTTGGAAATGGTGCTTTCTGAGGCTCCTTACAGTTCTTGTTCATCAAGGGTAGAAAGTAAGGGAGACATGGTCAGATGTGCGCTAACTGTGTCTACAGATGGTGAATGTTGGAAATGGTGCTTTCTGAGGCTCCTTACAGATCTTGTTCATCAATGGTAGAAAGTAAGGGAGACATGGTCAGATGTGCGCTAACTGTGTCTACAGATGGTGAATGTTGGAAATGGTGCTTTCTGAGGCTCCTTACAGTTCTTGTTCATCAAGGGTAGAAAGTAAGGGAGACATGGTCAGATGTGCGCTAACTGTGTCTACAGATGGTGAATGTTGGAAATGGTGCCTTCTGAGCTCCTTACTGTTCTCCTTCACCTAGGGTAGTGAGTAAGGTAGACGTGTACAGCTTTACGCTAACTGTGTCTACAGATAGTGAATGTTGGAAATGGTGCTTTCTGAGGCTCCTTACAGTTCTTGTTCATCAAGGGTAGAAAGTAAGGGAGACATGGTCAGATGTGCGCTAACTGTGTCTACAGATGGTGAATGTTGGAAATGGTGCTTTCTGAGGCTCCTTACAGTTCTTGTTCATCAAGGGTAGAAAGTAAGGGAGACATGGTCGGATGTGCGCTAACTGTGTCTACAGATGGTGAATGTTGGAAATGGTGCTTTCTGAGGCTCCTTACAGTTCTTCTTCATCAAAGGTAGAAAGTAAGGGAGACATGGTCAGATGTGCGCTAACTGTGTCTACAGATGGTGAATGTTGGAAATGGTGCTTTCTGAGGCTCCTTACAGTTCTTGTTCATCAAGGGTAGAAAGTAAGGGAGACATGGTCAGATGTGCGCTAACTGTGTCTACAGATAGTGAATGTTGGAAATGGTGCATTCTGAGGCTCCTTACAGTTCTTGTTCATCAAGGGTAGAAAGTAAGGGAGACATGGTCAGATGTGCGCTAACTGTGTCTACAGATGGTGAATGTTGGAAATGGTGACTTCTGAGCTCCTTACTGTTCTCCTTCACCTAGGGTAGTGAGTAAGGTAGACGTGTACAACTGTACGCTAACTATGTCTACAGATGGTGAATGTTGGAAATGGTGCTTTCTGAGGCTCCTTACAGTTCTTGTTCATCCAGGGTAGAAAGTAAGGGAGACATGGTCAGATGTGCGCTAACTGTGTCTAGAGATGGTGAATGTTGGAAGTGGTGCTTTCTGAGGCTCCTTACAGTTCTTGTTCATCAAGGGTAGAAAGTAAGGGAGACATTGTCAGATGTGCGCTAACTGTGTCTACAGATGGTGAATGTTGGAAATGGTGCTTTCTGAGGCTCCTTACAGTTCTTGTTCATCAAGGGTAGAAAGTAAGGGAGACATGGTCAGATGTGCGCTAACTGTGTCTACAGATGGTGAATGTTGGAAATGGTGCTTTCTGAGGCTCCTTACAGTTCTTGTTCATCAAGGGTAGAAAGTAAGGGAGACATGGTCAGATGTGCGCTAACTGTGTCTACAGATGGTGAATGTTGGGAATGGTGCCTTCTGAGCTCTTTACTGTTCTCCTTCACCTAGGGTAGTGAGTAAGGTAGACGTGTACAGCTGTACGCTAACTATGTCTACAGATATTGAATGTTGGAAATGGTGCTTTCTGAGGCTCCTTACAGTTCTTGTTCATCAAGGGTAGAAACTAAGGGAGACATGGTCAGATGTGCGCTAACTGTGTCTACAGATGGTGAATGTTGGAAGTGGTGCTTTCTAAGGCTCCTTACAGTTCTTGTTCATCAAGGGTAGAAAGTAAGGGAGACATGGTCGGATGTGCGCTAACTGTGTCTACAGATGGTGAATGTTGGAAATGGTGTCTTCTGAGCTCTTTACTGTTCTCCTTCACCTAGGGTAGTGAGTAAGGTAGACGTGTACAGCTGTACGCTAACTATGTCTACGGATGGTGAATGTAGGAAATGGTGCTTTCTGAGGCTCCTTACAGTTCTTGTTCAACAAGGGTAGAAAGTAAGGGAGACATGGTAAGATGTGCGCTAACTGTGTCTACAGATGGTGAATGTTGGAAATGGTGCCTTCTGAGCTTCTTACTGTTCTCCTTCACCTAGGGTAGTGATTAAGGTAGACGTGTACAGCTGTACGCTAACTATGTCTACAGATGGTGAATGTTGGAAATGGTGCTTTCTGAGGCTCCTTACAGTTCTTGTTCATCTAGGGTAGAAAGTAAGGGAGACATGGTCAGATGTGCGCTAACTGTGTCTACAGATGGTGAATGTTGGAAATGGTGCTTTCTGAGGCTCCTTACAGTTCTTGTTCATCAAGGGTAGAAAGTAAGGGAGACATGGTCAGATGTGCGCTAACTGTGTCTACAGATGGTGAATGTTGGAAATGGTGCTCTCTGAGGCTCCTTACAGTTCTTGTTCATCAAGGGTAGAAAGTAAGGGAGACATGGTCAGATGTGCGCTAACTGTGTCTACATATGGTGAATGTTGGAAATGGTGACTTCTGAGCTCCTTACTGTTCTCCTTCACCTAGGGTAGTGAGTAAGGTAGACGTGTACAACTGTACGCTAACTATGTCTACAGATGGTGAATGTTGGAAATGGTGCTTTCTGAGGCTCCTTACAGTTCTTGTTCATCAAGGGTAGAAAGTAAGGGAGACATGGTCAGATGTGCGCTAACTGTGTCTACAGATGGTGAATGTTGGAAGTGGTGCTTTCTGAGGCTCCATACAGTTCTTGTTCATCAAGGGTAGAAAGTAAGGGAGACATGGTCAGATGTGCGCTAACTGTGTCTACAGATGGTGAATGTTGGAAATGGTGCTTTCTGAGGCTCCTTACAGTTCTTGTTCATCAAGGGTAGAAAGTAAGGGAGAGATGGTCAGATGTGCGCTAACTGTGTCTACAGATGGTGAATGTTGGAAATGGTGCTTTCTGAGGCTCCTTACAGTTCTTGTTCATCAAGGGTAGAAAGTAAGGGAGACATGGTCAGATGTGCGCTAACTGTGTCTACAGATGGTGAATGTTGGAAATGGTGCTTTCTGAGGTTCCTTACAGTTCTTGTTCATCAAGGGTAGAAAGTAAGGGAGACATGGTCAGATGTGCGCTAACTGTGTCTACAAATGGTGAATGTTGGAAATGGTGCTTTCTGAGGCTCTTTACAGTTCTTGTTCATCAAGGGTAGAAAGTAAGGGAGACATGGTCAGATGTGCGCTAACTGTGTCTACAGATGGTGAATGTTGGAAATGGTGCTTTCTGAGGCTCCTTACAGTTCTTGTTCATCAAGGGTAGAAAGTAAGGGAGACATGGTCAGATGTGCGCTAACTGTGTCTACAGATGGTGGATGTTGGAAATGGTGCCTTCTGAGCTCCTTACTGTTCTCCTTCACCTAGGGTAGTGAGTAAGGTAGAAGTGTACAGCTGTACGCTAACTATGTCTACAGATGGTGAATGTTGGAAATGGTGCTTTCTGAGGCTCCTTACAGTTCTTGTTCATCAAGGGTAGAAACTAAGGGAGACATGGTCAGATGTGCGCTAACTGTGTCTACAGATGGTGAATGTTGGAAATGGTGCTTTCTAAGGCTCCTTACAGTTCTTGTTCATCAAGGGTAGAAAGTAAGGGAGACATGGTCGGATGTGCGCTAACTGTGTCTACAGATGGTGAATGTTGGAAATGGTGTCTTCTGAGCTCTTTACTGTTCTCCTTCACCTAGGGTAGTGAGTAAGGTAGACGTGTACAGCTGTACGCTAACTATGTCTACAGATGGTGAATGTAGGAAATGGTGCTTTCTGAGGCTCCTTACAGTTCTTGTTCAACAAGGGTAGAAAGTAAGGGAGACATGGTAAGATGTGCGCTAACTGTGTCTACAGATGGTGAATGTTGGAAATGGTGCCTTCTGAGCTCCTTACTGTTCTCCTTCACCTAGGGTAGTGAGGAAGGTAGACGTGTACAGCTGTACGCTAACTATGTCTACAGATGGTGAATGTTGGAAATGGTGCTTTCTGAGGCTCCTTACAGTTCTTGTTCATCAATTGTAGAAAGTAAGGGAGACATGGTCAGATGTGCGCTAACTTTGTCGACAGATGGTGAATGTTGGAAATGGTGCTTTCTGAGGCTCCTTACAGTTCTTGTTCATCAGGGGTAGAAAGTAAGGGAGACATGGTCAGATGTGCGCTAACTGTGTCTACAGATGGTGAATGTTGGAAATGGTGCTTTCTGAGGCTCCTTACAGTTCTTGTTCATCAAGGGTAGAAAGTAAGGGAGACATGGTCAGATGTGCGCAAACTGTGTCTACAGATGGTGAATGTTGGAAATGGTGCTTTCTGAGGCTCCTTACAGTTCTTGTTCATCAAGGGTAGAAAGTAAGGGAGACATGGTCAGATGTGCGCTAACTGTGTCTACAGATGGTGAATGTTGGAAATGGTGCTTTCTGAGGCTCCTTACAGTTCTTGTTCATCAAGGGTAGAGAGTAAGGGAGACATGGTCAGATGTGCGCTAACTGTGTCTACAGATGGTGAATGTTGGAAATGGTGCCTTCTGAGCTCCTTACTGTTCTCCTTCACCTAGGGTAGTGAGTAAGGTAGACGTGTACAGGTTTACGCTAACTGTGTCTACAGATAGTGAATGTTGGAAATGGTGCTTTCTGAGGCTCCTTACAGTTCTTGTTCATCAAGGGTAGAAAGTAAGGGAGACATGGTCAGATGTGCGCTAACTGTGTCTACAGATGGTGAATGTTGGAAATGGTGCTTTCTGAGGCTCCTTACAGTTCTTGTTCATCAAGGGTAGAAAGTAAGGGAGACATGGTCGGATGTGCGCTAACTGTGTCTACAGATGGTGAATGTTGGAAATGGTGCCTTCTGAGCTCCTTACTGTTCTCCTTCACCTAGGGTAGTGAGTAAGGTAGACGTGTACAGCTGTACGCTAACTATGTCTACAGATGGTGAATGTAGGAAATGGTGCTTTCTGAGGCTCCTTACAGTTCTTGTTCAACAAGGGTAGAAAGTAAGGGAGACATGGTCAGATGTGCGCTAACTGTGTCTACAGATGGTGAATGTTGGAAATGGTGCCTTCTGAGCTCCTTACTGTTCTCCTTCACCTAGGGTAGTGAGGAAGGTAGACGTGTACAGCTGTACGCTAACTATGTCTACAGATGGTGAATGTTGGAAATGGTGCTTTCTGAGGCTCCTTACAGTTCTTGTTCATCAAGGGTAGAAAGTAAGGGAGACATGGTCAGATGTGCGCTAACTTTGTCTACAGATGGTGAATGTTGGAAATGGTGCTTTCTGAGGCTTCTTACAGTTCTTATTCATCAAGGGTAGAAAGTAAGGGAGACATGGTCAGATGTGCGCTAACTGTGTCTACAGATGGTGAATGTTGGGAATGGTGCTTTCTGAGGCTCCTTACAGTTCTTGTTCATCAAGGGTAGAAAGTAAGGGAGACATTGTGAGATGTGCGCGAACTGTGTCTACAGATGGTGAATGTTGGAAATGGTGCTTTCTGAGGCTCCTTACAGTTCTTGTTCATAAAGGGTAGAAAGTAAGGGAGACATGGTCAGATGTGCGCTAACTGTGTCTACAGATAGTGAATGTTGGAAATGGTGCTATCTGAGGCTCCTTACAGTTCTTGTTCATCAAGGGTAGAAAGTAAGGGAGACATGGTTAGATGTGCGCTAACTGTGTCTACAGATGGTGAATGTTGGAAATGGTGCTTTCTGAGGCTCCTTACAGTTCTTGTTCATCAAGGGTAGAAAGTAAGGGAGACATGGTCAGATGTGCGCTAACTGTGTCTACAGATGGTGAATGTTGGAAATGGTGCTTTCTGAGGCTCCTTACAGTTCTTGTTCATCAAGGGTAGAAAGTAAGGGAGACATGGTCAGATGTGCGCTAACTGTGTCTACAGATGGTGAATGTTGGAAATGGTGCTTTCTGAGGCTCCTTACAGTTCTTGTTCATCAAGGGTAGAAAGTAACGGAGACATGGTCAGATGTGCACTAACTGTGTCTTCAGATGGTGAATGTTGGAAATGGTGCTTTCTGAGGCTCCTTACAGTTCTTGTTCATCAAGGGTAAAAAGTAAGGGAGACATGGTCAGATGTGCGCTAACTGTGTCTACAGATGGTGAATGTTGGAAATGGTGCTTTCTGAGGCTCCTTACAGTTCTTGTTCATCAAGGGTAGAAAGTAAGGGAGACATGGTCAGATGTGCGCTAACTGTGTCTACAGATGGTGAATGTTGGAAATGGTGCTTTCTGAGGCTCCTTACGGTTCTTGTTCATCAAGGGTAGAAAGTAAGGGAGACATGGTCAGATGTGCGCTAACTGTGTCTACAGATGGTGAATGTTGGAAATGGTTTTTTTTATGAGGCTCCTTACAGTTCTTGTTCATCGAGGGTAGAAAGTAAGGGAGACATGGTCAGATGTGCGCTAACTGTGTCTACAGATGGTGAATGTTGGAAATGGTGCTTTCTGAGGCTCCTTAGAGATCTTGTTCATCATGGGTAGAAAGTAAGGGAGTCATGGTCAGATGTGCGCTAACTGTGTCTACAGATGGTGAATGTTGGAAATGGTGCTTTCTGAGGCTCCTTACAGTTCTTGTTCATCAAGGGTGGAAAGTAAGGGAGACATGGTCAGATGTGCGCTAACTGTGTCTACAGATAGTGAATGTTGGAAATGGTGCTTTCTGAGGCTCCTTACAGTTCTTGTTCATCAAGGGTAGAAAGTAAGGGAGACATGGTCAGATGTGCGCTAACTGTGTCTACAGATGGTGAATGTTGGAAATGGTGCCTTCTGAGCTCCTTACTGTTCTCCTTCACCTAGGGTAGTGAGTAACGTAGACGTGTACAGCTGTACGCTAACGATGTCTACAGATGGTGAATGTTGGAAATGGTGCTTTCTGAGGCTCCTTACAGTTCTTGTTCATCAAGGGTAGAAAGTAAGGGAGACATGGTCAGATGTGCGCTAACTGTGTCTACAGATGGTGAATGTTGGGAATGGTGCTTTCTGAGGCTCCTTACAGTTCTTGTTCATCAAGGGTAGACAGTAAGGGAGACATGGTCGGATGTGCGCTAACTGTGTCTACAGATGGTGAATGTTGGAAATGGTGCTTTCTGAGGCTCCTTACAGTTCTTGTTCAACAAGGGTAGAAAGTAAGGGAGACATGGTCAGATGTGCGCTAACTGTGTCTACAGATGGTGAATGTTGGAAATGGTGCTTTCTGAGGCTCCTTACAGTTCTTGTTCAACAAGGGTAGAAAGTAAGGGAGACATGGTCAGATGTGCGCTAACTGTGTCTACAGATGGTGAATGTTGGAAATGGTGCTTTCTGAGGCTCCTTACAGTTCTTGTTCATCAAGGGTAGAAAGTAAGGGAGACGTGGTCAGATGTGCGCTAACTGTGTCTACAGATGGTGAATGTTGGAAATGGTGCTTTCAGAGGCTCCTTACAGTTCTTGTTCATCAAGGGTAGAAAGTAAGGGAGACATGGTCAGATGTGCGCTAACTGTGTCTATAGATAGTGAATGTTAAATATGGTGCTTTCTGAGGCTCCTTACAGTTCTTGTTCATCAAGGGTAGAAAGTAAGGGAGACATGGTCAGATGTTGGCTAACTGTGTCTACAGATGGTGAATGTTGGAAATGGTGCTTTCTGAGGCTCCTTACAGTTCTTGTTCATCAGGGGTAGAAAGTAAAGGAGACATGGTCAGATGTGCGCTAACTGTGTCTACAGATAGTGAATGTTGGAAATGGTGCTTTCTGAGGCTCCTTACAGTTCTTGTTCATCAAGGGTAGATAGTAAGGGAGACATGGTCAGATGTGCGCTAACTGTGTCTACAGATCGTGAATGTTGGAAATGGTGCTTTCTGAGGCTCGTTACAGTTCTTGTTCATCAAGGGTAGAAAGTAAGGGAGACATGGTCAGATGTGCGCCAACTGTGTCTACAGATGGTGAATGTTGGAAATGGTGCTTTCTGAGGCTCCTTACAGTTCTTGTTCATCAAGGGTAGAAAGTAATGGAGACATGGTCAGATGTGCGCTAACTGTGTCTACAGATGGTGAATGTTGGAAATGGTGCTTTCTGAGGCTCCTTACAGTTCTTGTTCATCAAGGGTAGAAAGTAAGGGAGACATGGTCAGATGTGCGCTAACTGTGTCTACAGATGGTGAATGTTGGAAATGGTGCCTTCTGAGCTCATTACTGTTCTCCTTCACCTAGGGTAGTGAGTAAGGTAGACGTGTACAGCTGTACGCTAACTATGTCTACAGATGGTGAATGTTGGAAATGGTGCTTTCTGAGGCTCCTTACAGTTCTTGTTCATCAAGGATAGAAAGTAAGGGAGACATGGTCAGATGTGCGCTAACTGTGTCTACAGATGGTGAATGTTGGAAATGGTGCTTTCTGAGGCTCCTTACAGTTCTTGTTCATCAAGGGTAGAAAGTAAGGGAGACATGGTCGGATGTGCGCTAACTGTGTCTACAGATGGTGAATGTTGGAAATGGTGCCTTCTGAGCTCCTTACTGTTCTCCTTCACCTAGGGTAGTGAGTAAGGTAGACGTGTACAGCTGTACGCTAACTATGTCTACAGATGGTGAATGTAGGAAATGGTGCTTTCTGAGGCTCCTTACAGTTCTTGTTCAACAAGGGTAGAAAGTTAGGGAGACATGGTCAGATGTGCGCTAACTGTGTCTACAGATGGTGAATGTTGGAAATGGTGCCTTCTGAGCTCCTTACTGTTCTCCTTCACCTAGGGTAGTGAGGAAGGTAGACGTGTACAGCTGTACGCTAACTATGTCTACAGATGGTGAATGTTGGAAATGGTGCTTTCTGAGGCTCCTTACAGTTCTTGTTCATCAAGGGTAGAAAGTAAGGGAGACATGGTCAGATGTGCGCTAACTTTGTCTACAGATGGTGAATGTTGGAAATGGTGCTTTCTGAGGCTTCTTACAGTTCTTATTCATCAAGGGTAGAAAGTAAGGGAGACATGGTCAGATGTGCGCTAACTGTGTCTACAGATGGTGAATGTTGGGAATGGTGCTTTCTGAGGCTCCTTACAGTTCTTGTTCATCAAGGGTAGAAAGTAAGGGAGACATGGTGAGATGTGCGCGAACTGTGTCTACAGATGGTGAATGTTGGAAATGGTGCTTTCTGAGGCTCCTTACAGTTCTTGTTCATAAAGGGTAGAAAGTAAGGGAGACATGGTCAGATGTGCGCTAACTGTGTCTACAGATAGTGAATGTTGGAAATGGTGCTATCTGAGGCTCCTTACAGTTCTTGTTCATCAAGGGTAGAAAGTAAGGGAGACATGGTTAGATGTGCGCTAACTGTGTCTACAGATGGTGAATGTTGGAAATGGTGCTTTCTGAGGCTCCTTACAGTTCTTGTTCATCAAGGGTAGAAAGTAAGGGAGACATGGTCAGATGTGCGCTAACTGTGTCTACAGATGGTGAATGTTGGAAATGGTGCTTTCCGAGGCTCCTTACAGTTCTTGTTCATCAAGGGTAGAAAGTAAGGGAGACATGGTCAGATGTGCGCTAACTGTGTCTACAGATGGTGAATGTTGGAAATGGTGCTTTCTGAGGCTCCTTACAGTTCTTGTTCATCAAGGGTAGAAAGTAACGGAGACATGGTCAGATGTGCACTAACTGTGTCTTCAGATGGTGAATGTTGGAAATGGTGCTTTCTGAGGCTCCTTACAGTTCTTGTTCATCAAGGGTAAAAAGTAAGGGAGACATGGTCAGATGTGCGCTAACTGTGTCTACAGATGGTGAATGTTGGAAATGGTGCTTTCTGAGGCTCCTTACAGTTCTTGTTCATCAAGGGTAGAAAGTAAAGGAGACATGGTCAGATGTGCGCTAACTGTGTCTACAGATGGTGAATGTTGGAAATGGTGCTTTCTGAGGCTCCTTACGGTTCTTGTTCATCAAGGGTAGAAAGTAAGGGAGACATGGTCAGATGTGCGCTAACTGTGTCTACAGATGGTGAATGTTGGAAATGGTTTTTTTTATGAGGCTCCTTACAGTTCTTGTTCATCAAGGGTAGAAAGTAAGGGAGACATGGTCAGATGTGCGCTAACTGTGTCTACAGATGGTGAATGTTGGAAATGGTGCTTTCTGAGGCTCCTTAGAGATCTTGTTCATCATGGGTAGAAAGTAAGGGAGTCATGGTCAGATGTGCGCTAACTGTGTCTACAGATGGTGAATGTTGGAAATGGTGCTTTCTGAGGCTCCTTACAGTTCTTGTTCATCAAGGGTGGAAAGTAAGGGAGACATGGTCAGATGTGCGCTAACTGTGTCTACAGATAGTGAATGTTGGAAATGGTGCTTTCTGAGGCTCCTTACAGTTCTTGTTCATCAAGGGTAGAAAGTAAGGGAGACATGGTCAGATGTGCGCTAACTGTGTCTACAGATGGTGAATGTTGGAAATGGTGCCTTCTGAGCTCCTTACTGTTCTCCTTCACCTAGGGTAGTGAGTAACGTAGACGTGTACAGCTGTACGCTAACGATGTCTACAGATGGTGAATGTTGGAAATGGTGCTTTCTGAGGCTCCTTACAGTTCTTGTTCATCAAGGGTAGAAAGTAAGGGAGACATGGTCAGATGTGCGCTAACTGTGTCTACAGATGGTGAATGTTGGGAATGGTGCTTTCTGAGGCTCCTTACAGTTCTTGTTCATCAAGGGTAGACAGTAAGGGAGACATGGTCGGATGTGCGCTAACTGTGTCTACAGATGGTGAATGTTAAAAAAGGTGCCTTCTGAGCTCCTTACTGTTCTCCTTCACCTAGGGTAGTGAGTAAGGTAGACGTGTACAGCTGTACGCTAACTATGTCTACAGATGGTGAATGTAGGAAATGGTGCTTTCTGAGGCTCCTTACAGTTCTTGTTCAACAAGGGTAGAAAGTAAGGGAGACATGGTCAGATGTGCGCTAACTGTGTCTACAGATGGTGAATGTTGGAAATGGTGCTTTCTGAGGCTCCTTACAGTTCTTGTTCAACAAGGGTAGAAAGTAAGGGAGACATGGTCAGATGTGCGCTAACTGTGTCTACAGATGGTGAATGTTGGAAATGGTGCTTTCTGAGGCTCCTTACAGTTCTTGTTCATCAAGGGTAGAAAGTAAGGGAGACGTGGTCAGATGTGCGCTAACTGTGTCTACAGATGGTGAATGTTGGAAATGGTGCTTTCAGAGGCTCCTTACAGTTCTTGTTCATCAAGGGTAGAAAGTAAGGGAGACATGGTCAGATGTGCGCTAACTGTGTCTATAGATAGTGAATGTTAAATATGGTGCTTTCTGAGGCTCCTTACAGTTCTTGTTCATCAAGGGTAGAAAGTAAGGGAGACATGGTCAGATGTTGGCTAACTGTGTCTACAGATGGTGAATGTTGGAAAATGGTGCTTTCTGAGGCTCCTTACAGTTCTTGTTCATCAGGGGTAGAAAGTAAAGGAGACATGGTCAGATGTGCGCTAACTGTGTCTACAGATAGTGAATGTTGGAAATGGTGCTTTCTGAGGCTCCTTACAGTTCTTGTTCATCAAGGGTAGATAGTAAGGGGAGACACTGGTCAGGGATGTGCGCTAACTGTGTCTACAGATCGTGAATGTTGGAAATGGTGCTTTCTGAGGCTCGTTACAGTTCTTGTTCATCAAGGGTAGAAAGTAAGGGAGACATGGTCAGATGTGCGCTAACTGTGTCTACAGATGGTGAATGTTGGAAATGGTGCTTTCTGAGGCTCCTTACAGTTCTTGTTCATCAAGGGTAGAAAGTAAGGGAGACATGGTCAGATGTGCGCTAACTGTGTCTACAGATGGTGAATGTTGGAAATGGTGCTTTCTGAGGCTCCTTACAGTTCTTGTTCATCAAGGGTAGAAAGTAAGGGAGACATGGTCAGATGTGCGCTAACTGTGTCTACAGATGGTGAATGTTGGAAATGGTGCCTTCTGAGCTCATTACTGTTCTCCTTCACCTAGGGTAGTGAGTAAGGTAGACGTGTACAGCTGTACGCTAACTATGTCTACAGATGGTGAATGTTGGAAATGGTGCTTTCTGAGGCTCCTTACAGTTCTTGTTCATCAAGGATAGAAAGTAAGGGAGACATGGTCAGATGTGCGCTAACTGTGTCTACAGATGGTGAATGTTGGAAATGGTGCTTTCTGAGGCTCCTTACAGTTCTTGTTCATCAAGGGTAGAAAGTAAGGGAGACATGGTCAGATGTGCGCTAACTGTGTCTACAGATGGTGAATGTTGGAAATGGTGCTTTCTGAGGCTCCTTACGGTTCTTGTTCATCAAGGGTAGAAAGTAAGGGAGACATGGTCAGATGTGCGCTAACTGTGTCTACAGATGGTGAATGTTGGAAACGGTTTTTTTATGAGGCTCCTTACAGTTCTTGTTCATCAAGGGTAGAAAGTAAGGGAGACATGGTCAGATGTGCGCTAACTGTGTCTACAGATGGTGAATGTTGGAAATGGTGCTTTCTGAGGCTCCTTAGAGATCTTGTTCATCATGGGTAGAAAGTAAGGGAGTCATGGTCAGATGTGCGCTAACTGTGTCTACAGATGGTGAATGTTGGAAATGGTGCTTTCTGAGGCTCCTTACAGTTCTTGTTCATCAAGGGTGGAAAGTACGGGAGACATGGTCAGATGTGCGCTAACTGTGTCTACAGATAGTGAATGTTGGAAATGGTGCTTTCTGAGGCTCCTTACAGTTCTTGTTTATCAAGGGTAGAAAGTAAGGGAGACATGGTCAGGTGTGCGCTAACTGTGTCTACAGATGGTGAATGTTGGAAATGGTGCCTTCTGAGCTCCTTACTGTTCTCCTTCACCTAGGGTAGTGAGTAAGGTAGACGTGTACAGCTGTACGCTAACGATGTCTACAGATGGTGAATGTTGGAAATGGTGCTTTCTGAGGCTCCTTACAGTTCTTGTTCATCAAGGGTAGAAAGTAAGGGAGACATGGTCAGATGTGCGCTAACTGTGTCTACAGATGGTGAATGTTGGGAATGGTGCTTTCTGAGGCTCCTTACAGTTCTTGTTCATCAAGGGTAGACAGTAAGGGAGACATGGTCGGATGTGCGCTAACTGTGTCTACAGATGGTGAATGTTAAAAAAGGTGCCTTCTGAGCTCCTTACTGTTCTCCTTCACCTAGGGTAGTGAGTAAGGTAGACGTGTACAGCTGTACGCTAACTATGTCTACAGATGGTGAATGTAGGAAATGGTGCTTTCTGAGGCTCCTTACAGTTCTTGTTCAACAAGGGTAGAAAGTAAGGGAGACATGGTCAGATGTGCGCTAACTGTGTCTACAGATGGTGAATGTTGGAAATGGTGCTTTCTGAGGCTCCTTACAGTTCTTGTTCAACAAGGGTAGAAAGTAAGGGAGACATGGTCAGATGTGCGCTAACTGTGTCTACAGATGGTGAATGTTGGAAATGGTGCTTTCTGAGGCTCCTTACAGTTCTTGTTCATCAAGGGTAGAAAGTAAGGGAGACGTGGTCAGATGTGCGCTAACTGTGTCTACAGATGGTGAATGTTGGAAATGGTGCTTTCTGAGGCTCCTTACAGTTCTTGTTCATCAAGGGTAGAAAGTAAGGGAGACATGGTCAGATGTGCGCTAACTGTGTCTATAGATAGTGAATGTTAAATATGGTGCTTTCTGAGGCTCCTTACAGTTCTTGTTCATCAAGGGTAGTAAGTAAGGGAGACATGGTCAGATGTTGGCTAACTGTGTCTACAGATGGTGAATGTTGGAAATGGTGCTTTCTGAGGCTCCTTACAGTTCTTGTTCATCAGGGGTAGAAAGTAAAGGAGACATGGTCAGATGTGCGCTAACTGTGTCTACAGATAGTGAATGTTGGAAATGGTGCTTTCTGAGGCTCCTTACAGTTCTTGTTCATCAAGGGTAGATAGTAAGGGAGACATGGTCAGATGTGCGCTAACTGTGTCTACAGATCGTGAATGTTGGAAATGGTGCTTTCTGAGGCTCGTTACAGTTCTTGTTCATCAAGGGTAGAAAGTAAGGGAGACATGGTCAGATGTGCGCTAACTGTGTCTACAGATGGTGAATGTTGGAAATGGTGCTTTCTGAGGCTCCTTACAGTTCTTGTTCATCAAGGGTAGAAAGTAAGGGAGACATGGTCAGATGTGCGCTAACTGTGTCTACAGATGGTGAATGTTGGAAATGGTGCTTTCTGAGGCTCCTTACAGTTCTTGTTCATCAAGGGTAGAAAGTAAGGGAGACATAGTCAGATGTGCGCTAACTGTGTCTACAGATGGTGAATGTTGGAAATGGTGCCTTCTGAGCTCATTACTGTTCTCCTTCACCTAGGGTAGTGAGTAAGGTAGACGTGTACAGCTGTACGCTAACTATGTCTACAGATGGTGAATGTTGGAAATGGTGCTTTCTGAGGCTCCTTACAGTTCTTGTTCATCAAGGATAGAAAGTAAGGGAGACATGGTCAGATGTGCGCTAACTGTGTCTACAGATAGTGAATGTTGGAAATGGTGCTTTCTGAGGCTCCTTACAGTTCTTGTTCATCAAGGGTAGAAAGTAAGGGAGACATGGTCAGATGTGCGCTAACTGTGTCTACAGATAGTGAATGTTGGAAACGGTGCTTTCTGAGGCTCCTTACAGTTCTTGTTCATCGAGGGTAGAAAGTAAGGGAGACATGGTCAGATGTGCGCTAACTGTGTCTACAGATGGTGAATGTTGGAAATGGTGCCTTCTGAGCTCCTTACTGTTCTCCTTCACCTAGGGTAGTGAGTAAGGTAGACGTGTACAGCTGTACGCTAACTATGTCTACAGATGGTGAATGTTGGAAATGGTGCTTTCTGAGGCTCCTTACAGCTCTTGTTCATCAAGGGTAGAAAGTAAGGGAGACATGGTCAGATGTGCGCTAACTGTGTCTACAGATGGTGAATGTTGGAAATGGTGCTTTCTGAGGCTCCTTACAGTTCTTGTACATCAAGGGTAGAAAGTAAGGGAGACATGGTCAGATGTGCGCTAACAGTGTCTACAGATGGTGAAAGTTGGAAATGGTTCCTTCTGAGCTCCTTACTGTTCTCCTTTACCTAGGGTAGTAAGTAAGGTAGACGTGTACAGCTGTATGCTAACTATGTCTACAGATGGTGAATGTTGGAAATGGTGCTTTCTGAGGCTCCTTACAGTTCTTGCTCATCAAGGGTAGAAAGTAAGGGAGACATGGTCAGATGTGCGCTAACTGTGTCTACAGATGGTGAATGTTGGAAATGGTGCTTTCTGAGGCTGCTTACAGTTCTTGTTCATCAAGGGTAGAAAGTAAGGGAGACATGGTCAGATGTGCGCTAACTGTGTCTACAGATGGTGAATGTTGGAAATGGTGCTTTCTGAGGCTCCTTACAGTTCTTGTTCATCAAGGGTAGAAAGTAAGGGAGACATGGTCAGATGTGCGCTAACTGTGTCTACAGATGGTGAATGTTGGAAATGGTGCCTTCTGAGCTCCTAACTGTTCTCCTTCACCTAGGGTAGTGAGTAAGGTAGACGTGTACAGCTGTACGCTAACTATGTCTACAGATGGTGAATGTTGGAATTGGTGCTTTCTGAGGCTCCTTACAGTTCTTGTTCATCAAGGGTAGAATGTAAAGGAGACATGGTCAGATGTGCGCTAACTGTGTCTACAGATAGTGAATGTTGGAAATGGTGCTTTCTGAGGCTCCTTACAGTTCTTGTTCATCAAGGGTAGAAAGTAAGGGAGACATGGTCAGATGTGCGCTAACTGTGTCTACAGATCGTGAATGTTGGAAATGGTGCTTTCTGAGGCTCGTTACAGTTCTTGTTCATCAAGGGTAGAAAGTAAGGGAGACATGGTCAGATGTGCGCTAACTGTGTCTACAGATGGTGAATGTTGGAAATGGTGCTTTCTGAGGCTCCTTACAGTTCTTGTTCATCAAGGGTAGAAAGTAAGGGAGACATGGTCAGATGTGCGCTAACTGTGTCTACAGATGGTGAATGTTGGAAATGGTGCTTTGTGAGGCTCCTTACAGTCCTTGTTCATCAAGGGTAGAAAGTAAGGGAGACATGGTCAGATGTGCGCTAACTGTGTCTACAGATGGTGAATGTTGGAAATGGTGCCTTCTGAGCTCCTTACTGTTCTCCTTCACCTAGGGTAGTGAGTAACGTAGACGTGTACAGCTGTACGCTAACTATGTCTACAGATGGTGAATGTTGGAAATGGTGCTTTCTGAGGCTCCTTACAGTTCTTGTTCATCAAGGGTAGAAAGTAAGGGAGACATGGTCAGATGTGCGCTAACTGTGTCTACAGATAGTGAATGTTGGAAATGGTGCTTTCTGAGGCTCCTTACAGTTCTTGTTCATCAAGGGTAGAAAGTAAGGGAGACATGGTCAGATGTGCGCCAACTGTGTCTACAGATAGTGAATGTTGGAAATGGTGCTTTCTGAGGCTCCTTACAGTTCTTGTTCATCAAGGGTAGAAAGTAAGGGAGACATGGTCAGATGTGCGCTAACTGTGTCTACAGATGGTGAATGTTGGAAATGGTGTCTTCTGAGCTCCTTACTGTTCTCCTTCACCTAGGGTAGTGAATAATGTAGACGTGTACAGCTGTACGCTAACTATGTCTACAGATGGTGAATGTTGGAAATGGTGCTTTCTGAGGCTCCTTACAGTTCTTGTTCATCAAGGGTAGAAAGTAAGGGAAACATGGTCAGATGTGCGCTAACTGTGTCTACAGATGGTGAATGTTGGAAATGGTGCTTTCTGAGGCTCCTTACAGTTCTTGTACATCAAGGGTAGAAAGTAAGGGAGACATGGTCAGATGTGCGCTAACAGTGTCTACAGATGGTGAAAGTTGGAAATGGTTCCTTCTGAGCTCCTTACTGTTCTCCTTTACAAGGGTAGTAAGTAAGGTAGACGTGTACAGCTGTATGCTAACTATGTCTACAGATGGTGAATGTTGGAAATGGTGCTTTCTGAGGCTCCTTACAGTTCTTGCTCATCAAGGGTAGAAAGTAAGGGAGACATGGTCAGATGTGCGCTAACTGTGTCTACAGATGGTGAATGTTGGAAATGGTGCTTTCTGAGGCTGCTTACAGTTCTTGTTCATCAAGGGTAGAAAGTAAGGGAGACATGGTCAGATGTGCGCTAACTGTGTCTACAGATGGTGAATGTTGGAAATGGTGCTTTCTGAGGCTCCTTACAGTTCTTGTTCATCAAGGGTAGAAAGTAAGGGAGACGTGGTCAGATGTGCGCTAACTGTGTCTACAGATGGTGAATGTTGGAAATGGTGCCTTCTGAGCTCCTTACTGTTCTCCTTCACCTAGGGTAGTGAGTAAGGTAGACGTGTACAGCTGTACGCTAACTATGTCTACAGATGGTGAATGTTGGAAATGGTGCTTTCTGAGGCTCCTTACAGTTCTTGTTCATCAAGGGTAGAAAGTAAGGGAGACATGGTCAGATGTGCGCTAACTGTGTCTACAGATGGTGAATGTTGGAAATGGTGCTTTCTGAGGCTCCTTACAGTTCTTGTTCATCAAAGGTAGAAAGTAAGGGAGACATGGTCAGATGTGCGCTAACTGTGTCTACAGATGGTGAATGTTGGAAATGGTGCTTTCTGAGGCTCCTTACAGTTCTTGTTCATCAAGGGTAGAAAGTAAGGGAGACATGGTCAGATGTGCGCTAACTGTGTCTACAGATAGTGAATGTTGGAAATGGTCCTTTCTGAGGCTCCTTACAGTTCTTGTTGATCAAGGGTAGAAAGTAAGGGAGACATGGTCAGATGTGCGCTAACTGTGTCTACAGATGGAGAATGTTGGAAATGGTGCCTTCTGAGCTCCTTACTGTTCTCCTTCATTTAGGGTAGTGAGTAAGGTAGACGTGTACAGCTGTACGCTAACTATGTCTACAGATGGTGAAAGTTGGAAATGGTGCTTTCTGATGCTCGTTACAGTTCTTGTTCATCAAGGGTAGAAAGTAAGGGAGACATGGTCAGATGTGCGCTAACTATGTCTACAGATGGTGAATGTTGGAAACGGTGCCTCCTGAGCTCCTTACTGTTCTCCTTCACCTAGGGTAGTGAGTATGGTAGACGTGTACAGCTGTACGCCAACTATGTCTGCAGATGGTGAATGTTGGAAATGGTGCTTTCTGAGGCTCCTTACAGTTCTTGTTCATCAAGGGTAGAAAGTAAGGGAGACATGGTCAGATGTGCGCTAACTGTGTCTACAGATGGTGAATGCTGGAAATGGTGCCTTCTGAGCTCCTTACTGTTCTCCTACACCTAGGGTAGTGAGTAAGGTAGACGTGTACAGCTGTACGCTAACTATGTCTACTGATGGTGAATGTTGGAAATGGTGCTTTCTGAGGCTCCTTACAGTTCTTGTTCATCAAGGGTAGAAAGTAAGGGAGACATGGTCAGATGTGCGCTAACTGTGTCTACAGATGGTGAATGTTGGAAATGGTGCCTTCTGAGCTCCTTACTGTTCTCCTTCACCTAGGGTAGTGAGTAAGGTAGACGTGTACAGCTGTACGCTAACTATGTCTACAGATGGTGAGTGTTGGAAATGGTGCTTTCTGAGGCTCCTTACAGTTCTTGTTCATCAAGGGTAGAAAGTAAGGGCGACATGGTCAGATGTGCGCTAACTGTGTCTACAGATGGTGAATGTTGGAAATGGTGCTTTCTGAGGCTTATTACAGTTCTTGTTCATCAAGGGTAGAAAGTAAGGGAGACATGGTCAGATGTTCGCTAACTGTGTCTACAGATGGTGAATGTTGGAAATGGTGCTTTCTGAGGCTCCTTACAGTTCTTGTTCATCAAGGGTAGAATGTAAGGGAGACATGGTCAGATGTGCGCTAACTGTGTCTACAGATGGTGAATGTTGGAAATGGTGCTTTCTGAGGCTCCTTACAGTTCTTGTTCATCAAGGGTAAAAAGTAAGGGAGACATGGTCAGATGTGCGCTAACTGTGTCTACAGATGGTGAATGTTGGAAATGGTGCTTTCTGAGGCTCCATACAGTTCTTGTTCATCAAGGGTAGAAAGTAAGGGAGACATGGTCAGATGTGCGCTAACTGTGTCTACAGATGGTGAATGTTGGAAATGGTGCCTTCTGAGCTCCTTACTGTTCTCCTGCACCTATGGTAGTGAGTAAGGTAGACGTGTACAGCTGTACGCTAACTATGTCTACAGATGGTGAATGTTGGAAATGGTGCTTTCTGAGGCTCCTTACAGATCTTGTTCATCAAGGGTAGAAAGTAAGGGAGACATGGTCAGATGTGCGCTAACTGTGTCTACAGATGGTGAATGTTGGAAATGGTGCCTTCTGAGCTCCTTACTGTTCTCCTTCACCTAGGGTAGTGAATAAGGTAGACGTGTACAGCTGTGCGCTAACTATGTCTACAGATGGTGAATGTTGGAAATGGTGGTTTCTGAGGCTCCTTACAGTTCTTGTTCATCAAGGGTAGAAAGTAAGGGAGACATTATCAGATGTGCGCTAACTGTGTCTACAGATGGTGAATGTTGGAAATGGTGCTTTCTGAGGCTCCTTACAGTTCTTGTTCATCAAGGGTAGAAAGTAAGGGAGACATGGTCAGATGTGCGTTAACTCTGTCTACAGATAGTGAATGTTGGAAATGGTGCTTTCTGAGGCTCCTTACAGTTCTTGTTCATCAAGGGTAGAAAGTAAGGGAGACATGGTCAGATGTGCGCTAACTGTGTTTACAGATGGCGAATGTAGGAAATGGTGTTTTCTGCAGCTCCTTGCAGTTCTTCTTAATCAAGGGTAGAATGTATGGGAGACATATACAGGTGTGCGCTAACTATGACTGGAGATGGTGAATGTTGTAAATGGTGATTTCTGCAGCTCCTTGCAGTTCTACTTCTTCTAGGGTAGACAGAAAGGTAGTTCTGTACAGCTGTGTGCTAGCTATGTCTTCGGATGGTGATTGTGGGAAATGGTGCTTTCTGCAGCTTCTTAATTTCTTCTTCATCAAGTGTAGAAAGTAAGGATGGACATGTACAAGTGTGCGCTAACTATGTCTACAGATGGTGAATGTTGGTAATGATGCATTCTGAGGCTCCATACAGTTCTCCTTCACCTAGGGTAGAAAGTAAGGGAGACATGTACAGCTGTGCGCTACATCTACAGATGGTGAATGTTGGAAAAGGTGCTTTCTGGAGCTCCTTACTGTTTTCCTTTACCTAGGGTAGAAAGCAAAGGGAGTCATGTATAGCTGTGCATTAACTATGGTTACTGAACGTGAATGTTGGAAATGGTGCTTTCTGCAGCTCCTTACTGTTCTCCTTGCTGTTCTCCTTGCTGTTCTCCTTCCTGTCCTCCTTCACCTAGGGTGTAGAGTAAGGGAGACGTGTACAGCTGTACGCTAACTATGTCTACAGATGGTGAATGTTGGAAATGGTGCTTTCTGAGGCTCCTTACAGTTCTTCTTCATCAAGGGTAGAAAGTATGCGAGACATAGTCAGATGTGCGCTAACTACGTCTACAGATGGTGAATGTTGGAAATGGTGCCTTCTGAGGCTCCTTACGGTCCTCCTCCATCAAGCGTAGAAAGTTAGGTAGGCAAGGTCAGGTGTGCGCTAACTATGTCTAAAGATGGTGAGTGTAGGAAATGGTGCTTTCTGCAGCTCCCTAGAGTTCTCCTTCACCGAGGGTAGAAAGTAAGGGAGACATGTACAGCTGTGCGCTAACTATGCCTACAGATGGTGAATATTGTAAAAGGTGTCTTCTGAGCTCCTTACTGTTCTCCTTCACCTAGGGTAGATAGTAAGAAAGGCACGGTCAGGTGTGCGCTAACTATGTCTAAAGATGGCGAATGTAGGAAATGGTGTTTTCTGCAGCTCCTTACAGTTCTCCTTCATCTTGGGTAGAAAGTAAGGTAGACATTTACAGCTGTGCTCTAAATACGCCTACAGATGGTGAATGTTGGAATTGGTGGTATATGACGCTCGTTGCAGATCTTATTCACCAAGGGTAGAATGTAAGTACACATGTTCAGGTGTGCGCTATTTATGTCTAGAGATCGTGAATGTTGGAAATGGTGTTTTCTGCAGCTCCTTACAGTTCTTCTTAATCAAGGGTAGAATGTATGGGAGACGTGTACAGCTGTACGCTAACTATGTCTACAAATGGTGAATGTTGGAAATGGTGCTTTCTGAGGCTGCTTACAGTTCTTCTTCATCAAGTGTAGAAAGTAATGGAGATATGGTGAGATGTGTGCTAACTATGTCGACAGATGGTGAATGTTGGAAATGGTGCTTTCCGCAGCTCCTTACAGTCCTCCTTCACCTAGGGTAGAAAGGAAGGGAGACGTGTACAGCTTTGCGCTAGTAATGTCCACAGGTGGTGAATGTTGGAAATGGTGCTTTCTGAGGCTCCTTACAGTTCTTCTTCATCAAGGGTAGAATGTAAGGTAGGCAAGGGCAGGTGTGCGCTAACTATGTCTAAAGATGGCGAATGTAAAAAATGGTGCTATCTGCAGCTCACTACAGTTCTCCTTCACCATGGGTAGAAAGTAAGGGAGACATGTTCAGCTGTGCGCTAACTATGTCTACAGATGGTGAATATTGAATATGGGGCCTTCTGAGCTACTTACTGTTCTCCTTTACCTAGGGTAGAGAGTAAGGGAGACGTGCACTGCTGTACGCTAACTATGTCTACAGATGGTGAATGTTGGAAATGGTGCTTTCTGAGGCTCCTTACAGTTCTTCTTCATCAAGCGTAGAAAGTAAGGGAGGCAAGGTCAGGTGTGCGCTAACTATGTCTAAAGATGGTGATTGTACGAAATGGTGCTTCCTGCAGCTCCCTACAGTTCTCCTTCACCTAGGGTAGAAAGTAAGGGAGACATGTACAGCTTTGGGCTAGTAATGTCTACAAATGGTGAATGTTGGGATGGTGCTTCCTGAGGCTCCTTACAGTTCGGCTTCATCAAGGGTAGAAAGTAAGGGAGACATGGTCAGATGTGCTCTAACTATGTCTACAGATGGTGAATGTAGGAAAAGGTGCCTTCTGAACTCCTTACTGTTCTTCTTCATCAAGGGTAGAAAGTAAGGGAGACATGGGCAGATGTGCGCTAACTATGTCTACAGATGGTGAATGTTGGAAATGGTGCTTCCTGAGGCTCCTTACAGTTCGGCTTCATCAAGGGTAGAATGTAAGGGAGACATGGTCAGATGTGCCCTAACTATGTCTACAGATGGTGAATGTAGGAAAAGGTGCTTTCCGCAGCTCCTTACAGTCCTCCATCACCTTGGGTAGAAAGAGAGGGAGACGTGTACAGCTGTGCTCTAGTAATGTCTACAGATTGTGAATGTTGGAATGGTGCTTTATGAGGCTCCTTACAGTTCTTCTTCATCAAGCGTAGAAAGTAAGGGAGGCAAGGTCAGGTGTGTGCTAACTATGTCTAAAGATGGTGAATGTTGGAAATTGTGCTTTCTGAGGCTCCTTACAGTCCTCCTTCACCTAGGATAGAAAGGAAGAGAGACATGTACAGCTGTGCACTAGTAATGTCTACAGATTCCGAATGTTGGAAATGGTGCTTTCTGAGGCTCCTTACAGTTCTTCTTCATCAAGCGTAGAAAGTAAGGGAGGCAAGGTCAGGTGTGCGCTAACTATGTCTAAAGATGGTGAATGTACGAAATGGTGCTTCCTGCAGCTCCCTACAGTTCTCCTTCACCTAGGGTAGAAAGTAAGGGAGACATGTACAGCTTTGGGCTAGTGATGTCTACAGATGGTGAATGTTGGAATGGTGCTTCCTGAGGCTCCTTACAGTTCGGCTTCATCAAGGGTAGAAAGTAAGGGAGACATGGTCAGATGTGCGCTAACTATGTCTACAGATGGTGAATGTAGGAAAAGGTGCCTTCTGAGCTCCTTACTGTTCTTCTTCATCAACGGTAGAAAGTAAGGGAGACATGGGCAGATGTGCACTAACTATGTCTACAGTTGGTGAATGTTCGAAATGGTGCTTCCTGAGGCTCCTTACAGTTCGGCTTCATCAAGGGTAGAAAGTAAGGGAGACATGGTCAGATGTGCGCTAACTATGTCTACAGATGGTGAATGTAGGATAAGGTGCTTTCCGCAGCTCCTTACAGTCCTCCATCACCTTGGGTAGAAAGAAAGGGAGACGTGTACAGCTGTGCTCTAGTAATGTCTAAAGATTGTGAATGTTGGAATGGTGCTTTATGAGGCTCCTTACAGTTCTTCTTCATCAAACGTAGAAAGTAAGGGAGGCAAGGTCAGGTGTGCGCTAACTATGTCTAAAGATGGAGAATGTTGGAAATTGTGCTTTCTGAGGCTCCTTACAGTCCTCCTTCACCAAGGGTAGAAAGGAAGAGAGACATGTACAGCTGTGCACTAGTAATGTCTCCAGATTGTGAATGTTGGAAATGGTGCTTTCTGAGGCTCCTTACAGTTCTTCTTCATCAAGCGTAGAAAGTAAGGGAGGCAAGGTCAGGTGTGCGCTAACTATGTCTAAAGATGGTGAATGTACGAATTGGTGCTTTCTGCAGCTCCCTACAGTTCTCCTTCACCTAGGGTAGAAAGTAAGGGAGACATGTACAGCTGTGGGCTAGTAATGTCTACAGATGGTGAATATTGGAATGGTGCTTCCTGAGGCTCCTTACAGTTCGGCTTCATCAATGGTAGAAAGTAAGGGAGACATGGTCAGATGTGCGCTAACTATGTCTACAGATGGTGAATGTAGGAAAAGGTGCCTTCTGAGCTCCTTACTGTTCTTCTTCAGCAAGGGTAGAAAATAAGGGAGACATGGGCAGATGTGCGCTAACTATGTCTACAGATGGTGAATGTAGGAAAAGGTGCTTTCCGCAGCTACTTACAGTCCTCCATCACCTTGGGTAGAAAGAAAGGGAGACGTGTACAGCTGTGCTCTAGTAATGTCTACAGATTGTGAATGTTGGAATGGTGCTTTATGAGGCTCCTTACAGTTCTTCTTCATCAAGCTTAGAAAGTAAGGGAGGCAAGGTCAGGTGTGCGCTAACTATGTCTACAGATGGTGAATGTAGGAAAAGGTGCCTTCTGAGCTCCTTACTGTTCTTCTTCATCAAGGGTAGAAAATAAGGGAGACATGGGCAGATGTGCGCTAACTATGTCTACAGATGGTGAATGTAGGAAAAGGTGCTTTCCGCAGCTCCTTACAGTCCTCCATCACCTTGGGTAGAAAGAAAGGGAGACGTGTACAGCTGTGCTCTAGTAATGTCTACAGATTGTGAATGTTGGAATGGTGCTTTCTGCAGCTCCCTACAGTACTCCTTCACCTAGGGTAGAAAGTAAGGGAGACATGGGCGGATGTGCGCTAACTATGTCTACAGATGGTGAATGTTGGAAATTGTGCTTTCTGAGGCTCCTTACAGTCCTCCTTCACCTAGGGTAGAAAGGAAGAGAGACATGTACAGCTGTGCACTAGTAATGTCTACAGATTGTGAATGTTGGAAATGGTGCTTTCTGAGGCTCCTTACAGTTCTTCTTCATCAAGGGTAGAACGTAAGGGAGACAAGGTCAGATGTCCGCTAACTATGTCTACACATGGTGAATGTTGAAAATGGTGCTTTCTGAGGCTCCTTACAGTCCTCCTTCACCTAGGATAGAAAGGAAGGGAGAAATGTGCAGCTGTGCGCTAGTAATGTCTACAGATGGTGAATGTTGGAAATGATGCTTTCTCAGGCTCCTTACAGTTCTTCTTCATCAAGGGTAGAATGTGAGGGACACACGGTCAGATGTGCGCTAACTATGTCTACAGATGGTGAATGTTGTAAATGGTGCTTTCTGAGGCTGCTTACAGTTCTTCTTCATCAAGGGTAGAAAGTAAGGGAGACAAGGTCATAAGTGCGCTAACTATGTCTACAGATGGTGAATGTTGGAAAAGGTGCTTTCTGAGGCTCCTCACAGTTCTTCTTCATCATGGTTAGAAAGTAGGCGAGTCATGGTCAGATGTGTGATAACTATGTCTAAAGCTGGTGATTGTTGGAAATGGTGCTTTCTGCAGCTCCTTACAGTCCTCCTTCACCTAGGGTAGAAAGGAAGAGAGAGATGTACAGCTGTGCGGTAGTAATGTCTACAGATAGTGAATGTTGGAAATGGTGCTTTCTGAGGCTCCTTACAGTTCTTCTTCATGAAGGGTGGTAAGTAAGGGAGACATGGTCAGATGTGCGCTTACTGGGTCTACAGATGGTGAATTTTAGAAATTGTGCTTTCTTAGGCTCCTTACAGTTCTTCTTCATCAAGTGTAGAAAGCGAGGGTGGCAAGGGCAGGTGTGCACTAACTGTGTCTAAAGATGGTGAATGTAGGAAATGGTGGTTTCTGCAGCTCCCTACAGTTCTCCTTCACCGAGGGTAGAAAGTAAGGGAGACGTATACAGCTGTGCGCTAACTATGTCTACAGATGGTGAATATTGGAAATGGTGCCTTCTCAGCTCCTTACTGTTCTCCTTCACCTAGGGTGTATAGTAAGGGAGTTGCGTCCAGCTGTACGCTAACTATGTCTACAGATGGTGAATGTTGGAAATGGTGCTTTCTGAGGCACCTTACAGTTCTTCTTCATCAAGCGCAGAAAGTAAGGGAGGCAAGGTCAGGTGTGCGCTAACTATGTCTAAAGATGGTGAATGTACGAAATGGTGCTTTCTGCAGCTTCCAACAGTTCTCCTTCACCGAGGGTAGAAAGTAAGGGAGACATGTACAGCTGTGCGCTAACTATGTCTACAGATGGTGAATATTGGAAATGGTGCCTTCTGAGCTCCTTACTGTTCTCCTTCACCTAGGGTAGAGAGTAAGGGAGACGTGTCCAGCTGTACGCTAACTATGTCTACAGATGGTGAATGTTGGAAATGGTGCATTCTGAGGCTCTTTACAGTTCTTCTTCATCAAGGATAGAAAGTAAGGGAGACATGGACAGATGTGCGCTAACTATGTCTACAGATGGTGAATGTTGGAAATGGTGCTTTCTGAGGCTCCTTACACTTCTTCTTCATCAAGGGTAGAAAGTAAGGGAGACATGTTCAGAAATGCGCTAACTATGTCTAAAGATGGTGAATGTAGGAAATGGTCGTTTCTGCAGCTCCCTATAGTTCTCCTTCACCGAGGGTAGAAAGTAAGGGAGACGTGTACAGCTGTGCGCTAACTATGTGTACAGATGGTGAATTTTGGAAATGGTGCCTTCTGAGCTCCTTACTGTTCTCCTTGACGAAGTGTAGAGAGTAAGGGAGACGTGTACATATGTACGCTAACTATGTCTACAGATGATGTATGTTGGAAGTGGTGCTTTCTGAGGCTCCTTACAGTTCTTCTTGATCAAGGTTAGAGTGTAAGGGAGTCATGGTCAGATGTGTGCTAACTATGTGTACAGATAATGAATGTTGGAAATGGTGCTGTCCGCAGCTCCTTACAGTCCTCCTTCAGCTAGGGTAGAAAGGAAGGGAGACATGTACAGCTGTGCGTTAGTAATGTCTACAGATGGTGAATGTTGGAAATGGTGCTTTCTGAGGCTCCTTACAGTTTTTCTTCATCAAGCGTAGAAAGTAAGGGAGGCAAGGTCAGGTGTGCGCTAACTATGTCTAAAGATGGTGAATGTAGGAAATGGTGCTTTCTGCAGCTCCCTACAGTTCTCCTTCACTGAGGGTAGAAAGTATGGGAGACGTGTACAGCTGTGCGCTAACTATGTCTACAGATGGTGAATATTGGAAATGGTGCCTTCTCAGCTCCTTTCTGTTATCCTTCACCTAGGGTGTAGAGTAAATGAGACGTGTCCAGCTGTACGCTAACTATGTCTACAGATGGTAATTTTGGAAATGGTGCTTTCTGAGGCTCCTTACAGTTCTTCTTCATCAGGGGTAGAAAGTAAGGGAGACATGGTCAGATGTGCGCTAACTATGTCTACAGATGGTGAATGTAGGAAAAGGTGCTTTCCGCAGCTCCTTACAGTCCTCCTTCACCTAGGGTAGAAAGGAAGGGAGACGTGTACAGCTGTGCGCTAGTAATGTCCACAGATAGTGAATGTTGGAAATGGTGCTTTCCGCAGCTCCTTACAGTCCTCCTTCACCTAGGGTAGAAAGGAAGGGAGACATGTACAACTGTGCGCTAGTAATGTCTACAGATGGTGAATGTAATAAATGATGCTTTCTGAGGCTCCTTGCAGTTCTTCTTCATCAAGGGAAGAATGTAAGGGACACACGGTCAGGTGTGCGCTAACTATGTCTAAAGATGGCGAATGTAGGAAATGGTTCTTTCTGCAGCTCCCTACAGTTCTCCTTCACCGAGGGTTGAAAGTAAGGGAGACATGTACAGCTGTGCGCTAACTATGTCAACAGATGGTTAATGTTGAAAATGGTGCTTTTTGAGGCTCCTTACAGTCTTCTTCATCAAGGGTACAAAGTAAGGGAGACATGGACAGATGTGCGCTAACTATGTCTGCAGATGGTGAACGTTGGAAATGGTGCTTTCTGAGGCTCCTTACAGTTCTTCTTCATCAAGGGTAGAAAGTAAGGGAGACATGGTCGGATGTGCGCTAACTATGTCTACAGATGGTGAATTTAGGGAATGGTGCTTTCCGCTACTCCTTGCAGTCCTCTTTCACCTAGGGTAGAAAGGAAGGGAGACATGTACAGCTGTGCGCTAGTAATGTCTACAGATGGTGAATGTTGGAAATGGTGCTTTCTGAGGCTCCTGACAGTTCTTCTTCATCAAGGTTAGAAAGTAAGGGGGACGTGGTCAGATGTGTGCTAACTATGTGTACAGATGGTGAATTTTGGATATGGTGGTTTCTGCAGCTCCATACAGTCCTCCTTCACCTAGGGTAGAAGGGAAGGGAGACATGTACAGCTGTGCGCTAGTAATGTCTACAGATGGTGAATGTTGGATATGGTGCTTTCTGAGGCTCCTTACAGTTCAGCTTCATCAAGGGTAGAAAGTTAGGGAGACATGGTCAGATGTGCGATAACTATGTCTACAGATGGTGAATGTTGGAAATGGTGCTTTCCGCAGCTCCTTCCAGTCCTCCTTCACCTAGGGTAGAAAGGAAGGGAGACATGTACAGCTTTACGCTAACTATGTCTACAGATTGTGAATGTTGGAAATGGTGCTTTCTGAGGCTCCCTACAGTTCTTCTTCATCAAGCGTAGAAGGTAAGCGAGGCAAGGTCAGGTGTGCGCTAACTATGTCTAAAGATTATGAATGTAGGAGATGGTGCTTTCAGCAGCTATCTACAGTTCTCCTTCACCGAGGGTAGAAAGTAAGGGAGACATGTACAGCTGTGCGCTAACTACGTCTACAGATGGTGAATATTGGAAATGGTGCCCTCTGAGCCCCTTACTGTTGTCCTTCACCTAGGGTAGAGAGTAAGGGAGACATGTACAGCTGTACGCTAACTATGTCTACAGATGGTGAATCTTGGAAATGGTGCTTTCTGCAGCTCCCTACAGTTCTCCTTCACCGAGGGTAGAAAGTAAGGGAGACATGTACAGCTGTGCGCCAACTATGACTACAGATGGTGAATATTGGAAATGGTGCATTCTGAGCTCCTTACTGTGCTCCTTACTGTTCTCCTTCCTGTTCTCCTTCACCTAGGGTGTAGAGTAAAGGAGACGTGTACAGCAATACGCTAACTATGTTTACAGATGGTGAATGTTGGAAATTGTGGTTTCTGAGGCTCCTTACAGTTCTTCCTCATCAAGGGTAGAATTTAAGGGACACACGGTCAGATGTGCGCTAACTATGTCTACAGATGGTGAATGTTGGAAATGGTGCTTTCTGAGGCTCCTTACAGTTCTTCTTCATCAAGCATAGAAAGTAAGGGACACACGGTCAGATGTGCGCTAACTATGTCTACAGATGGTGAATGTTGGAAATGGTGCTTTCTGAGGCTCCATACAGTCCTCCTTCACCTAGGGTAGAGAGGAAGGGAGACAAGTACAGCTGTGCGCTAGTAATGTCTACTGATGGTGAATGTTGGAAATGGTGCTTTCTGAGGCTCCCTACAGCTCTTCTTCATCAAGCGTAGAAAGTAAGGGAGGCAAGGTCAGGTGTGCGCTAACTATGTCTAAAGATGGTGAATGTAGGAAATGGTGCTTTCGGCAGCTCCCTACAGTTCTCCTTCACCGAGGGTAGAGAGTAAGGGAGGCATGTACAGCTGTGTGCTAACTATGTGTACAGATGGTAAATATTGGAAATGGTGCCTTCTGAGCTCCTTACTTTTCTCCTTCACCAAGGGTGGAGAGTAAGGGAGACGTGTACATATGTACGCTAACTATGCCTACAGATAGTGGATGTTGAAAGTGGTTTTTTCTGAGGCTCCTTACAGTTCTTCTTCATCAAGGTTAGAATGTAAGGGAGCCATGGTCAGATGTGTGCTAACTATGTCTACAGATGGTGAATGTTGGAAATGGTGCTTTCCGCAGCTCCTTATAGTCCTCCTTCACCGAGGGTAGAAAGTAAGGGAGGCAAGGTCAGGTGTGCGCTAACTATGTCTAAAGATGGCGAATGTAGAAATTGGTGCTTTCTGCAGCTCCCTACAGTTCTCCTTCACCGAGGGTAGAAAGTAAGGGAGACATGTACAGCTGTGCGCTAACTATGTCTACAGATGGTGAATATTGGAAATGGTGCCTTCTGAGCTCCTTACTGTTCTCCTTCACCTAGGGTAGAGTGTAAGGGAGACGTGTACAGCTGTACGCTAACTATGTCTACAGATGGTGAATGTTGGAAATGGTGCTTTCTGAGGCTCCTTACAGTTCTTCTCCATCAAGGGTAGAAAGTAAGGGAGACACGGTCAAATGTGCCCTAACTATGTGTACAGATGGTGAATGTTGGAAATGGTGCTTTCCGCAGCTCCTTACAGTCCTCCTTCACCTAGGGTAGAAAGGAAGGGAGACATGTACAGCTGTGCGCTAGTAATGTCTACAGATGGTGAATATCGGAAATGGTGCTTTCTGAGGCTCCTTACAGTTCTTCTCCATCAAGGGTAGAAAGTAAGGGAGACACGGTCAAATGTGCCCTAACTATGTGTACAGATGGTGAATGTTGGAAATGGTGCTTCCCGCAGCTCCTTACAGTCCTCCTTCACCTAGGGTAGAAAGGAAGGGAGACATGTACAGCTGTGCGCTAGTAATGTCTACAGATGGTGAATATTGGAAATGGTGCTTTCTGAGGCTCCTTACAGTTCTTCTTCATCAAGCGTAGAAAGTAAGGGAGGCAAGGTCAGGCGTGCGCTAACTATGTCTACAAATGGTGAATGTTGGAAATGGTTCTTTCTGAGGCTCCTAACAGTTTTTCTTTATCAAGGGTAGAAAGTATGGGAGACGTGTACAGCTGTGCGCTAACTATGTCTACAGATGGTGAATATTGGAAATGGTGCCTTCTGAGCTCCTTACTGTTCTCCTTCACCTAGGGTAGAGAGTAAGGGTGACGTGTACAGCTGTAAGCTATCTATGTATAGAGATGGTGAATGTAGGAAATGGTGCTCTCTGAGGCTCCTTACAGTTCTTCTTCATCAAGGCAAGAAAGGAAGGGAAACAGGGTCAGATGTCCGCTAACTATTTCTACAGTTGGTGAATGTTGGAAATGCTGCTTTCTGCAGATACTTACAGTCCTCCTTCACCTAGGGTAGAAAGGAAGGGACACATGTACAGCTGTGCGCTAGTAATGTCTACAGATGGTGAATGTTGGAAAGGGTGCTTTCTGAGGCTTCTTACAGTTCCTCTTCATCAAGCGTAGAATGTAAGGGAGGCAAAGTCAGGTGTGCGCTAACTATGTCTAGAGATGGTGAATATTGGAAATAGTGCTTTCCGCAGCTCCTTACAGTCCTCCTTCACCTAGGGTAGAAAGGAAGGGAGACATGTACAGCTGTGCGCTAGTAATGTCTACAGATGGTGAATGTTGGAAATGGTGCTCTCTGAGGCTCCTTACAGTTCTTCTTCATCTAGGTTAGAATGTAAGGGAGACATGGTCAGATGTGTGCTATATATGACTACAGATGGTGAATGTTGGAAATGGTGCTTTCCACAGCTCCTTACAGTCCTCCTTCACCTAGGGTAGAAAGGAAGGGAGACATGTACAGCTGTGCGCTAGTAATGTCTACAGATGGTGAATGTTGGAAATGGTGCTTTCTGAGGCTCATTACAGTCCTCCTTCACCTGGGTCAACAAGGAAGGGAGACATGTACAGCTGTGCGCTAGTAATGTCTACAGATGGTGAATGTGGGATATGGTGCTTTCTGAGGCTCCTTACAGTCCTCCTTCACCTGGGGTAACAAGGAAAGGAGAAATGTACAGCTGTGCGCTAGTAATGTCTACAGATGGTGAATGTTGGAAATGCTGCTTTCTGAGGCTCCTTACAGTTCTTCTACATCAAGCGTAGAAAGTAAGGGAGGCAGAGTCAGGTGTGCGCTAACTATGTCTACAGTTGGTGAATGTTGGAAATGGTGCTTTCCGCAGCTCGTTACAGTCCTCCTTCACCTATGGTAGAAAGGAAGGCAGATATGTACAGCTGTGTCTACAGATGGTGAATGTTTGAAATGGTGCTTTCCGAGGCTCCTTACAGTTCTTCGTCATCAAGCGTAGAAAGTAAGGGAGGCAAGGTCAGGAGTGCGCTAACTATGTCTACAGATAGTGAATGTTGGAAATTGTGCTTTCCGCAGCTCCTTACAGTCCTCCTTCACCTAGGGTTTAAAGGAAGGGAGACATGTTCAGCTGTGCGCTAGTAATGTCTACAGATGGTGAATATTGGAAATGGTGCTTTCTGAGGCTCCTTACAGTTCTTCCTCATCAAGCGTAGAAAGTAAGGGAGGCAAGGTCAGGCGTGCGCTAACTATGTCTACAAATGGTGAATGTTGGAAATGGTTCTTTCTGAGGCTCCTAACAGTTCTTCTTTATCAAGGGTAGAAAGTATGGGAGACGTGTACAGCTGTGCGCTAACTATGTCTACAGATGGTGAATATTGGAAATGGTGCCTTCTGAGCTCCTTACTGTTCTCCTTCACCTAGGGTAGAGAGTAAGGGTGACGTGTACAGCTGTAAGCTAACTATGTATAGAGATGGTGAATGTAGGAAATGGTGCTCTCTGAGGCTCCTTACAGTTCTTCTTCATCAAGGCAAGAAAGGAAGGGAAACAGGGTCAGATGTCCGCTAACTATTTCTACAGTTGGTGAATGTTGGATATGCTGCTTTCTGCAGATACTTACAGTCCTCCTTCACCTAGGGTAGAAAGGAAGGGACACATGTACAGCTGTGCGCTAGTAATGTCTACTGATGGTGAATGTTGGAAATGGTGCTTTCTGAGGCTTCTTACAGTTCCTCTTCATCAAGCGTAGAATGTAAGGGAGGCAAAGTCAGGTGTGCGCTAACTATGTCTAGAGATGGTGAATGTTGGAAATAGTGCTTTCCGCAGCTCCTTACAGTCCTACTTCACCTAGGGTAGAAAGGAAGAGAGACATGTACAGCTGTACGTAACTATGTCTACAGATGTTTATGTCGGAAATGGTGCTTTCCGCAGCTCGTTACAGTCCTCCTTCACCTATGGTAGAAAGGAAGGCAGATATGTACAGCTGTGTCTACAGATGGTGAGTGTTTGAAATGGTGCTTTCTGAGGCTCCTTACAGTTCTTCTTCATCAAGCGTAGAAAGTAAGGGAGGCAAGGTCAGGTGTGCGCTAACTATGTCTAAAGATGGTGAATGTAGGAAATGGTGCTTTCTGCAGCTCCCTACGGTTCTCCTTCACCGAGGGTAGACAGTAAGGGGGACATGTACAGCTGTGCCCTAACTATGTCTACAGATGGTGAATATTGGAAATGGTGCATTCTGAGCTCCTTACTGTGCTCCTTACTGTTCTCCTTCCTGTTCTCCTTCACCTAGGGTGTAGAGTGAAGGAGACGTGTACAGCTATACGCTAACTATGTCTGCAGATGGTGAATTTTGGGAATTGTGCTCTCCGCGGCTCCTTACAGTCCTCCTTCACCTAGGGTAGAAAGGAAGGGAGACATGTACTGCTGTGCGCTAGTAAGGTCTACAGATTGTGAATGTTGGAAATGGTGCTTTCTGAGGCTTCTTAAAGTTCTTCTTCATCAAGGGTAGAAAGTAAGAGGGACGTGGTCAGATGTGCGCTAACAATGTCTACAGATGGTGAATGTTGGATATGGTGCTTTCTGCGGCTCCATGCAGTCCTCCTTCACCTAGGGTAGAGAGGAAGGGAGACAAGTACAGCTGTGCGGTAGTAATGTCTACAGATGGTGAATGTTGGAAATTGTGCTTTCTGAGGCTTCTTACAGTTCTTCTTCATCAAGGGTAGAAAGTAAGGGGGACGTGGTCAGATGTGCGCTAACTATGCCTACAGATGGTGAATGTTGGATATGGTACTTTCTGCAGCTCCATACAGTCCTCCTTCACCTAGGGTAGAAAGGAAGGGAGACAAGTGCAGCCGTGCGCTAGTAATGTCTACAGATGGTGAATGTTGGAAATGGTGCTTTCTGAGGCTCCTTACAGCTCTTCTTCATCAAGCGTAGAAAGTAAGGGAGGCAAGGTCAGGTGTGCGCTAACTATGTCTAAAGATGGTGAATGTAGGAAATGGTGCTTTCGGCTGCTCCCTACAGTTCTCCTTCACCGAGGGTAGAAAGTAAGGGAGACATGTACAGCTGTGCGCTAACTATGTGTACAGATGGTAAATATTGGAAATGGTGCCTTCTGAGCTCCTTACTTTTCTCCTTCACCAAGGGTGGAGAGTAAGGGAGACGTGTACATATGTACGCTAACTATGCCTACAGATAGTGGATGTTGAAAGTGGTGCTTTCTGAGGCTCCTTACAGTTCTTCTTCATCAAGGTTAGAAAGTAAGGGAGCCATGGTCAGATGTGTGCTAACTATGTCTACAGATGGTGAATATTGGAAATGGTGCCTTCTGAGCTCCTTACTGTTCTCCTTCACCTAGGGTAGAGAGTGAGGGAGACGTGTACAGCTGTACGCTAACTATGTCTACAGATGGTGAATGTTGGAAATGGTGCTTTCTGATGCTCCTGACAGTTCTTCTTCTTCAAGCGTAGAAAGTAAGGGAGGCAAGGTCAGGCGTGCGCTAACTATGTCTACAAATGGTGAATGTTGGAAATGGTTCTTTCTGAGGCTCCTTACAGTTCTTCTTTATCAAGGGTAGAAAGTATGGGAGACGTGTACAGCTGTGCGCTAACTATGTCTACAGATGGTGAATATTGGAAATGGTGCCTTCTGAGCTCCTTACTGTTCTCCTTCACCTAGGGTAGAGAGTGAGGGAGACGTGTACAGCTGTACGCTAACTATGTCTACAGATGGTGAATGTTATAAATGGTGCTTTCTGAGGCTCCTTACAGTTCTTCTCCATCAAGGGTAGAAGGTAAGGGAGACACGGTCAAATGTGCCCTAAATATGTGTACAGATGGTGAACGTTGGAAATGGTGCTTTCCGCAGCTCCTTACAGTCCTCCTTCACGTATAGTAGACAGGAAGGGAGACATGTAAAGCTGTGCGCTAGTAATGTCTACAGATGGTGAATGTTGGAAATGGTGCGTTCTGAGGCTCCTGACAGTTCTTCTTCATCAAGCGTAGAAAGTAAGGGTCGCAAGGTCAGGTGTGCGCTAACTATGTCTAAAGATGGTGAATGTAGGAAATGGTGCTTTCTGCAGCTCCCTACAGTTCTCCTTCACCTAGGGTAGAAAGGAAGAGAGACATGTACAGCTGTGCGCTAGTAATGTCTACAGATGGTGAATGTTTGAAATGGTGCTTTCTGAGGCTCCTTACAGTTCTTCTTCATCAAGCGTAGTGAGTAAGGGAGGCAAGTTCAGGTGTGCGCTAACTATGTCTAAAGATGGTAAATGTAGGAAATGGTGCTTTCTGCAGCTCCCTACAGTTCTCCTTCACCGAGGGTAGAAAGTAAGGGAGACAAGTACAGCTGTGCGCTTACTATGTCTACAGATGGTGAATATTGGAAATGGTGCTTTCTGAGGCTCCTTACAGTTTTCCTTCATCAAGTGTAGAAAGTAAGGGAGACATGGTCAGATGTGTGCTATATATGTCTACTGATGGTGAATGTTGGAAATGGTGCTTTCCACAGCTCCTTACAGTCCTCCTTCACCTATGGTAGAAAGTAAGGGAGACATGTACAGCTGTGTGCTAGTAATGTCTACAGATGGTGAATGTTGGAAATGGTGCTTTCTGAGGCTCCTTACAGTTCTTCTTCATCAAGGGTAAAAAGTAAGGGAGACATGGTCAGATGTGTGCTATTTATGTCCACAGATGGTGGATGTTGGAAATGGTGCCTTCTGAGCTCCTTACTGTTCTCCTTCACCTCGGGTAGAGAGTAAGGGAGACGTGTACAGCTGTACGCCAAATATGTCTACAGATGGTGAATGTAGGAAATGGTGGTATCTGAGGATCCTTACAGTTCTTTTTCATCACGGGTAGAAAGTAAGGGAGACATGTACAGCTGTGCGGTAACTATGTCTACAGATGGTGAACATTGGAAATGGTGCCTTCTGAGCTCCTTACTGCTCTCATTCACCTAGGGTAGAAAGTAAGGGAGACATGGTCACATGTGCGCTAACTATGTCTCCAGATGGTGAATGTTAGAAATGGAGCTTTCTGATGCTCCTTACAGTTCTTCTTCATCACGGGTAGAAAGTAAGGGAGACATGGTCAAATGTGCGCTAACTATGTCTACATATGGTGTATGTTGGAATTGGTGCTTTCTGAGGCTCCTTACAGTTCTTTTTCATCACGGGTAGAAAGTAAGGGAGACATGGTCAGATGTGCGCTAACTATGTCTACAGATGGTGAATGTTGGAAATGGTGCTTTCCGCAGCTCCTTACAGTCCTCGTTCACCTAGGGTAGCAAGGAAGGGAGACATGTACGGCTGTGCGCTAGTAATGTCTACAGATGGTGAATGTTGGAAATGGTGCTTTCTGAGGCTCCTTGCAGTCCTCCTTCACCTGGGGTAACAAGGTAAGGAGAAATGTACAGCTGTGCGCTAGTAATGTCTAGAGATGGTGAATGTTGGAAATGCTGCTTTCTGAGGCTCCTTACAGTTCTTCTTCATCAAGCATAGAAAGTAAGGGAGGCAGGGTCAGGTGTGCGCTAACAATGTCTACAGTTGGTGAATGTTGGAGGTGGTGCTTTCCGCAGCTCCTTACAGTCCTCCTTCACCAATGGTAGAAAGGAAGGCAGATATGTACAGCTGTGTCTACAGATGGTGAATGTTTGAAATGGTGCTTTCTGAGGCTCCTTACAGTTCTTCGTCATCAAGCGTAGAAAGTAAGGGAGGGAAGGTCAGGTGTGCGCTTACTATGTCTACAGATGGTGAATGTTGGAAATGGTGCTTTCCGCAGCTCCATACAGTCCTCCTTCACCTAGGGTATAAAGGAAGGGAGACATGTGCAGCTGTGTGCTAGTAATGTCTACAGACGGTGAATGTTGGAAATGGTGCTTTCTGAGGCTCATAACAGTTCTTCTTCATCAAGCGTAAGAAGTAAGATAGGCAAGGTCAGGTGTGCGCTAACTATGTCTACAGATGGTGAATGTTGGAAATGGTGCTTTCCGCAGCTCCTTACAGTCCTCCTTCACCTATGGTAGAAAGGAAGGGAGACGTGTACAGCTGTGCACTAGTAATGTCTGCAGATGGTGAATGTTGGAAATGGTGCTTTCTGAGGCTTCTTACAGTTCCTCTTCATCAAGCGTAGAAAGTAAGGGAGGCAAAGTCAGGTGTGCGCTAACTATGTCTAGAGATGGTGAATGTTGGAAATAGTGCTTTCCGCAGCTCCTTACAGTCCTCCTTCACCTAGGGTAGAAAGGAAGGGAGACATGTACAGCTGTGCGCTAGTAATGTCTACAGATGGTGAATGTTGGAAATGGTGCTTTCTGAGGCTCATTACAGTCCTCCTTCACCTGGGTTAACAAGGAAGGGAGACATGTACAGCTGTGCGCTAGTAATGTCTACAGATGGTGAATGTTGGATATGGTGCTTTCTGAGGCTCCTTACAGTTCTTCTTCATCAAGGTTAGAAAGTAAGAGAGACAAGGTCAGATGTGTGCTATATATGACTACAGATGGTGAATGTTGGAAATGGTGCTTTCCACAGCTCCTTACAGTCCTCCTTCACCTAGGGTAGAAAGGAAGGGAGACATGTACAGCTGTGCGCTAGTAATGTCTACAGATGGTGAATGTGGGATATGGTGCTTTCTGAGGCTCCTTACAGTCCTCCTTCACCTGGGGTAACAAGGAAAGGAGAAATGTACAGCTGTGCGCTAGTAATGTCTACAGATGGTGAATGTTGGAAATGCTGCTTTCTGAGGCTCCTGACAGTTCTTCTACATCAAGCGTAGAAAGTAAGGGAGGCAGGGTCAGGTGTGCGCTTACTATGTCTACAGTTGGTGAATGTTGGAAATGGTGCTTTACGCAGCTCCTTACAGTCCTCATTCACCTATGGTAGAAAGAAAGGCAGATATGTACAGCTGTGTCTACAGATGGTGAATGTTTGAAATGGTGCTTTCCGAGGCTCCTTACAGTTCTTCTTTATCTAGCGTAGAAAGTAAGGGAGGGAAGGTCAGGTGTGCGCTAACTATGTCTACAGATGGTGAATGTTGGAAATGGTGCTTTCCGCAGTTCCATACAGTCCTCCTTCACCTAGGGTATAAAGGAAGGGAGACATGTGCAGCTGTGTGCTAGTAATGTCTACAGATGGTGAATGTTGGAAATGGTGCTTTCTGAGGCTAATAACAGTTCTTCTTCATCAAGCGTAAAAAGTAAGAGAGGCAAGGTCAGGTGTGCGCTAACTATGTCTACAGATGGTGAATGTCGGAAATGGTGCTTTCCGCAGCTCCTTACAGTCCTCCTTCACCTATGGTAGAAAGGAAGGGAGACGTGTACAGCTGTGCACTAGTAATGTCTGCAGATGGTGAATGTTGGAAATGGTGCTTTTTGAGGCTTCTTACAGTTCCTCTTCATCAAGCGTAGAAAGTAAGGGAGGCAAAGTCAGGTGTGCGCTAACTATGTCTAGAGATGGTGAATGATGGAAATAGTGCTTTCCGCAGCTCCTTACAGTCCTCCTTCACCTAGGGTAGAAAGGAAGGGAGACATGTACAGCTGTGCGCTAGTAATGTCTACAGATGGTGAATGTTCGAAATGGTGCTTTCTGAGGCTCATTACAGTCCTCCTTCACCTCGGTTAACAAGGAAGGGAGACATGTACAGCTGTGCGCTAGTAATGTCTACAGATGGTGAATGTTGGAAATGGTGCATTCTGAGGCTCCTTACAGTTCTTCTTCATCAAGGTTAGAAAGTAAGAGAGACATGGTCAGATGTGTGCTATATATGACTACAGATGGTGAATGTTGGAAATGGTGCTTTCCACAGCTCCTTACAGTCCTCCTTCACCTAGGGTAGAAAGGAAGGGAGACATGTACAGCTGTGCGCTAGTAATGTATACAGATGGTGAATGTTCGAAATGGTGCTTTCTGAGGCTCATTGCAGTCCTCCTTCACCTGGGGTAACAAGGAAAGGAGAAATGTACAGCTGTGCGCTAGTAATGTCTACAGATGGTGAATGTTGGAAATGCTGCTTTCTGAGGCTCCTGACAGTTCTTCTACATCAAGCGTAGAAAGTAAGGGAGGCAGGGTCAGGTGTGCGATAACTATGTCTACAGTTGGCGAATGTTGGAAATGGTGCTTTCCGCAGCTCCTTACAGTCCTCATTCACCTATGGTAGAAAGAAAGGCAGATATGTACAGCTGTGTCTACAGATGGTGAATGTTTGAAATGGTGCTTTCCGAGGCTCCTTACAGTTCTTCGTCATCAAGCGTAGAAAGTAAGGGAGGCAAGGTCAGGAGTGCGCTAACTATGTCTACAGATAGTGAATGTTGGAAATTATGCTTTCCGCAGCTCCTTACAGTCCTCCTTCACGTAGGGTAGAAAGGAAGGGAGACATGTACAGCTGTGCGCTAGTAATGTCTGCAGATGGTGAATGTTCGAAATGGTGCTTTCTGAGGCTCATTACAGTCCTCCTTCACCTGGGTTAACATGGAAGGGAGACATGTACAGCTGTGCGCTAGTAATGTCTACAGATGGTGAATGTTGGAAATGGTGCTTTCTGAGGCTCCTTACAGTTTTTCTTCATCAAGCATAGAAAGTAAGGGCGGCAAGGTCAAGTGTGCGCTAACTATGTCTACAGATGGTGAATGTTGGAAATGGTTCTTTCTGATTCTCCTTACAGTTCTTCTTCACCTAGGGTAGAAAGGAAGGGAGACATGTACAGCTGTGCGCTAGTAATGTCTACAGATGGTGAATGTTGGAAATGTTGCTTTTTTAGGCTCCTTACAGTTCTTCTTCATCAAGCATAGAAAGTAAGGGAGGGAAGGGCAGGTTAGCGCTAACTATGTCTACAGATGGTGAATGTTGGAAATGGTGCTTTCCGCAGCTCCATACAGTCCTCCTTCACCTACGGTAGAAAGGAAGGGAGACATGTACAGCTGTGCGCTAGTAATGTCTACAGATGGTGAATGTTGGAAATGGTGCTTTCTGAGGCTCCTTACAGTTTTCCTCCATCAAGCGTAGAAAGTAAGGGAGACATGGTCAGATGTGCGCTATATATGTCTACAGATGGTGAATGTTGGAAATGGTGCTTTCCACAGTTCCTTACAGTCCTCCTTCACATAGGGTAGAAAGTAAGGGAGACATGTACAGCTGTGTGCTAGTAATGTCTACAGATGGTGAATGTTGGAAATAGTGCTTTCTGAGTCTCCTTACAGTCCTCCTTCACCTAGGGTATAAAGGAAGGGAGACATGTACAGCTGTGTGCTAGTAATGTCTACAGATGGTGAATGTTGGAAATGGTGCTTTCTGAGGCTCATAACAGTTCTTCTTCATCAAGCGTAGAAAGTAAGACAGGCAAGGTCAGGTGTGCGCGAACTATGTCTACAGATTGTGAATGTTGGAAATGGTGCTTTCCGCAGCTCCTTACAGTCCTCCTTCACTTAGGGTAGAAAGGAAGGGAGACAAGTACAGCTGTGCACTAGTAATGTCTGCAGATGGTGAATGTTGGAAATGGTGCTTTCTGAGGCTCCTTACAGTTCCTCTTCATCAAGCGTAGAAAGTAAGGGAGGCAAAGTCAGGTGTGCGCTAACTATGTCTAGAGATGGTGAATGTTGGAAGTAGTGCTTTCCGCAGCTCCTTACAGTCCTCCTTCACCTAGGGTAGAAAGGAAGGGAGACATGTACAGCTGTACGCTAACTATGCCTACAGATGGTTAATGTTGGAAATGGTGCTTTCTGAGGCTTCTTACAGTTTTCCTTCATCAGGCGTAGAAAGTAAGGAAGACATGGTCAGATGTGCGCTATATATGTCTACAGATGGTGAACGTTGGAAATGGTCCTTTCCACAGCTCCTTACAGTCCTCCCTCACCTAGGGTAGAAAGTAAGGGAGACATGTACTGCTGTGCGCTAACAACGTCTACAGATGGTGAATGTTGGAAATGGTGCTTTCTGAGGCTCCTTACAGTTCTTCTTCATCAAGCGTAGAAAGTAAGGGAGGCATGGCCAGGTGTGCGCTAACTATGTCTAGAGATGGTGAATGTAGGAAATGGTGCTTTCTGAGGCACCTTACAGTCCTCCTTCAACTAGAGTAGACAGGAAGGGAGACATGTACAGCTGTGTGCTAGTAATGTCTACAGATAGTGAACGTTGGAAATGGTGCTTTCTAAAGGCTCCTTACAGTTCTTCTTCATGAAGCGTAGAAAGTAAGGGAACCAAGGTTAGGTCTGTGCTAACTATGTCTAGAGATGGTGAATGTTGGATATGGTGCTTTCCGCAGCTCCTTACAGTCCTCCTTTACCTAGTGTAGAAAGGAAGGAAGACATGTACAGCTGTGCGCTAGTAATGTCTACACATGGTGAAAGATGGAAATGGTGCTTTCTGAGGCTCCTTACAGTACTTCTTCATCAAGCGTAGAAAATAAGGGAGGCAAGGTCAGGTGTGCACTAACTATGTCTAGTGAAGGTGAATGAAGGAAATGGTGCTTTCTGAGGCTTCTTACAGTCCTCCTTCACCTAGGGTAGAAAGGAAGGGAGACATGTACAGCTGTGTGCTAGTAATGTCTACAGATGGTGAATGTTGGAAATGGTGCTCTCTGACGCTCCTTACAGTCCTCCTTCACCTAGGGCAGAAAGGAAGGGAAACATGTACAGCTATGCGCTAGTAATGTCTACAGATGGTGAATGTTGGAAATGGTGCTTTCTGAGGCTCCTTACAGTTCTTCTTCATCAAGCGTAGAAAGTAAGGGAGGCATGGTAAGGTGTGCGCTAACTATGTCTAGTAATGGTGAATGTTGGAAATGGTGCTTTTTGAGGCTCCTTACAGTCCTCCTTCACCTAGGGTAGAAAGGAAGGGAGAAATGTACAGCTGTGCGCTAGTAATGTCTACATATGGTGAATGTAGGACATGGTGCTTTCTGAGGCTTTTTACTGTTCTTCTTCATCAAGCGTAGAAAGTAAGAGAGGCAAGGTCAGGTGTGCGCTAACTATCTCTATAGATGGTGAATGTAGGATATGGTTCTTTCTGAGGCTCCTTACAGTTCTTCTTCATCAGGCATAGAAAGTAAGGGAGGCAATGTCAGGTGTGCGCTAACTATCTCTATAGATGGTGAATGTAGGAAATGGTTTTATCTGAGGCTCCTTACAGTTCTTCTTCATCAGGCATAGTAAGTAAGGGAGGCAAGGTCAGGTGTGCGCTAACTATGTCTACAGATGGTGAATGTTTGAAATGGTGGCTTCCGCAGCTCCTTACAGTCCTCCTTCACGTAGGGTAGAAAGGAAGGGAGACATGTACAGCTGTGGGCTAGTAATGGCTACAGATGGTGAATGTAGGAAATGGTGCTTTCTGAGGCTTCTTACAGTTCTCTTAACAAAGCGTAGAAAGTAATGGAGGCAAGGTGAGGTGTGCGCTAACTATGTCTAGAGAAGGTGAATGTAGGAAATGGTGCTATCTGAGGCTCTCTACAGTCCTCCACCTAGGGTAGAAAGGAAGGGAGAAATGTACAGCTGTGCACTAGTAATGTCTAAAGATGGTGAATGTTGGAAATGGTGCTTTCTGAGGCTCCCTACAGTCCTCCTTCACCTAGGGTAGAAAGGAAGGGAGAAATGTACAGCTGTGCACTAGTAACGTCTACAGATGGTGAATGTTGGAAATGGTGCTTTCTGAGGCTTCTTTCAGTTCTCTTAATCATGTGTAGAAAGTAAGTGCGGCAAGGTCAGGTGTGTGCTAACTATGTCTAGAGAAAGTGAATGTAGGAAATGGTACTTTCTGAGGCTCCTCACAATCCTCCGTCACCTAGGGTAGAAAAGAAGGGAGACGTGTGCAGCTGTGCACTAGTAATGTCTACAGATGGTGAATGTTGGATATGGTGCTTTCTGTGGTTCCTTACAGTTCTTCTTCATCAAGCGTAGAAGGTAAGGGAGGCAAGGTCAGGTGTGCGATAACTATGCCTAGAGGTGGTGAATGTTGGAAATGGTGCTATCCACAGCTCTTTACAGTCCTCCTTCACCTAGGGTAGAAAGGAAGGGAGACACGTACAGCTGTGCGCTAGTAATGTCTACAGATTGTGAATGTAGGAAATGGTGCTTTCTGAGGCTCCTTACAGTCCTCATTCACCTAGGGTAGAAAGGAAGGGAGACATGTACAGCTGTGCGTTAGTAATGTCTACAGATGGTGAAAGTTGGAAATGGTGCTTTCTGAGGCTCCTTACAGTTCTTCTTCCTCAAGCGTAGACAGTAAGGGAGGCAAGGTCAGGTGTGCGCTCACTATGCCTAGAGACTGTGAATGTTGGAAATAGTGCTTTCTGAGGCTCCTTACAGTTCTTCTTCATCAAGTGTAGAAAGTAGGGGAAGCAAGGTCAGGTGTGCCCTAACTATGTCTAGAGATGGTGAATGTTGGAAATGGTGCTTTCCGCAGCTCCTTACAGTCCTCATTCACCTAGGGTAGAAAGGATGGGAGACATGTACAGCTATGCGCTAGTAATGTCTACAGATGGTGAATGTTGGAAATGGTGCATTCTGAGGCTCCTTACAGTCCTCCTTCACCTAGAGTAGAAAGGAAGGGAGACATGTACAGCTGTGCCCTAGTAATGTCTACAGATGGTGAAAGTTGGAAATGGTGCTTTCTGAGCCTCCTTACAGTTCTTCATCATCAAGCGTAGAAAGTAATGGAGGCAAGGTCAGGTGTGCGCTCACTATGCCTAGAGACTGTGAATGTTGGAAATAGTGCTTTCTGAGGCTCCTTACAGTTCTTCTTCATCAAGTGTAGAAAGTAGGGGAAGCAAGGTCAGGTGTGCCCTAACTATGTCTAGAGATGGTGAATGTAGGAAATGTTGCTTTCTGTGGCTCCTGACAGTCCTCCTTCACCTAGCGTAGAAAGGAAGGGAGACATGTAGAACTGTGTGCTAGTAATGTCTACTGATAGTGAATGTTGGAAATGGTGCTTTCTGAGGCTCCTTACAGTTCTTCTTCATCAAGCGTAGAAAGTAAGGGAGGCAAGGTCAGGTGCACGCTAACTATGTCTAGAAAAGATAAATGTAGAAAATCGTGCTTTCTGAGGCTCCTTACAGTTCTCCTTCACCTAAGGTAGAAAGAAAGGGAGACATGTACAGCTGTGCGCTAGTAATGTCTACAGATGCTGAAAGTTGGAAATGGTGCTTTCTGAGGCTCCTTACAGTTCTCTTCATCAAGCGTAGAAAGGAAGAAAGGCAAGGTCAGGAGTGTGCTAACTATGTCTAGAAAAGGTGTATGTAAGAAATGGTGCTTTCTGAGGCTCCTTACAGTCCTCCTCCACCTAGTGTAGAAAGGAAGGGAGAAATTTACAGCTGTGCACTAGTAATGTCTACAGATGGTGAATGTTGGAAATGGTGCATTCTGAGGCTCCTTACAGTCCTCCTTCACCTAGAGTAGAAAGGAAGGGAGACATGTACAGCTGTGCGCTAGTAATGTCTACAGATGGTGAATCTGGGAAATAGTGCTTTCTGAGGCTTCTTACAGTTCTCTTCATCAAGCGTAGAAAGGAAGAAAGGCAAGGTCAGGAGTGTGCTAACTATGTCTAGAGAAGGTGTATGTAAGAAATGGTGCTTTCTGAGGCTCCTTACAGTCCTCCTCCACCTAGGGTAGCAAGGAAGGGAGAAATTTACAGCTGTGCACTAGTAATGTCTACAGATGGTGAATGTTGGAAATGGTGCATTCTGAGGCTCCTTACAGTCCTCCTTCACCTAGAGTAGAAAGGAAGGGAGACATGTACAGCTGTGCCCTAGTAATGTCTACAGATGGTGAAAGTTGGAAATGGTGCTTTCTGAGGCTCCTTACAGTTCTTCATCATCAAGCGTAGAAAGTAACGGAGGCAAGGTCAGGTGTGCGCTCACTATGCCTAGAGACTGTGAATGTTGGAAATAGTGCTTTCTGAGGCTCCTTACAGTTCTTCTTCATCAAGTGTAGCAAGTAGGGGAAGCAAGGTCAGGTGTGCCCTAACTATTTCTAGAGATGGTGAATGTTGGAAATGGTGCTTTCCGCAGCTCCTTACAGTCCTCCTTCACCTAGAGTAGAAAGGATGGGAGACATGTACATCTGTGCGCTAGTAATGTCTACAGATGCTGAAAGTTGGAAATGGTGCTTTCTGAGGCTCCTTACAGTCCTCCTTCACGTAGGGTAGAGAGGAAGGGAGACACGTACAGCTGTGCGCTAGTAATTTCTACAGATGGTGAATGTTGGAAAAGGTGCATTCTGAGGCTCCTTACAGTTCTTCTTCATCAAGCGTAGAAAGTAAGGATGGCAAGGTCAGGTGTGCGCTAACTATGTCAACAGATGGCGAATTTTGGAAATGGTGCTTTCTGAGGCTCCTTACAGTTCTTCTTCATCAAGAGTAGAAAGTGAGGGAGGCGAGGTCGGCTGTGCGCTAACTATGTCTAGAGAAGGATAATAAGGGAAATGGTGCTTTCTGAGGTTCCTTACAGTCCTCCTTCACCTAGGGTGGAAAGGAAGGGAGAAGTGTACGGCTGAGCACTAGTAATGTCTACAGATGGTGAATGTTGGAAATGGTGCATTCTGAGGCTCCTTACAGTTCTTCTTCATCAAGCATAGAAAGTAAGAGTGGATAGGTCAGGTGTGCGCAAACTATGTCTAGTTAAGGTGAATGTAGGATATGGTGCTATCTGAGGCTCCTTACAGTCCTCCTTCGCATAGGGTAGAATGTAAGGGAGACAAGTACAGCTGTGCGCTAGTAATGTCTACAGATGGTGAATGTTGGAAATGGTGCTTTCTGAGGCTCCTTACAGTCCTCCATCACCTAGGGTAGAAAGGAAGGGAGACATGTATAGCAGTGCGCTAGCAATGTCTAAAGATGTTGGATGCTGGAAATGGTGCTTTCTGAGGCTCCATACAGTTTTTCTTCATCAAGCGTAGAAAGTAAGGAAGGCATGGTCAGGTGTGGGCTAGTAATGTCTAAAGATTGTGAATGTTGGAAATGGTGCTTTCTGCAGCTCCTTATAGTCCTCTGTCACCTAGGGTAGAAAGGAAGGGAGACATTTACAGCTGTGCGCTAGTAATGTCTACAGATGGTGAATGCTGCAAATGGTGCTTTCTTAAGCTCCTTACAGGAATTCTTCATCAAGCATAGAATGTAAGGGAGGCAAGGTCAGGTGTGCGCTAACTATGTCTAGACATGGTGAGTGTTGGAAATGGTGCTTTCCGCAGCTCCTTACAGTCCTCCTTCACCTAGGGTAGAAGTGAAGGGAGACATATACAGCTGTGCGCTAGTAATGTCTACAGATGGTGAATGTTGGAAATGGTGCTTTCTGAGGCTCCTTACAGTCCTCCTTCACCTAGGGTAGAAAGGAAGGGATACATGTACAGCTGTGCGCTAGTAATGTCTTCAGATGTTGAATATTGGAAATGGTGCTTTCAGAGGATCCATACAGTTCTTCTTCATCAAGTGTAGCAAGAGAGGGAGGCAAGGTCAGGTGTGCGCTAACTATGTCTACAGATGGTGAATGTTGTAAATGGTGCTTTCTGCAGCTCCTTACAGTCCTCCTTCACCTAGGGTAAAAAAGGAAGGGAGACATGTATAGTTGTGCGCTAGTAATGTCCAAAGATGGTGGATGTTGGAAATGGTGCTTTCTGAGGCTCCTTACAGTTCTTCTTTATCAAGCGTAGAAAGTAAGGGAGGCAAGGTGAGGTGTGCTCTAACTATGTCTAGAGAAGGTGAAAGTAGGGAATGGTTCTTTCTGAGGCTCCTTACAGTCCTCCTTCACCTAGGGTGGAAAGGAAGGGAGACATGTACAGCTGTGCGCTAGTAATGTCTACAGATGGTGAATGTAGGAAATGGTGCTTTCTTAGGCTCCTTACAGTCTTCCTTCACCTAGAGTAGAAAGGAAGGGAGACATGTACAGCTGTGCGCTAGTAATGTCTACTGATGGTGAATGTTGGAAATAGTGCTTTCTGAGGCTCCTTACAGTTCTTCTTCATCAAGCGTAGAAAGTAAGGGAGGCAAGGTGAGGTGTGCTCTAACTATGTCTAGAGAAGGTGAAAGTAGGGAATGGTTCTTTCTGAGGCTCCTTACAGTCCTCCTTCACCTAGGGTAGAAAGGAAGGGAGACATGTACAGCTGTGCGCTAGTAATGTTTACAGATGGTGAACGTTGGAAATGGTGCTTTCCGCAGCTCCTTACAGTCCTACTTCACCTAGGGTAGGAAGGAAGGGAGACATGTACTGCTGTGCGCTAGTAATGTCTACTGATGGTGAATGTTGGAAATAGTGCTTTCTGAGGCTCCTTACAGGTCTTCTTCATCAAGCGTAGAAAGTAAGGGAGGCAAGGTGAGGTGTGCTCTAACTATGTTTAGAGAAGGTGAAATTAGGAAATGGTTCTTTCTGAGGGTCCTTACAGTCCTCCTTCACCTAGGGTAGAAAGGAATGGAGACATGTACAGCTGTGCGCTAGTAATGTCTACAGATGGTGAATGTTGGAAATGCTTTCTGAGGCTTCTTACAGTCCTCCTTCACCTAGGGTAGAAAGGAAGGGAGACATCTACAGCTGTGCGCTAGTATTGTCTACAGATGGTGAATATTGGAAATGGTGCTTTCTGAGGCTCCTTACAGTTCTTCCTCATCAAGCGTAGAAAGTAAGGGAGGCAAGGTCAGGTGTGCGCTAACAATGCCTAGAGAAAGTGAATGTAGGAAATGTTGCTATCTGAGGCACCTTACAGTCCTCCTTCACCTAGGGTAGAAAGGAAGGGAGACATGTACAGCTGCGCGCTAGTAATGTCTACAGATGGTGAATGTTGGAAATGGTGCTCTCTAAGGCTCCTTACAGTTCTTCTTCATCAAGCGTAGAAAGTAAGGGAGGCAAGGTCAGGTGTGCGCAAACTATGTCTAGAGAAGGTGAATGTTGGAAATGGTGCTTTCTGAGGCTCCTTACAGTCCTCCTTCACCTAGGGTAGAAAGGAAGTGAGACATCTACAGCTGTGCGCTAGTAATGTCTACAGATGGTGAATATTGGAAATGGTGCTTTCTGAGGCTCCTTACAGTTCTTCTTCATCAAGCGTAGAAAGTAAGGGAGGCAAGGGCAGGTGTGCGCTAACTATGTCTAGAGAAGGTGAATGTAGGAAATGGTGTTTTCTGAGGTTCCCTACAGTCCTCGTTCACCTAGGGTAGAAAGGAAGGGAGACATCTACAGCTGTGCGCTAGTATTGTCTACAGATGGTGTATATTGGAAATGGTGCATTCTGAGGCTCCTTACACTTCTTCTTCATCAAGCATAGATAGTAAGGGAGGCAAGTTCAGGTGTGTGCTAACCATGTCTAGAGAAGGTGAATGTAGGAAATGGTGCCTTCTGAGGCTCCTTACAGTCCTCCTTCACCTAGGGTAGAAAGGAAGGTAGACATGTACAGCTGTGCGCTAGTAATGTCTACAGATGGTGAATGTTGGAAATGGTGCTTTCTGAGGCTCCTTACAATTCTTCTTCATCAAGCGTAGAAAGTAAGGAAGGCAAATTCAGATGTGCGCTAACTATGTCTACAGATGGTGAATGTTGGAAATGGTGCTTTCCGCAGCTCCTTACAGTCCTCCTTCACCTAGGGTAGAAAGGAAGGGAGACTTGTACAGCTGTGTGCTAGTAATGTCTACAGATGGTGAATGTTGGAAATGGTGCTTTCTGAGGCTCCTTACAGTTCTTATTCATCAAGGGTAGAAAGTAAGGGAGACATGTACAGATGTGCACTGACAACGTCTAAAGATGGTGGATGTTGGAAATGGTGCTTTCTGTAGTTCGTTACGTTTCTTTTTCGCATAGGATATAAAGTAAAGGTGACATACTCAGCAATGAACTATCCATGTCCATAGAAATTGAATGTTGATAAGAAAGCCTTCTGCAGCTCCATACTGTTCCTCTCCATGTAGCGTAGAAAGTAAGGGAGACATGTACAGGTGTGAGCTAATTAAGTCTACAGATGGTGAATGTTGGAAAGGGTGCTTTCAGCAGCTCCTTTCTCTTCTTCTTTACCTAGGTTACAAAGTAGGGGAGATATGTACAGCTGTGCGTTATGTATGTCAACGGATATTTAATTTTAGAAGTGGTGCTTTCTGCAGCTACTTACAGCTCTTCTTCACCTAGGGTACGAAGTAAGGGAGACATGTACAGCTGTGCGCTAACAAAGTCTACGGATTGTGAATGGTGGAAACGATGCTTTCTGAGGCTCCTTACCGTTCTTTTTCGCCTAGGATAGGATGTAAACGAGACATACTCAGCAGTGCACTATTTATGTCCACAGATGGTGAATGTTGGTAAGATAGCTATCTGCAGCTCCTTACAGTTCTCCTTCACATAGGGTAGAAAGTAAGGGAGACATGTACAGCTGTGCGCTACCTATGTCTAGAGATGGTGAATGTTGGAAATGTTGCTTTCTGCAGCTCCTTACAATTCCCCTTCACCTATGGTAGAGAGTAAGGGAGACATGTACAGGTGTGCGATAACTATGTCTACAGATGGTGAATGTTGGAAATGTTGCTTTCTGCAGTTCCTTACAGTTCGTCTTCACCTCGTTTAAAAAGTAAGGGAGACATGTACAGCAGTGCGTTACCTATGACTAGAGATGGTGAATGTTGGAAATGGTGCTTCTGAGTCTCCTTACAGTTCTTTTTTGACTACGATAGAAAGTAAAGGAGACATACTCAGCAGTGCAATGTTTATGTCCACAGATGGTGAATGTTTGTAAGAAAGTTTTCTGCAGCTCCATACAGTTCTTTTTCACTTAGGGTATAAAGTAAGACAGACATGTACAACTGTGCGCTAACTATGTCTAGAGATAGTGAATGTTGGAAATGGTGCTTTTTGCAGCTCCTTAAAGTTCTTCTTCACCTAGGGTAGAAAGTAATGGAGATACGTACATCTGTGCGGTAACAATGTCTACGGATTGTGAATGTTGAAAACAGTGCTTTCTGAGGTTCCTTACAGTTTTTTTTTTTTTTTTTCGCCTAGGAATGAGAGTACAGGGGGCATACTCAGCAGTGCACTATTTACGTCAACAGATGGTGAATGTTGGTAGGAAAGCTTTCTGCAAGTCCTTACCATTCTTCTTCATTTAGGGTAGAGAGTAATTGAGACATGTACATCAGTGCGCTAACTATGTCTAGAGATAGTGAATGTTGAAAATGGTGCTTTCTCCAGCTCCTTACAGTTCTTCTTCACGTAGGGTAGAAAGTAATGGAGATATTTACGCCTGTGTGCTAACTATGTCTACGGATGGTGAATGTTGGAAAATGGTGCTTTCTTAGGCTCCTTACAGTTCTTATTCGCCTAGGATTGAAAGTAAATTAGACATACTCAGCAGTGTACTATTTGTGTCCACAGATGGTGAATGTTGGTAAGAATGCTATCTGCAGACCCTTTCAGTTCTCCTGCATCTAAGGTGGAAAGAAAGGAAGAGATGTACAGCTGTGCACTATGTATGTCTACACATGGCGAATGTTGGAAATGGTGCTTCCTGCAGCTAATTACAGTTCTTCTTTACCTAGGGTAGAAAGTAAGGGAGACATGTACAGCTGTGCGGTATGTATACCCACAGATGGTGAATGTTGGTAAGAAAGCTTTGTGCAGTTCCTTACAGTTCTCCTGCATCTGGCGTAGAATGAAAGGTAGACATGTACAGCTGTGCGCTATGTATGTCTACAGATGGTGAATGTTGGAAATGGTGCTTTCTGAGGATCCTTACAGTTCTTCTTCATCAAGGATAGAAAGAAAGGGAGACATGTACAGGTGTGCGCTAACTATGTCTACAGATGGTGAATGTTAGAAGTGGTGCTTTCTGCAGCTCCTTACAGTTTTTCTTCATCAGGGGTAGATAGTAAGGGAAAGAGAGTACTATCCTCGCCTCTCCTCGGACTACCATGGAGGTGGTAACCCAGACATGCGATCTGTCCTTCAGCACAGCCACTTCATCAGCTTCTGCTAAGAGGAAGACCCAGAAGTCAGATGCACGGACCTTCAAGAAGGAACCGTCCCGTGCAGACTTCATACGTACTTCGACCTCCCAGCCTTCGACCGGTACTTCCACCAAACGTCCTTCCAAGAAGGCTCATAGGAAGCACAGTTGTCCTTCTTCGCCACGGCGCGTTTCTTCTCCTGCGCCACCCAGCGGTTGCCACCCCAGGCCGTCATCCGTTTCGCCTGGCCGCACCGCTGGTAGCCGAACATCTGGCCGTTCACCGGCGGAGGAAGCTCCCCCTCCCGGCCATCCTCCCAAGATGGCCGATGAACCTATAGACCCAATGGACGATGACTGTCCGCCTACTGATAGCGGCGGCGGTGCTCGCTCGATGCCAGGCCCTCAGTGGCCTTCGAGGTGACCCCTTCTTTCATTTTCCTTTCTTCTTACGATGGCACTTATTCACTGGAATATTCGCAGTATTCGCTCCAACCGAGAGGACCTGAAGTTGCTGCTCCGCTTGCACCGTCCGCTAGTCGTAGCCCTCCAGAAATTGAAGCTACGCCCATGCGATCACATTGCCTTGGCACACTACACCTCTGTGCGTTTTGACGTACCCTCTGTGGTAGGTATCCCAGCTCATGGAGGGGTTATGTTGCTGGTCCGGGATGATATTTACTATGATCCCATCACGTTGCACACTGGCCTGCAGGCAGTTGCCATCCGCATTACTCTTCCCACTTTTACATTTTCCATTTGTACCGTTTACACTCCATCGTCATCTGCCGTTACCAGGGCAGACATGATGCAACTTATTGCTCAGCTACCTGCACCATTTTTGTTAACTGGAGACTTCAATGCCCACCATCCCCTTTGGGGCTCTCCAGCATCCTGCCCGAGGGGCTCCCTGTTAGCAGACCTTTTCAACCAGCTCACTCTTGTCTGCCTCAATACTGGCGCCCCTACTTTTCTTTCGGACACATCTCACACCTATTCCCATTTAGACCTCTCTATATGTACTCCCCAACTTGCACTCCGGTTTGAGTGGTATGCACTTTCTGATACATATTCGAGCGACCACTTCCCGTGTGTTATCCATCTCCTGCAGCATACCCCCTCTCCGTGCTCCTCTAGTTGGACCATCTCCAAGGCTGACTGGGGGCTCTTCTCTTCCAGGGCGACCTTTCAGGATCAGCCCCCAGGGGCTCAGCATTCGTTTTCTGGGTACAGGCTTGGCGACCCCGGGGTTCCTGAGCTGGGGACTGGTAAGCGCCGCCAGTCCCCTGTCACCGTAACCTCTAAGCATACTTCAACGACCACCGTGCGGCGCGGCGGTGGAATGTTGTGTGTCTCAGGGAATGGGGATCTTGGCTTGACCGCCCGGATCGCGAGGATGGAATAAACCTCTATAAAAAAAACCTCAATCTCAAGGTGTGCTGCCCGCTGATGAGATGCATGGCTGTTGAGGTGGAACAGTCGATAGCGGGCAACCTCTGGGGAACCTGCCGCACCTCAGTTGTATAAGGCTTACCTAGGCACGCGGGGCTCTGTCTAGGTGGACTTCTAGTTCCCTAGCTGCTCGTGGGACCGAGATGGATCCTTCGAAATTCTCTTTTCTTCCTCCCAGCTGAAAGGGTGGGCTGCTGGAAGGTTCTAACACCGAGTCTCTTAAGAGGGCCCGTGCAGTCAGTCCCCCTGACTCCGGCGCTTCTTTGAAAAGTCCTGTCTTAGGTAACAGAATGCATTCTGGTAATCCGAATGTGTTTCTCATTGTGAAACGGAAGGAGGGTAGTTTCGAGAAGGTTTCGCCCTTCTATATACAAAAGGGATTGGAGGGAATCTGTGGCTCCTTAAAATCGGTGAAGCGCTTACGTAATGGGACCTTGCTAGTGGAAACTTCCACTTCCCATCAAGCAACTAACCTCCAATCTGCTAAATGCCTTGGAGAGTATGCCATAGACACCAAACTGCACAGCACCTTGAACTATAGCAAAGGTGTTGTGACATGCCGGTATCTAGCTGATATTCCCAAGGAAGAACTGCTACGTGAGTGGGCTCCGGAAGGTATCGTTGATGTCCAACACATCATGAAGAGGGTTGATGGCACTCTTGTCAAATCCGACTCCTTTATTCTGACCTTCAATAGCACAACACTTCCTGAACATGTTAAAGCTGGCTTCCTTCGCCTTAGTGTGAGGCCTTATTTCCCGGCCCCAATGCGCTGTTTCAAATGCCAGCGTTTTGGGCATACCACCTTAGGCTGTAAAGGCGATGCGACTTGTGGAAACTGTGGTCAGGCTGCTCATGAAGGAGTTGGTTGCTCGTCTCCGGCTAAATGTCTTAATTGCTCTGGGAACCACCCTGTTTGGAGTAGGGACTGCCACATATTTTTAGAGGAACGCAAGGTCCAGGAAATAAAAACAACCAAGCGTATCCCCTATGGTGAGGCCAAGAAGATTTATAAGTCGATGCAACCTCCCACATTTGCTACATCTTTTGCATCCCTGGTACAGAAGCCTACTCCAAAAGTCGATGCCTCAACGCAGACTGAGGTGGTGAGTGTTGGCACTAACACCTGTAGCTGTCAGTGCACTTGCAACGCAGCCAGTGTTCCAGAGCCAGTAGCCCCTACTCCAACGGCAGACAAAAGTACAGTGGCGGACTTGGTCCAGCCCCTCGCACCTCCAACAGCTGAGGTTGTCCCCAAGCCCAGTGCGCCTCTTACCACTCCCACATCCGCTCCCCCAAAGTCCTCCAAGCCACAGAAAGCTACTGTGCAGCAGCAACAGCGGGTCAAATCCCGTGGTAAACCATCTGACCATGCGGATGTTGTTTTACGCGAGGCTTCATCTGACTCTTCCCCAGAGTTGATGGAGTACGATGTATGTGTGGGGCAATCATCTCGTCCCACGCCTGCCCCTCCACCTGCTGTGGTCTCCCCACCCCGTCGGAGAGACAGGATGAAGGTGCTACCCCCAACATAGATGGCTCCCATACTCCAGCGGAACTTGCGAGGGTTCAGGACGCATGTGGAGGAACTTCGTCTACTTTCTCAGGGTAGACCACTGTGTCTCTGTCTCCAGGAGACGTATTTCCATCCATCATACTCCCCTCAGATACGAGGCTATACACTCCACAAAAAGGACGACCTGCGTGGAGAGAGAGCTAGAGGAGGCGTAGGTATTTTCGTCAGGACGGACTGCCATTCCTCGCCTCTCTCACTTACGACGACTCTACAGGCCGTCGCTGTGTCCGTGCACGTGCGTCATACATTGACTGTATGTTCACTTTACTTGCCCCCACATGATGCTCTTGATGAAGCGGCCCTCACCGACCTTCTTACACAGCTCCCCCAGCCATTCATTATTTGTGGTGATTTTAATGCCCACAATGTGCTTTGGGGCTCTGCAATTACCTGTCCCAGGGGTAGAGCAATTGAGAGGCTTCTCCTGTCATCCTGCGCCTACTTGCTCAATGGAGGACAGAGTACTCATTTCTGCACGGCGACTGGGTCGTTCTCTGCCATTGATCTCTCGCTTTGCTCTCCAGCTCTTGCCGCTAGTGCTCACTGGGAAGTGGTCGCTGACTTGCACGGCAGTGATCATTTCCCAATCTGGATTCACCTGCCAGATGGCGTGGGCCCCGAAAGGAGACCACCACGATGGGTAATCAGTGGAGCTGACTGGACACTTTATAGCCAGTTGGCCCAATTCGAACACTGTGCGAATGTTGAGGTGTGGGTGGATCATATTACCAAAACGGTCCACCATGCCGCTGCGGCATCCATTCCACAGTCCACAGGCCACCGGAAAAGGCCACCTGTGCCTTGGTGGAGTGACGAATGCCGCTCTGCAATCAGGACCAGGCGTGCGGCTCTGCGGCGGTTCAAGTGTCGGCCGACTGCTGAGAATCTTGCAGCCTTTCGGGTGGCGAGGGCGAGATGTCGCCGCATTATTCGTGAGAGCAAGAAGAGGTCGTGGCAAAAGTTCCTGAACACCATTAATCGTTCCACCAAAAGTTCCATTGTGTGGGAGACCATTAGGAGAATTTCTGGCAGAGGAGGGAGGTGCCCCATAGCTGCTGTAATGAATAACGGCACTCTCCACACAGATCCGCGAGACATTGCCCAGACTATGGCAGCATATTTTGCGACAGTTACTGCCACAACCAGTCAGGATCCAGGTTTCCAGCGCCATAGAGCGGTTGCTGAGAGGTGTAGTCTGAACTTCCAGCCCACCTCTCGTGAAGTTTACAACTGCCCTTTTTCTATGTGGGAGCTGGATTCTGCATTGTCTGGAGCTCGTGACACTTCCCCTGGTCACGACAGGATCCATTACAGTATGCTATGGCACCTCACAATGCGCAACAAAGAAATCCTCCTCGCACTTTTTAATGCCATTTGGGCGTCGGGTCACTTTCCTGACGCGTGGCGTGAGGCAGTTTTAATCCCTTTTTTAAAACCTGGGAAAGACCGCTCGAGCCCAAGTAGCTACCGTAGTATTGCCCTCACTAGTTGCATAGGGAAGACCTTGGAGCGGATGGTCAACCGCCGCCTTGTCTGGATGTTAGAATCCCGGCAACTACTTAGTCGCTATCACTGTGGTTTCAGGAGGTTTCGTTCCACCTTCGATAACCTTGCCCTCCTGGAGGCGGCTATCCAACAAGCTTTCCTACGCCGTCATCACCTTATAGGTGTATTTTTCGACATCGAGAAGGCCTACGATACCACTTGGCGGCGTCTCATCCTGGAGCAGCTTCACGAATGGGGTTTTCGTGGTTGTCTTCCTCTTTTTATTCAGTCTTTCCTCTCGCCACGATATTTTAGATACCGAATTGGTGACGTCCTGTCTGATCGCTTTGAGCAGGAGAACGGTGTCCCTCAGGGTAGCGTTTTAAGTGTGACTCTGTTTGCCATCGCTATTAATCGCATTACGTCCATGGTGAAAAGTCCTGTCCAGTGTTCTTTATTTGTGGATGATTTCTCTTTGTTCTGCTCTTCTTCAAGCCTTGCAACGACAACTCGTCAGTTGCAACTTACGATTAGGCGTTTGGATGACTGGGCGCTGAAGATTGGATTTAAGTTTTCCACCGAGAAGTCTGTATGTGTTCTTTTTAACCGTTCTCGTTCGATTTTCACCTTTCCTGAGTTGCGCTTGAGGGACACTATTCTTTCTTTTAAAGACACGGTGAGATTTCTGGGGCACATTTTTGACTCGAGGCTCACGTGGTTACCTCATCTTAAAGACCTGAAACGGCGGTCGCTTCAGGCTTTAAGCATTTTAAAATGTCTTAGCCACAGTACATGGGGAGCTGACAGGACTTGTCTGCTCCATTTTTACAGGACGTGCACGATTATGGGTGCACGGTGTATGGGTCTGCGAGGCCTTCGTACTTGTCCACCATGAAGGGCTGTGGTTGGCCACTGGGGCATTCCGAACTAGCCCCATACCAAGCCTCTGTGTAGAGGCTGGTGAACCGCCACTTCATATGCGGCGACGGCTACTTACGGTACGCCAGGCGTATAAAACTTTGTCCACACTGTACACACCTGCATACCATACCGTTGCTCAGCCTCCTCTGGCACGGTTATTTCACAACCGGCAACGTGCGACGCAGCCCTATGGGATTCGCGCACAGGATTGCCTCGCTGCAATGTCTATGGCTGGTCTTCGTGTTTTACGTCGCGGTTGGAGCAGATCTCCACCTTGGCTCCTCCGGAGACCCAAACTTATTTTAGATTTGACTCGTTTTAAGAAGGATGGCACGCCAGATTTTACATTCCATTCACTTTTTTTTAACATTTTAGATGTGCATCACGGTTTCACTGTCGTTTACACTGATGGCTCCAAACAGGAGAATTTCCTTGGCTGTTCTGTGGTGTTCCCTGACCATGTTACCCGGATTCGCCTCCCTGCTGAATATACCGTTTTCGCAGCGGAGCTCCACGCGATCCTGACGGCACTGGAGCAGATGCATCGTGTTCGGGGCGATCGATTTCTTCTCTGCTCCGATTCTCTTAGTGCCTTACAATCGCTGCAGAACCTGTACCCGACTGAAGAGATGGTCCAGCTGATACATAGCCAACTGTACTTGCTCCAACAGCGGGGTAAAGAGGTATCCTTCTGCTGGGTGCCTGGTCATGTCGGCATCTGGGGCAATGAACAGGCTGATCGGGCTGCCAAGGAGGCCTGCAGAGAGCAGGATGTGGTCCAGTGTCCTATCCCCTTGCAGTCAGTCATCGCTGCACTCCACAGGAAGTGCATGGACTTGTGGGAGGACGAATGGCTGGCGGTGACGGCCAATAAACTGCGGTCGGTAAAGTCAACCACTCGGCCGTGGCGTTCCTCCTGTCGGTTGCTCAGGCGGGAAGAGGTGGCCCTCACACGTCTTCGGATCGGGCACTGTCCTCTGACGCATAGCTATTTATTACGGCGGGAGGATCCTCCGTTTTGTGATGCTTGTGGCGTGCACATCTCTGTCCGCCACATTTTAACAGACTGCATTTTATACCGTGATGCAAGGGCAGAAGCACAAGTTGATGGTGATCTGCCCTGTGTTTTAGCTAATGATGAGACGTGTGTGTCTAGGGTTTTTAAGTTTTGTGATGTGTCTGGACTCTGGCCTAAACTTTTAGGCTGGAGGTTTTAGTGTATTGCAGAGTGGCTGACTCCTCCCTTTTATTCCTTGCGGTCAGCCAGCCACTTCCATCTGCTACATTGTTTTAGCCCCCTCTCTCGTTTTCTTCCTGTGTTGTCCATGTTTTACTGCTGACGCCCTGCTTCATCCCACGCTTCGGTGTGGGTGAGCACATCTTTTCCGATGATTGTTTCCCGTGTTTTATGTTCCGTTTTATGTAAATATTCTGAGCTTTTTTTTTTTCCTTGACACCCGTCTCACTATGATGCTGAACGGGCGCTGAAGACCTTGCTGTCGTGCGCCCACAAAACCCCTCTACTACTTTCAGGATCAAACCTTCACAAGCTGCGATCGTCAGGTCGCACACCTCACGGATGTCATTCTCACTGCTGCTGAATATTCCATCCCTCACCCTACTTCTTCTCCACGTCGCATACCGGTCCCCTGGTGGACCGCAGCATGTAGAGACGCTTTACGTGCTCGTCGACGTGCTTTACGCACCTTTAAACGCCACCCTACAGTGGCGAATTGTATCAATTATAAACGATTATGTGCTCAGTGTCGTCGTATTATTAAAGAAAGCAAGAAAGCCAGCTGGGCTGCTTTCACAAGCACCTTCAACAGTTTTACTCCTTCTTCTGTTGTCTGGGGTAGCCTGCGCCGGCTATCTGGCACTAAGGTCCACTCACCAGTTTCTGGCTTGACGGTCGTGAATGACGTCCTTGTGGCCCCTGAGGATGTCTCCAATGCCTTCGGCCGCTTTTTCGCAGAGGTTTCGAGCTCCGCTCATTACCACCCTGCCTTCCTCCCCCGCAAACAGGCAGAGGAGGCTAGGCCACCTAACTTCCGCTCCTCGAATCGTGAAAGTTATAATGCCCCATTCACCATGCGGGAACTCGAAAACGCACTTGGCCGATCACGGTCCTCTGCTCCAGGGCCTGATTCTATTCATATTCAGATGCTGTAGAACCTTTCTCCTGCGGGTAAAGGTTTTCTTCTTCGTACATACAATCGCATCTGGATTGAGGGACATGTTCCCGCATGCTGGCGCGAGTCTATTGTTGTCCCGATTCCTAAGCCGGGGAAGGACAAGCACTTGCCTTCCAGTTATCGACCCATCTCGCTTACCAGCTGTGTCTGTAAAGTTATGGAGCGAATGGTTAACTCTCGATTGGTTGGCTGCTCGAGTCTCGACGCCTACTTACCAATGTACAATGTGGATTTCGTAGGCGCCGCTCTGCTGTTGACCATCTGGTTACCTTCTCGAACTTCATTATGAATAACTTCTTGCGGAAGCGCCCGACCGCGGCTGTGTTCTTCGATTTGGAGAAGGCTTACGACACCTGTTGGAGGGCGGGCATTCTCCGCACCATGCATACATGGGGCCTTCGCGGTCGCCTCCCTCTTTTTATTCGTTCCTTTTTAATGGATCGACAGTTCAGGGTACGTGTGGGTTCTGTCCTGTCCTGTCCTGTCGGACACCTTTCGCCAGGAGAATGGGGTGCCACAGGGCTCAGTTTTGAGCGTCGCTCTCTTCGCCATCGCGATCAATCCAATAATGGATTGCCTCCCAGCTGATGTATCAGGCTCCTTTTCGTGGACGATTTTACCATCTATTGCAGCGCGCAGTGTACACGTGTCCTGGAGCGCTGTCTTTAGCATTCTCTTGACCGTCTTTACTCCTGGAGTGTCGCCAGTGGCTTCCGTTTTTCTGCCGAGAAGACGGTCTGTATTAACTTCTGGCGCTACAAAGAGTTTCTCCCACCGTCCTTACGACTCGGTCCCGTTGCTCTCCCAATCGTGGAGACAACCAAATTTTTAGGCCTTACATTTGACAGGAAACTTAGCTGGTCTCCACATGTGTCATATTTGGCTGCCCGTTGTACCCGTTCTTTAAATGTCCTCCGTGTTCTCAGTGGTATGTCGTGGGGAGCGGATCGAACCATCCTACTTCGTCTATATCGGTCGATCGTCCGCTCCAAGCTGGATTATGGGAGCTTCGTATACTCCTCTGCACGGCCATCCATCTTACGCCGCCTCAACTCCATACAACATCGGGGTTTACGACTTGCGATCGGAGCGTTTTATACTAGTCCCGTCGAGAGTCTTCATGCTGACGCTGGCGAATTGCCACTCACCTACCGGCGCGATATACTGCTTTGTCGGTATGCCTGTTGGCTACTGTCAATGCCCGACCACCCGTCTTATCGTTCCTTTTTTGACGACTCTCTCGACCGTCAATACGGGTTGTATGTCTCTGCCCTGCTACCCGCTGGAGTTTGCTTTCGTCGCCTCCTTCAACACCTTAATTTTTCACTCCCTGCAACCTTTCGAGTGGGCGAGAGCCACACGCCACCTTGGCTCCAGGCTCAGGTTCGTGTTCACCTTGACCTCAGCTCGCTCCCAAAAGAGGTTACCCCCGGTTCGGTCTACCTCTCCCGTTTTGTGGAACTTCGTTCGAAGTTCATCAACATGACTTTCATTTATACAGATGGCTCTAAGACCAATGACGGGGTCGGGTGTTCCTTTACTGTCGGGGCACAAAGTTTCAAATACCGGCTCCATGGACATTGTTCGGTCTTCACAGCTGAGCTCTTTGCACTCTACCAGGCTGTTCTTTACATCTGCTGCCACCGACATTCAGCTTATGTCATCTGCTCCGATTCCCTGAGCGCCATCCAGAGTCTCAGTGATCCGTATCCGGTTCACCCTTTCACACACCGGATCCAACGCTCTCTTCGGCAGCTGGTGGACGTCGGTTCTCCGGTTAGCTTTATGTGGGTCCCTGGCCATGTCGGTATCCCTGGGAACGAAGCTGCAGATGACGCGGCCAAGGCTGTGGTCCTCCAGCCTCGGACAGCTTCTTGTTGTGTCCCTTCATCCGATTTTAGCAGGGTTATTTGTCGGCGCATTTTATCGCTGTGGCATGCCGATTGGGCTGCACTTACAGACAACAAGCCTCAGGCCTTAAAACCTCTTCCCGTGGCTTGGACGTCATCCTCCCGCCCTTCTCGGTGGGAGGAGGTAGTTTCGGCCCAGTTAAGAATTGGACACTGCCGGTTCAGCCATCGCCATCTGCTGACGGCTGCATCGCCGCCGTTCTGCCCATGTGGACAATTGCTGACGGTCCGCCACATTTTAATGTCCTGTCCGGATTTTAACACACTGCGTCTAGATCTTAACCTGCCATGTACTTTAGATGCCATTTTAGCGGATGACCCACGAGCAGCTGCTCGTGTTCTTCGTTTTATCAATTTGACAAACCTCTCTCAGGATATTTGATGATGCTGTTTCTTAATCCTATGCCAGTCAGTCTGTCTTTTATCGTGTTTTCCATTTTAGTTGTTGTTTTAAACTTGTGCCTCGTGGTGCATTCTTAACGTAGCCAGGGCGCTAATGACCATTAAAGTTGTGCGCCCTAAAACCACAAAAAAAAAAAAAAAAAAAAAAAAAAAAAAAAAGCTGTGCGTTAACTATTTCTACAGGTGGTGAATGTTGGTAAGGAAACTTTCTCAGTTCCTTCGAGTACTTATTCACATTGGGTAGGAAATAGAGGGGATATATAAAGTTGTGCAGTAACTATATCTGCATATTGTGAATGTTGGTAAGGAAGCTTTCTGCAGCTCCTACCAGTACTTCTTCACTTAGAGAAGAAAATGAAGCAGATATATACAGCTCTGCACTGAGTGTACCTCCAGATGTTGAATGTTGGTAAAGAAACTTTCTGTAGCTCATTCCATTATTTCTTCACCTATGGTAGAACATAAAAGTGACATATACAGCTGTGTGGTAACTATATCTGTAGATCGTGAATGTTTTTAAGGTATCTATCTTCAGTTCCTCTTAGTACTTCATGACCTTGAGGAGACACCCCCCCCCCCCCCCCCCCCCCACGGGGTTCACAACTCTTTTGTAGATACGTGTGTACCGAGGGCAGCAGTGCTAGCTAGTGTAGTCTTCCTTTCTTTCTGGGCTCTATACCTTCTTATTCCACATCCTTCTCCATCCCCCATCTCCCCCATCCCCCCCCCCCCCTCACATTGCACGCTCTCTCTCTCTCTCTCTCTCTCTCTCTCTCTCTCTCTCTCTCTCTCTCTCTCTCTCTCTCCACTTGGAGTACGTTAATTCCTACATATGGAGACAGATGCTCGAAACTGTGAAACAGTCTCTCTTTTTCGATTGCTCTACTGGCAAGTCTTTGTCCTCCTTCTGTTTTCCTCTTTTGCTCACCTCTTTTCTTTACTATTTTCTCTGCTGCAGCATTTGAGACCTCTCCTCTTTCCTTTCCTTTTCTTTGTTCCTCTTTTATCTTTTTTCCTCCCTGTGCATGTCTGAAGGCTGTCCCATGCATTCCCATGCTTTATTCTCTGCCCCAAGTAGACAACTAGCATATGTTCATACCCCCTGGTAACTGCCATGCAATGGGAGATGTGATTACCCGAGCTGATGCCTTACGAAAGTTTCCTCCGTCTGTTACATGGAAGGTGTGACCTGAGGTGTGAACAGTCACCTAAGGCATGAGTGCACTCAGAGAGAGCCCCCACAAGGAAGGAACGTGCCATCAAAGATGCCGGTAATCATGGGGGGATACTTCTGCAATGGTTTCCTCATTATCTACTATGTCTGCTCATAAGTGAAAGTTAAATGAGTCTCGGCCACCGCTAATTCTTCCATCAGTGCCACTGTTCCTTGTTGTTTCTTGGTCAGATGAAGGTCAAGACTCCCCCCCCCCCCCAGTCTACCCTTTCATTATTCAGAAAGGTCTTGATGCAATTGCAGATCCTGTTAAGTCTTGTTCCCTATTACAAAACGGCATCTTGTTAGAAACAGTCGGTGCCCTCCAGGCACAAAAATTTCTGCCTACTTCACTGCTACAAACTTTCCCTGTCCAGTTGGAAGTGCACTACGCTTTTAATTCATCATGTGCGGTCGTTTATATGCGCTCCCTCGACAGATTGTCTGATGAGGAAATTCAAAACTAACTGTCTGACCAGGGCATAACGGCTGTTCATTGAGTCATGAAAAGGGTTGACATGGTCTTTGTTCCAACCCGTACTGTCTTCTTGACATTTGACAGAGTTCAACTTCCATTGAACATACAAGAGAGCTACAAGATAATTTCTGTTCACCCTCACATCCCAAACCCTACGCGTTACTATCGGTGTCAGCGGTTTAGTCATACCAGTCAGTCATGTTCCAATCTGGCCAAATGCGTTATGTGTGGCAAGAATGCCCTTGAGGATGCTTGTCTACCTCCATCCCCTCGTTGCATCATCTGTGTGGGTGACCATGCTGCTTCCTCTTGAGATTGTCCCATTTTTAAAGACAAACGGCTCATTCAGTAAATCAGCGTGAATGAAAAGGTGTCGACATTTGCTGTTCAAAAGTTATTTGCCAGTCGAAATCCACTGTGCCTCACACAGGTAAATACAGCATTGGCCTTGCCTCTCCTCGGCCTACAAAGGAGGCAGCCATGCAGACTTGTGATCTCAGGTTTAATGCCACAGTTATCAGATCAGCCAGCGCAGAGGTCGTACGTTGAACCTCCCCACTCTCAGCTGCTCACTCTGTGGTGCAGTCTTCATCGGGTTCTGCTAAATCCCAAGCCCCAAAATCAGATTCCTGGACTTCCAAAAAAGAGCCTACTTGTGAAGATTTTTTACGTACGCCGACTTCACAACCACCGATTCCTCCTTAATCTCAACGTCCTGTTTTCAAGAAGACTAATAAGAAACCGAGTTCCTCTCCTTCTCTGCCATGGCATGTCTCATCTACAGCACGATCTGGTGGTAACCGCCCTCAGCTGTCTTCTGTGTTGCTGAGGCACACTGCAGGTGGCCGATCAACAGGCCGATCGCTGGTCGTAGGAGCTGCTACCACAACATATGGATCAGGATCTTCTGCGTTCAGCAGAATGCCATTCCACGCTGTCAACCACGGGCTCTGAACAGTCGTTAAGTTGAGGGCAACCTTGGTCACATTCTTGCCTTTTCTGTCCACTCTATGTCCATTATCCATTGGAATATCAGCGGCATTTGAGCCAATTGGTATCAATTGCCTATCCTCTTATGATCCTACTGGCTGGTCATCTTCTGTCTTCAGGAACAAAGCTGTGTCCCCACAATCGCTTTGTTTTCCCCCATTTTCAGTCAGTGCAATTTGATCTCCCCTCTGTTGAAGACATTCCAGCACATGGGGGACTCACAATTCTTCTCCATGATACTCTCCATTATCACCCAATCCCCTTAAAAAGTTCCTTCCAAGCTGTCATTGCCACTGTCCGTCTTTCCCTTTCTGGATACACCTTCTCTCTTCGTACTGTATACATTTCATCGTCCACACCAATGGCAAGAGCTGATTTCCTTCATCTTCTTGGTCAGCTTCCACCCCCCCCCCCCCCCCACCCCACCCTATTTGCTGGTTGGGGACTTCAGTGCCCACCATCCACTTTGGGGATCTCTGTGACCTTGTCCACATGGCTCACTATTGATAGGCGTCTTCCATCAAGCAGATCTTGTTTGCCTCAACACTGGGGACCCTACATTTTTGTCTGCCTCTACAACAAATTTCTCTGATTTGGACCTTCTGGTCGGTTTTGTTCTGCTAGCTCGGTGCTTCGAATGATTTGCTCTTGCTGTTACACACTTGAGTGACCACTTTCCATGTGTCCTTATATTGCAGCCACAACTGCCATATATGCACGTGAGATGCTGGAAGTTTGCCCAAACCAATTGGACACATTTTTTGTCTCTAGCAGCATTCGATGACCGTCACTTTCCTAGCATCGATGATGAGGTCACTCATATTACAGAAGTTATTCTTACAGCTGTGGATCATTCAATACCTTGCACCTGCGATTTGCCCTGGCAGCCCCCAGTTCCTTGGTGGAATGAGGCATGCCTTGCACAAAGCGTAAGTGGCGATGTGCTCTTCGGGTTTTCCGACACCATCCTACTTGGGCAACTGTATCCGCTATAAGCATTTCCGTGCACGATGCCGTCACGTCATTCGCGATAGCAAGAAGGCAAGCTGGGACTTCACTAGCTCATTTAACACCTTCACTCGCTTCTCGGAAGTTTGGAGTCAGATTCGAGGGTTATCTGGCGCACCTAGTTTCTCCCCGGTCTCTGGGCTCACTGTCGCACATGGTACATTAGTGGACCCCATTGCAATTTCTAACTCATTGGATCAACACTTTGCTGAGATTTCGAGCTCTTCATATTACCCGCCTGCTTTTCTCCTGAAGAAATGTGCAGTGTAAGTGCGACCTCTTGCTTTCTCCTCTCAAAATAGCAAAAGCTGTAATACTGTTTTCTCCATGTGGGAACTACAACAAGCACTCTCTTCTTCTCTCTTCTTCTCTCTCTTCTCCCCCAGGACCCGATGGCATCCATGTCCTAATGTTGCTGCATTTATCATACCCTAGTCTGCGTTACCACCTTCGCCTTTATAATCGAATTTGGACCGACAGTACTTTTCCCAGAAGATGGCAGGAAGGTATCATAGTTTCTGTTCTGAAACCTAGGAAGGACAAACATCTCTCCCCTAGCTATCACCCCATTTCTCTCATGAGTAGTGTACGTAAGGTTTTGGAGCATATGGTGAATTGCTGTTTAGCCTGTTGGCTGGAGTCCTGAAATATTTTAACACCTGCCCAATGCTGTTTCCAAAAGCATCGTTCTGCAGTTGACCATGTTGTTGCTCTCTCCACTTACATCATGAACAATTTTATCAGGAAACGCCAAACAGTAGAAATATTTTTTGATCTGGAGAGAGCATACGATACCTGTTGGAGGACAGGTATCCTCCACTTACTGTTCTTTTGGGGCTTTCGAGGTCGACTGCCCATTTTTATTCATGAATTTATGGCAGATCACACACTTAAAGTGTGGGTGAACATTACATTCTCTCATACTTTCTCTCAAGAAAACGCGGTAGCCCAGGGCTCTGTGCTAAGTGTTGTACTGTTTGCCATTGCCATAAATCCAATTATGGAGTGTCTCCTTCCTAATGTCTCAGACTCCCTCTTTGTGGACGATTTCGTGACCTACCATAGAGGTTTTGCACCCTAAAACCATAACAATAAACCTAGGGTAGAAAATAAGAGATATATACAGCTGTGCAGTAACTATATTTGCAGATGGTGTATGTTGGCAAGGGAGCTTTCTGTAGCTCCTTCCAGTACCACATCACCTAGGATAGAAAATAAAGGTGATAAGTACAGTTGTGCAGTAACAATATCTGCAGATGGTAGATGTTTTTAAGGAAGCTCTCTGCTGCTCCTTCCAGTACTTCTTCACATAGAGTAGAAAATCAAGGCGATATGTACAGCTGTGCAGTAGCTATACCTGCAGATGGTGAATATTGGTAAGGCAGCTGTCTGCAGACTCTTCCATAACTTCTTCACCTAGGGTAGAAGATAAAGGTGATACATACAGCTGTGGAGTAACTGTATCTGCAGATTGTGAATGTCGGTAAGGAAGCTTTCCGCTCCTTCTTCCATAACTTCGTCATTTAGAGGTGAAAATCTAGGCGATATGTACCGTTAAGCAGTACATATATATTCATCTTGCAAATGCTGGTTGGAAGCTTTCTTCAGCTATTTCTATAAGTCTTTTGCGTAGGGTAGAGTTTCAAGGCGATGTGTACATCTGTGCATTAACTCTATCTACAGATAATGACTGGTGGTAAGAAAGCTTTCTGCAGCTTTTTTCATAAACATTTTCCTCTGGTTAAGAATCATTGGTGACACTACAGCTGTGTCACATCTATATCTTCAGATAGTGACTTATGGTAGAGAAGCATTCTCCAGTTTTTTTGTTTCATAAGTTTTTCAGCTAGGGTTAAGAATACAGGGCGATGTGTACAAGTAAACAGTTACTATATCTACAGGGTAAGAAGCTTTTGCCAGCTTCTTTCATAAATTTTCACACAGGATTAAGAACCAAGTTCAATGTGTAGAACTGTGTGGTAATTATATCTACAGATTGTGAATGGTTGTGTGGAATGTTTCTGTACCTTCTTTCATAAATTTTTTACTCTGGTTAAGAATCATATTCAACATGTACAGCTCTGCCATAACTATACTTTCAGATAATGAACGATCATAAGGAACACTTCTGCGCCTTTTTCCAAAAATTTTTCGTCTGTTTAAGAATCAGTTGTGATGTGTTCAGCTGTGCTGTAACTCTATCTACATATAGTTACTGGTGGTAGAGGAGCTTCCTGCAGCCTCTTTCATAAATTTTGCACTTAAGGGAAAGAATCAAGGGAGATGTGTACGGCTGTGCAATAACTATATCTACAGGGAGTTGCAAATGGATATGAAGCATTCTGGAGCTCATTTCATAAATTTTTCATCTAGAGTGATGAACCAAGTTCAACATGTACAGGTGTTCAGTAACTATATCTACAGACAGTGAATGTTGGTAGAGAAGCTTTTTGCAGCTTCTTCCATAAATTTCTCACCTAGGGTTACGAATCTAGGATGATCTGTACTGTTGCACAGTAACATCATCTACAGATAGTGACTGATGGCAAGGAAGATTCCTGCAGATTCATTTATAAATATTTTACTTACAAATATTGGCTAGGGGAATTAGTAAAGTAGTGCTGTAACTATATTTACGAAGAGTGGATAGTGTGTGGTTAGCTTGTTACAACTTCATTAATAATTTTTTTACTTATTTTTAAGGTGCAAGGGAGATGATTGAATTGGTCAATGAAGTATATCTACAATGACAGGCTAGTGTGTGAGAAACTTTCTGAAGCTTCTTTCATAAATTTTCCAGTTAGTAATAAGAGGTAAGGTATTGTAGTAACTACAGCTACAAAAAGCATCTACAGGGTGTGATGTTTTCTGCTACTGCTTTCACGTTGTGTTAAGAGGTAATGGAAGCAAGTGAGAGGTTGTAGTAACTGTATGAACCAAGTGTGTCTAGTGGGTGAGCACCTTTCTGAGACGTCTTTCATAAATTTTTCATTAGTTTCTAGATGCAAGGGAGATGAGTTGTGCATTATAGTAGCCAGTATCTACCAACAGTGGCTAGTCTGAGTGAAGCCTTCTGCAGCTTGTCTCATAGGTTCCCCCTTGTTCCACAGGGTGCTTGCCCATCTTTGGAAGGTTCGTGCTTGGCTACCACAGGGCCCTAGCCTTTGCAGAACCCTTTTCCCTTCTGTACTACATGTCTACCCTCTTAAAATATATATATATATATAAATCCCCCCCCCCCCCGTCTATTGGGGATCATGAGTGGCGTGTCTGTAGCTGACATAAGAACAGTTTCACCACTGTTTCTCATTCCTTTTTCCTTTCTTTGTTCAACTTCTCACAGCCTTCCTCCACTTGAATGTTTGATGCACCTCTTACTTCTTCTTCTTCCTCAGTTTCCACCCGTCTACCATCATGTGGGCCAATCTGTGACGGCTCTCTGGGACCAAGATCCATTCCCTAATTACTGGCCTGGATCCATTCCCCACTTTCTGGCTGAACTGTGGCAGACCATGTCAGTGTGGACCCTATTGCTATCACCACCACTTTCTGTGAAAATTTCGAGCTCCTCTCACTATCACCCTGACTTCCTCCACCAGAAGCAAACAGAGGCGGCTCAGATGATATTCTTCCCTTCTCAGAATGGTGAGTGTTACTATGCTGCCTTTACTGTGATGGAGCTGGATCATGCTCGCTCTTCATCCTGATCCTCCACCCAGGGCCAGATGCTTGAGTAACTCTATCTACCAAGAGTGGCTATTGGTGAGAAGCAGTCGGCAGTTTCTTTCATAAATTTTACCCTTAGTTTTTTGATGCAAGGGAAACAAAGCATTGTAGTAAGTGTTTTTACTGAAAGTGGCTATCTGGTGAGAAGCTTTCTGCAGCTCATTCATAAATATTTCACTTAGTGTTAACCCTTGGACTGCTGTTGATGAGTTTACTCGACATGCTGCCTGCCGCTCCATGGGTGCTACAGAGTATAGTTGCGGGTGCTGGTTTACCCCTTAGTGCTGTCGATGAGTTCAGTCGCACCAGTTTGCTGGCCCCTGAGCACTTATGATGAGTACAGATGCACCGCTACCTGAGTGCTGATGATGAGGTAACTTGTACAGTCGACTTCCCGCCCCCTGCCTCAGTAGCCTCTCACAGTTCTGGCTAATAGCTTGTCATCAGAACCTCTGTCTGTTGTGGGCCTAGGCTTCAAACTACAGGTTTGTGTTCATCAGAATTTTCTTTAGTCCTTTTTTCCTATCATGTTTTACAAAGAAAGTGGCAGACGTGGTTGGTGCACTGAGGAAGAAATCATGGAGATTCTTACAAGGAGCAACAGTGAGGATGAACTGTATGATTTTGACGAAAGTTTCAGCTCTTCCACAGAATTGGAAAGCTGTAGTGATAAACCTTCCACGTCAACAAGTGTTTCAATGCAGTCTGGTGTTTCAACAAGACATGTTAGTATTTCTGAATCTGAAGACTCAGAAAGTGATGGTGAAATACCTATGAAGAAATCATGTCTTAATGATGAATTTGACTTCAATGAAAATGATGTCATGGGACAGTTTTTTGTTACTTACGAGAATGTTAAATTTCAGTGACAACTCTGCCAATACTGGAGGAGATTAATTATTTAAAATGAGGAACACTGATGACAGAGTTTGTACAGCTTTCCATTGTGCAATTAATGCACATAAGAAACTCTGCAATGATGAAAGTTTGTTATTATTTAAAGGACGCTTATCTTTCACACAATTCATTCCATTGAAACAAGAGTATATTCAGACGAAAAACATTTGTGTTATGTGATTGTAAGACTGTCTGTCTTAGATTTCATTTTTCTACAGGGACATCAACAGAAACTAAGTTCCACAATTTGAGGAAAAGTAGTGATGTAGTGGTGACACTAATAAAACTGTTTTTAGAACGTGGACAATACCCACTACCTCGATAATTGGTACTTAAGCGCAGAAATTTTCCTGGCTTCACACTCGTGGGACAAACGCATGTGGCGCTATCCATAAGAACAGATGCAACATGCTGAAAGTTCTGCAGAAACTGAAATGGAAAGACATTAAATTTATTTGCGCTAACAAATAAAGTGGTGTGACAAAAGGGAAGTGTGGACATTGACCACATGTAACACCACAGAAATTGTTGACAGGAATATTAGAGAGAAAATTAAGAAACCACAAATCATTGTAGAATATAACTTGAATTTGGTATCAGTTGACCATTCTGATAGGCTGCTTAGCTCTGACAGATGTATACGAAAAACAATGAACTGGTATAAGGAGTTCGTTTTGCACATTCTTGATCTGTGTGTTTTAAATGCTCATGTTCTTCACAGGTCACTAACAGGTAGTATGCTTCTGATAGAGTTCATCGGTCGCTGGTAAGGGAACTTCCAGAAATGTATGCATCAGAGTGCAGAAAAGCTGGCAGGGGAAGGTATTCTGATGATAATCCTCAAAGGTTTTTGGGAAGGGATTTTCCAAACAGTATAACAAGTGAGCATTCTTAGTAAAGTAGGCTATTGTCTAGATGCATTGTTTGCTGGAAACAGAAAGTGCATTAAAAAAGCAAGTACGAATGTAAAACTTGCAAGGTGTGTGTCATTCCCAGTTTTGAAAATTACCACACAGAAACAAATTGCCAATTGCAGCACAGAACGAATACAACAATGCTATCAGACAAAAACTTAGAAATTGAAAAAAATATAAAAAAGCAAAAGACAACATAAAGATGTATTTTTAACTTTGCCAGTGCTGGTCCAAAGCCCAGATCAAAAAGAAGGATGGAAAATATATTCACGAAGTATAAAAGAAACTGCTAAATTTACTGTTTATGATTCTGAACCTGCTATATAAGTGAATTTTATGTGCCAACGAAAAGACAGAGGTTTCACACCTTTAAAATGTTGGAAAATCTATTGATTACTTACGTGCAACAATTAAAAGTGCAGCACAAAAAAAAATTGTTAGGCAGACAGTCATATCCAGCGATTCCTTGTTACACTACCACTGATTACCATCTGCAAAGGACAGCTGCATGTGTGCCTGGATAGAACACTTCACACAGTGTACCTATTACAGGTAAAGAATCTGATGGCAGACGACAAAGAACTCAGATTTTTGTATTCTCAGAAACAAATAGTAGACCATGTGAAATTTCCACACACATCACAAAACAAACTTACCAAAGTGAAGTATAAATGTTCTTACCACTGCTTACGGTACATTCCAATGTGTATGTCATTTTCTGCTATTAACAACATAATATGGCATTTTGAACAACGAAAACAGCGTACGGTTATCTGTAATATATGGCTTATTTTTATTCAGTCTTGAGTTAGTACGGTTAGGAACCAATAGAGAAATGCAGATCCTAGTGTTGGGTGAAAACATGATGATCCATGGATCCACCTACTGTGCCGAGAGACCACTCCAGTCGCAGAAACTGAAAGCAACCCTGTTGCTTCCGGACAGTATAGCTAACGGTTGCAACAGCTAGTGCTGGATGGCAGTGAGGGAATTTGATATTCAGGTGGAGGATTACTTTGAAAGTGAGAGGTATAATGAAGGACCTATTCTCCCTGTGTCAAATGTAGTGCAACGAACAGCCAATGAGCTTGTTATTGGAACTGCTATAGTGAAACGTGTGACTCAGAGAAAATGCATAGGCCTTGATAGTGGTGAGAAAGACTTCATGCTTAGCAAGCCAGGTAAATGCAGGAAGGGTATGAAGCGAGTGAAAGCCATTGACAATTTTAATCAGTGTGCTATTTGTGCCCATATTTACAATTATTACTGTAAAGGTGAATTACCAACTAGGAAAAAACTTTTTGTTTCACTTCATGATGCAGGTCTGTTTTCCGGGGGTATGACGTCACCTTCTTAGGTTCTGATTTCCTTAGACTTCAGGTATAAAACATTCAACAATCATAAATTTGCACTGCAGTTTCCTCAGAAAAAATGTGCAATATTGACTTTGACAAAGTCATATTTACAGATCGACTTGAATATTACAAAGTTGTATCATTTATTAAAATCTTACCCTAAAAGAACTTAACAAATACTCGTGTTTCACACATTTGGACTGATGACACAATTTCTTCAGTTCTACGAAAAACAACTGGGAAAGGTGGCAGTTTAATTGTTTGCCATGCTGGAACAAGTTCAGCAGTCATAAACAATGCTTTGTGGGCTTTTGCTTCAAAGTAGTCAGGAGATTTCCACGAAGAAATGAATGCTGCGATCTACATCTCACGGTTTAAGGATAAACTTCTTTGGAACATTCCTCCAGAGTCTATTATAATGATAGATGAAGCACCTTATTTTGCTAACCAGGTGAACAAAGTGCCGACCATGTCAAACAGAAAAGGTGATTTGTTAAGTTGGTTGCAGTGACATAATGTTAATTGCACTGATGAATCAAAAAAGGCAGAGCTGCTTCAGCTTGTTAAGCCCGTAACTGCCATGTGGAGTGGTCCCGCTGTTAGGGGCACCATGTCGTGGATTGTGCGGCCCTTCCTGCTGGAGGTTCGAGTCTTCACTTGTGCATCGGTGTGTGTGTGTTGTCCTTAGCATAAGTTAGTTTAAGTTGTGTGTAAGCCTAGGAGCCAATGACATCAGCAGTTTGCTCCCTTAGGAATTCAAAAAGCCACAAACTCTTGTATACACGATTGATGATGAAATCAGCTAGACCTGCTGGTCACAAGGTTATTTGTTTGCCACCGTACCATTGCATGTACAATGCGATTGAGTGTCTTTGGGCTCAAGCAAAAGGAAATGTAGCAAGAAATAATAAGTGTGCACCTTTTTCACAAAGCAAGGAGTTAAAATTGCTTCATCGAGCTTCGAGCTGCACATGGGAGCTGTGCGGCCTGAGACTCCTTGCCATGGTTTGCAAGGTGTTTTGTCCTTAGTGTAAGTTAGTTTAAGTTAGATTAAGTTAGATTAAATAGTGTATAACCCTAGGGACCAATGACCTAAGAAGATTGGTAACATAGGTACTTACCACAAATTTCGAAACTTTCGTCAGGCTTTGACTGAAGTTCAGTAGATATGTGGTGATTCTACATGTGAAAAAAAATATTGAAGGTGCTTGCGAGAGAGGGTGAATTATGGAGACCCACATGAAAAACATTGTTAATCTTGGTGAAGCAGATGGTGGTAAGAGTGCCAGCAGCAGCTCTGAGGACAAGATTTCAGATGATCATGAAATTCCCAGTGCCTGGTCCAACTACAAGAATATTGGCTGTCTCATTTATGGGATTAATGCAGTGCATGGTGAGTACACAATTCAGTTGTTCTTTCTTAACATTCACATGCAGAAACATGAACTGCCTTCTTATGTCAATTAAGAATTTCAGGAAACTTATTTCGGCATATAACACGAATATTTGTTAAGTTCTTTTAGGGTAAGATTTTAATAAATGATACAACTTTGTAATATTCTTTGACACTTAACTACCACAGTTTGAAATTGATTCCATGGTGTAATATGTGTTACAAGAGTGATCAGTGATAATTTTAGCAAAAGGTTATTAATATGTTTCCCTAACTATTTTCTCTCTGCTATTGCTTTATTTAAAACACACATAAACATGTATGTTGTTGTACTTGTTTATAAGGTTTATTAAACCTATCAAAATGCAGCAGTTTTAACAACTTAAGTTGAACTGATGAACGGAACTGTGCAATTGCACAAGTATCGTTAATTAACATTGAAACTATTAAGAATAAATAATATCCCTTGAATCTTGAATTCTATCAAGGTAGCAACTCACTTTATAGATAAATATCCTGCAGTAATGACACTTCTTGCACGTGATACATATAAAAGAGACAAAATAATTTGAAAACTGTCAATAATATTTCCCACCTGCACTACCTTATGTGTCTCATGGAATCAAATTCCATGGCGTTAAAATAAAACCAAGTAAATTATTGAGTATCAACTTGGTGACTGCTGTTTTGTCCAGGTGGACAAGCACAGCTATTCAGGCATGTGTTCCAACAAAGCTGAGTACCTGGCACAGGCGCTGACTCCATGGGCCTGAGGGGGCCTGAGCCCCCTCAAGAATCGTTTGGGTGGGGAGGAACGGGAGCAGGGAGCTCTCCCAATAATTTTAGAAAATTATTAGTTACATTATGCTTTTTAAAATCCCAAAATTATGTTGGAATTTATTATTTTCCTTGTTTGCAATAGATCCCTTTTAAGATACATTCAGTAATGAGTTAAAACAAGTAATTATTATGGTAGTAAGCAGGTTAACTGAAAACGAGGGGTGTGAATCATGATAGTGTTACGGTGCTGCAGCCACACTTAGTATTTGACCCAGTGTGTGAAATTTTGGGGAAAGGCCGGTGCCGGTAGGCCAGCACTGAGGCTGTGGTGACATCAAAAGGACTGGAGCATAAGTGCCTGGAACTCTCCGCCTTGCATCACCTTGACGCTTTGAGACATTATGACACTGCGGTGATATATAGCCCACCTTGCTGTCACAGTCATTCAGTGTGGGTAGTTTGATTCAGTGCATGGTGCAGACATGTTTAGTATTCTGACTTTAGTGTCTAGTGGTCTAATTTGTATGACTATATTTTATTCATTTACTTTAATCTCTTAGTGTATTGTGAATTAAATTTGCAATGGATAAATGTGATACCAAAAAGGCAGGCTTAGAAGTTGTTGATACTGCAAGTCAACCTCCAACAATTATTGCGTCATCAATTGCTTCATTGTCTTCGGGTAAGAACTATTCACACCCACAACCTGGACAATCTGGTAAGAGAAGGTCATATCAGAAGTCTTAGTTGATCAATTATACATGGCTAGAATATGAAGTATCTACCAAAAAAGGCTTTTGCAAAACCTTCAAATAGGCAGATGCTAAAAATTTATTACAATTTTCTTAAAAAAAGAATGCATTTACTTCAATAGGATTTTCTAGCTGGAAAAAGGCTTTGGAAAAATCCCATCTTCATGAAAATACATTTCATGGACAAATAAGGTGTTCTGAAACTAAATTCTATCACTAACCAAAGTATGACCTCCCAATTCAGTGAACAGTTAGACAATAATATGAAGAAAGCTCTTGAGACAAATTTTTAGTACTGTGCAATTCCTATACCAATAAGGACTAGCAATTAGATCGCACGAAGACATCATCTCAAATGTTTTCAGTTGTTGGAACTCCGGAAGAATGATGTATCTGAGTTTAAAGATTGCTTAGGGCGTTCGGGGTGTAAATGGATGTTCCATGATACTCAAAAAGAGATTATTGATCTACTAGGAAAGTATGTGTTGAGAAAGTTTATTGGCTTCAATCAAGAAGACTGAACATTTTTATGTTATGGTTAATGAAACAAGTGATTCTTCAGTTCATGAACAAGTGTCATTTTGTGTTCATACTGTCAATGATTCCTTAATCATCAATGAAGTCTATTGGCTTGTATGAGACTCTCTTTAGTGCACTCTGTTTAGTATTTTAAAAGATGTTTTTGCTCATCTTGATTTGTCAGTGGATAACTTCGGAGGACAGTACTATGATGGTGCCTCGAATATGAGAGGTAAGTTCAAAGGACTAAAAAAGTTATTTTTGGATATACAACCAAAAGCATGATATATGCACTGCACTGCTCACAGGTTAGACCTGGCAGTTGTAGACAGTCTCCAACATCTTTCATCTATGAGGGATATTATGGCTTTAGCCAAGGACGTAATAAATACCATAGCGAATCCAACAAAATGATGTTACTTTTCAGAAGCATATGATGTGAGAGCGCCATCAACCAAGCTAGTCTGTGACCCCTTTGGCCAACTCAATGGACTATGCGAGCTTCTAGTGTCTTGAATATTGAAAAACTTTGAAGAACTTTTAGAGTTTTTTGAAACATTTTCTGCAGAGGACAAAACAGAGGCAGGTTGAAAATGTGCAGTCTACCTTGAGTCAACGTTACAAATAAAGACTTACTTCTTTTTACGTGTTTATTGCCATGCAATGAACCCAGTAGAGGATGTCAATGAAAAAATTCAATGCCTTCATCTAAGTGTTGCTGATCTGGAAAAAATATGAGGGCTTGATTTGTATACTGAATGGAAGGTGTGATAGTTCTGAACACTTTTGGGAATTGTGTTTAAAAGAAAAACCTTCACAAGTTGATGATCCTTCGCTTCCTAGGAATCAAAGTATACCCAAGAAGTATGAAAACAACAAAGCCAGCGCACCATACACTTTCAAAACCCAAAAGGAATATTGCAAAGCTGTTACAATGAAGTATGTGAAATGGTGCAATCTTGCATTACAGAGCGGTTTGCTTCAACTGGACTCTCACAGGTCATTGCAGATGGGTTGGAAAAGTGTGCTTGCTTTTAGTAAACAGAGGTGAAACAAATTTGGAAAAATCAACTGAGTTTTTCAAAAATGACCTAGACATTCAGAGGCAGCACTTACTCTTGAATATGTTATTTGATATCACTAATTAAAAACAACTGGTCTTAAAAAATATGCTTGATGTAAGAAAGTACATTACACAAGAGCCTGCAGTTGTAGAAATGTTATGTGAAGTGGTGAAGTGAATTAAGATTCTCCAAGTAGTTCCAATCACGACAGCAAAATCAGAATGGTCATTTAACACTCTTAAATGTCTGAAGTCATATCTCTAATCAACAAAGGGACAGAATCGATTGGACAATTTGGCTATTCTTCATGCCCACCAAGATGTTATGGATGAATTGGGTATTTCACCAGTCACCAACAACTTTGTATTTAGTAATCCAGTCAGATGGTTGACATTTACACCTTTATAAAGACACTCTAGCCCTAATAATGGCATTTAGAGCAATATTAAAAATCTTTATAAAATAGAGAATTAAATACATACACAATGTTAAATTTTTAGTATCTAAATATTAGTACTAGTTTAGTACTGTATTACTATATAACTACAATACTGTATTGATTATTTTCAAATACCTTAATTTTTTTTGGGTTGTAACACTCAATTAAAGACCACTTTTTACATACTTTTTGACTGAAAGTATTAGGCATACTTTATTAAAGCATTAACTTTGAAATATTGTTTTTATGTAATGAACCCTGAACCTTATTCAAAGTAAGCTTACATTAGCTATTTCACTTATTAATAAAAGTGCTACTACTGTGTGACAGCAATATTTTATGTTTTATTCTCTTAATGATAGTTTAGGATTCATTTCATATAATTTCAGTCTTTTCAGGGCTATATATTCACTGCTCTGTAATAGTCTGTTAGCATGATTATCACTGTAAATTAAATTAGCTTTTTATGGAAATACCGCTGGCACTCATTGCCAATTAGCACAAGCACCAGGGATCATTGTATTTTGGCTCAACTTTAAAAACGGGTATGCAAGAAAGAACTATTGAGGTAAATCTAATTAATCAAATCACTTTCACCATAAGCTAAATACAAGATTAAATCCTTAGTGATGGAAAATAGTTTTAATGATTCAGTTTGATTCTGCAGTAATACATCTGCAGAGAAACTATGTAGAGACAGCATTTGTTCTGTATCAGCTGTGAGAGGGCACAGTGCTTTGCCTGCAGTCGTAGTTACTCCAGAAATATTCAGCACCGAGCAGGTGCAGGCACTGAGAGTGGCTAGTGGGTGAGAAGCTTTCTGTAGCTCCTTTCATAAATTTTTCACTTTTTTTTTAAACCTGCAGGGAGCTCACAGCTCTTTAGTGGGTTCGTGCTTGGCTTCCACAGGGCCCCAGCCTTTGCAGCATATTTTCCCTTCTGTGCTGCATATCTATCCCCTTGCTCTTATTTTTATCCTCCTTTGGGGAACGTGTTTGGGGTATATTTTGGAATATGTTCCACATTTTCGGTGGCTCACATTGGATCAGTCTCACCACTGTGTTTTCATTCCTCTTTCTTTCTTCATTCACCTTCACCTGTCCTCCTTCCACTTCAGCATTTGAGGTTCCTCTTTTCCTTCTTCCTCCCTGTGTACTCCTGTAGGCTGGCCCATGCATCTGATGCATAGCAGGTAACAGGGTAACGTGTATTTCCCAGACTTGGGTCTACAGGTTGGGTTCACACATACCCCTCCATTGTGTAGGCAAGGCCCAGGGAGGGGTGATTGCCTGAGCAGCTACCTTCCCAAATTGCCGACTGGTCCCTCCATCAGGTGTTCAGTAGGTGTGACCTGAGGCATAAACAGTTACCTAAGGCAGGTGCGTTGCCTTGAGAAGGGGGGCCCCCAGTTGGAAGCAGTACATCATCAGAGATGCTGGCAATCATGGAGGATTTTATTGCAATAAGACAATCATCTTCCCAATCATCTACAAAGCCTAAGTGGAATGATCTAACGATTCAAAGACCATCCCAGTTGCACCACAGTTCCTCATGGTTTCACTTACTGTAGACAGTGAGTCCTTTGCATTGGTAAATCCATTTATTATTTAGAAAGGTGTTAATGCAAATGCTTGCTCTGTGAAGGCCTGCTCTCTTTTATGGAGTGGCATTTTCCTCTTGGAGACTATTTCTGATTCTCAAGCACAAAAACTGCTTGCCTCTTCACTTCTCCTCAGCCATCCTGTTAGTTTCAAGCTGCTCTGAATTCTGAATTCTTTCCGTGGTGTTATTTACACTAGGCTGCTTGACAGTGTGTCGGAGGCTGAAATCCAAACATACCTGCCTGATCAGGGTGTCACTGCCATCCAATGGATGATGAAAAGGATAGATGCCTCCATAGTGCTCCCCCCCCCCACACACACACACACACTTTTTCTCACCTTTATCACAGTCCAACCATACATTCCGAACTCTACACGCTGCTACCAGTGTCATAGTTTCAACCACACTAGCAGTTCTTATTGGCATCCGGCCAAATGTTCAACTTGTCATACTAATGTGCACAAGGGTGATTGTCCACCTCCTTCAGCCTGCTGCATTATCTGCAATGGCGTATGTGTTGCCTCCTTGCAGAATTGTCCCATCCTCCCAGAATTGTCCCATGTACCTCAATAAGGAGGCGATTCAGGAGGTCTGGGTGAAGGAAAAGTGTCTTACGTGGTTGCTCGCAAGTTGTTGGCAAGTCAGAAACCCTGTATGCTACCATATGGCACCTACAGTACTGTTCTAGCTACAGCTCACTCCACAGAAGAAGTGGCCAAGCAGACATGCAAATTCAAATTTAGCACCATGGTTGTGAAATCGCCCAGTGGTATGGTAGGGTATCCATCTAATCCTTCAAATGTGCAATGCATCATCAAATGTTCACCTCATGGGACAAATACCGCAGCTATACAACCGGCAGCATGGAAAGGACAGAAGGAGTACTCTTGATGTGTTCCTATGTTGCTCCAGCTACCCAACATCCACGTCTTTGTCTGGTAACCAGAAAGATTCAAAGAAGTTAAACAAAGGCAAGCAGTCTTTCCTTCACTGACTCGAAGATCGTCTTTGACAGTGTTGCCACATGATATCCTCATCAGTCCGATATCTGTGTCACTGGTGCACAACACCAGCCATTTTGTTGCACTGTACTCTACAGGCCAAGAGCAGAAAAATGCCGATGCTCCTGCAGACCTAGTGGATTGGGATCCTCCTGCCTTTATGCCCTGAAGCAGAGTGTCTCTGAAGGCTGGCACTTGGCAACTGCCGAGGTGATACCCCATCATATTTTTCTCATCATGAGTATCCTCCAAGGCGTTTCTTCACAGACTGTTTTGACCTTCCCCCCCAAGGTCGGCATTCCATCTCATGGGGGAGCCATGCTGCTCATACAGGATGACATTCATAGTCAACCTATCTCCCTGACTTTCTGCCTACAAGCTGCTGCAGTTCGCCTTTTCCTTCCTTACTTCAAGTTCTCCCTTTGTACAGTTCACATCCCTCCACCATTTGATATCAACAGGGCAGACTTCCTCTAGCTTATTAGGCAGCTACCTCTCTCCTTTCTGCTGCTCAGTGACTTTAATGCACACCGTCTCCTTTTGGGTTCTGCCAGAACTTGTCTGAGAGATGGCTGACCTTCTCAATCACCGTAATCTCTTCTGACTTAATACAGGAGCACCCATCTTTCTTTCAAAATCCACACACTCCTATTTCCATTTCAATACACTCTTCTGTGCTGCCCAGCTTGCCCATCTTCTCGAGTGATCCATTCTCTCTTACGCATACTTGAGTGACCATTTCCCATGTGCTACATGTTTACTGACTCCTCCCCATCTATGTGAACACCCAAATGATAGCTTACTAAGACTGACTGGAGGCTTTACTCCTTCATGGCAACCTTCGACAAACATCATTTCCCCTATTTATGATGACCAGGTGCAATTTCTTAAAGATGTTATCCCAACCTGCAGAATGCTACATACATCACACTTTCTCTTTACCGCGGCATGTCCCAATCTCTTGATGAACTGAGTCATGCTCAGATGCAATTTGCGCATGGGGACATGCTCTCCACATTTTTAACCATCATCCTATGATAGTAAACTGCATATATTTTAAAAAGATGCATGGTCAGTGTCCTTGCATTCCTCAGGATAGCAAAGAAGCTAGCTGGATTCATTCACTAAGTCTTTTAATAGTTCCACTCCATCTTCTGTAATGTGAGACAACCTCCAATGGCTCTCTGGGATCAACATCCATTCACCAATTCCTGGTCTGACAGTAGCAGACGATGTTATCATGGATCCTACTGCTATCTCCAACACCTTGGGCTGCCATTTTGTGAAGATTTTGAGCTCCTCTCAATATCAGCCTGCATTCCTCCATCAGAAAGGATTTGGAGGTGGCTCAAGCGATACCCTTCTCTTCTCAGCATCGTTAGTGATACAACGCTGCCTATGTGGGAGCTAAATCATGCTCTCAGTTCAAAACATGTTATGTTGAATTTTTACTTTTTTGCATTTTAAAAATCTACATAGTTTCCACTTTCAATTCATACATAGTTTCTTCAGTTCAGAAGACTAAAATGATTTTTAAAATATTTTTGAATTTTCTTTAGCATGGGTGTGACCCACTGTGATGCTGTTAAACTGCTGTCAAATCTTGTACTAATGAATGTAAAAGCATATGAGAGAGGAAATGTGTTCTGGCCAACCTGTAATAGTTCAGTGTATATCACTCGCACGATCATCATGTTTTTTATGTTTCTTTACTCTTTTGTAACCCTGAAAATATTCATAGTGAATTCTGTTCATTGAAGTCTCTATTTTATTGAAGGATAATCATGGGTGAACCTAAAGTGGCTAGAAATCCTCTGAAGGCTTTTAAGAAAATAAGAAATGTAGGAAAGCCAATGGTAGATGTTATTACCATAAACAATAAATATGATAACGAAGTGTGTGAACCTAACTATCTTGCTTCAACTGCCCATTGCAGTGAAAGTGGAAAAGTAAGTACTTGGAAGAGGAAGCTAGGTTCAGTTAGTGAAAAGTATGAATATTTTATGGGAAAATCAGATGTGACTGAAAGATTTGATATGTCAGTTCTCAACTTAATTTTTGCAAACTGTGTAAGATGTACTCAGTGTAGTGAAGTTGGTCTGGAACACATTGTAAAAAAATCATGTAGGACTTGCCAGTGAAATGGAATTGAAGTGTGGTAAGTGATCATACATGACAACTTTCTGGAACAGTGTTTCAATAGCTCAAAATTACGAAAATGGTAGCAAAATCTATGAATGCAACATTAATGTGTCTATGCCTTGCATACAATCCATAGGGTGCTACAGTCGGTGCAGTTTCCTGAGGCACAATGAGTCTTCCAAATAGCACTTAGCAGTAATATCTAAAAATTGTAGATGTCCTCAAAAAACAAAGGTACACTTGAAATAATTTTGCAGCTAACTATAGTGGCAGTAGTGGAGGAATGGAAGTGGCATGTGTTGCTAGCATATTTCAATGTTTTGTTGCGTGTGGTAAAGTGTGATATGTGAATTAATTTGGTGGCAGTGATTCTAAAAGTTTCAGACATCTTCAAGGACTGAACTGGTACACCAATGATGTAGTGTGGAAATTTGTGTGTATTGGACACATACAGAAACGAATGGGATCAAGACTTTGGTGACTGAAAGCTTCATACAAAAAAACAAAACCTCAGTGATGGCAAAGGATCAGATGGGAAGGGAAGGTTAACTGGCAGTGTAACTGACAAAATACAAAACTATTATGTATTTGCTATTAGGCAAAGTACACACAATGTTGAAGTGGAGATGGCTGTTTGGGTTTTTTTCAACCAATGAAAGTCCCCATCAAAGGAGAAAACAGCTGGTGCAACTACAACCAGGGATTGCTAACTGGTGATGTGCACACCTATAAACATAGTCTGCCTGATATTGTAAAGGGGTGATATAACCTGTTTTCAGAGACTTAGCGGCACCATAACTGTGGAAAAAGTATGCTCACAGAAAAACTCAAAACCCCAATAAAAGTATAAATTAAACTGTGTTTTGGTGCCACATGGTGATCACAAACTCGTAACAGACTCAGCATCAAAATATGAAATAATTAAAGTGTTGCAAGAGGATAGAAACGTTCTGTTAGCGAGAATCAGTGAGCTAGAACAAGAACTAATCAAATATGTAAGCAGTGAAAAGTGGTGTACCTTAAAAAGCGCGTCGAACACACACACAATTTAAAATCGCAACTAAAAATGCACTCGTGTTATAATGTATCTACAATGCCAACGGTATCCAGAAAAAGTGCGTCTAAACAAGTGCAGCTTCAGATAAAGAAACTGTTCTGATGTCAGCTGGTAAAGAGCCAATGCAATGTGTAAGTGTAACTGAAGTCAGTGTTTACACGGCAATCAGCGAAAACGAAACTGTAATGAATGATTCCAATAGTGTTCCAGAAGATAAAGCACCTGAACATATGAAACAAAGTTAAGAGTTAAGGAATGCATTACGGAATCTGAAAGTTTTATTAGTGAGTGACGGCCAAGACAGGTACTGCAGAAACATTCTGGAGACAAAACTAGACACAAAATATGACATTCAAAGTTTTATTGAACCAAATGCTCCTATCCGTGAAGTTTTTAATCGAATTGACAAATTAGCAGAAGACTTGAACGCAAGTGATACTCTTACATTAATGGCAGGGTTGTACGATACTGGAGACTCCTACAACAACATGTGTTATCAAGTGTTCTCCAACTCAGTAACAAGACAAACATCATTTTGCATCCAGTTCCCAAAAGATTTGACAAAGAACATATAACCGAAAAAATTGACATGTTTAATCATCATTTAGTTCAAACAGTGAACTGCTCAAAATTTTGCAACAAAAGTAGAATATCCATAAACTTTGAAATGGAATGACTGTCTCGTGATAAATTCACACGTCACAGATTCCACTTGAACAGACAGGGGAAGGAGCAAGTATGCAATAGACTGTCTATCTTAATTAAAATTAACAATCGTACAAACCAGATGCATGTATCCCTGAATCAACCAGTCTACCCGAAGAAATCAATGTTTCACCAAAATAAATACAATGTGAAAACCAGTGCAGTAGAAGTGCCTAAAATGAAACAAATGCTACTTGACAAGTGGATTACCATTAGAAGCACCACAGTACATGAAAGGCAGGGCCCAGAATCCAGGGAACTAGCTAGCAAGAAGACACCACCCACACCTCAAATCAAGGAGGATTTTTTACAGCTAACAATAGTAGATGCAAAAAAGAGGTAAGTGGTCTAGCAAGACACAATATAGTCCCTGTTTCATACTTTAAATTGTTCCATCAGAATGTTCAGTCTCTTTCCAATAAAATGAATGAAATACATATCTTGTTAAATGATATGAGTGATATTTCTGTTTTATGCTTTACTGAGCACTGGCTAAATAAAGACATGATAGAACTAGCACACCTACCTCAGTTTAAATTAGCTGCCACATTTTGTAGAGAAGTACGCAGGCATGGTGGTAGCTGCATATATGTTCGAGAAGATATAGACTTCACTAACGCAACCAAATTTGACAACTTATCTAAAGAAAGAGACATAGAACTCTCTATAGTAGAACTGCCAACTAGCAATTCTGTAATCATCTGTGTATATAGGTCACCAGATGGTGATAAAAAAGTTTTTTATAATAATATGGAAGAGCTGTTAGAGGACTTCAACACTGTTAAAAAATATTATCATTTTTGGAGATTTCAATGTTGTAAATTTAAAGAAGAAATCAATGACATACTGAAGTCCTTTAACCTAAAACCAACTATAACCAACCCAACTCGTATTACCACTACTTCTGCAACAACCATAGATCAGGTGTTTGTAAATACAGATAAATATTTCTGCAACACACAGACTGCAAACACTGGTTTTAGTGATCACAATGCCCAAATACTAACAATCTCTATTCCAGGAAACATGAAAGCCCAGAAAACTAGAGCTATTGTGAGGAAGTTTAATAATGAAAACATAGATTACTTTTGTTCTCTCTTGAAAGGAGAAATATGGACTGATGTTTACAGTTCAAACAACACAAATGACAAGTTTGATAAGTCTATGGCCACATACAAATATTTTTTTTGAAATAGCCTTTCCTAAACAAACGTCACTTATAAATTCTGTGTACAAACCAAATAAAGGGTTCACAACAGGAATAAAAATATCATACCAGAACAAAAGGAACTTATATCAATACTCATACCAAACCACAAATCCTGTATTTATCAATTACTTTGAACAATATAAACAAATACTTAGACAGGTTATGACAAAAACAAAGAAAATTGAAAACAACAAACAAATAAAAAATTCCAGGAATAAGACTAAAGACACCTGGAGTATCATAAAAAGAGAAACAGGTACTACATCATTAGCACCCAAAAATATAGAATGTCATGAAAACAACAATAAAATAATCAACCCCACAGTAGTGGCTAATAAATTTAACAACTACTTTTATAATGTAGCACACCACCTGATTACCAAACAATACAACTCACAATCAGACAGCAATACACTCCAGTTAGATACAAAAATTCTTACAAGAACCCTATTCATGTCTCCAACAACACGTGAGGAATTATCTGTCATCATAAAAAGGTTACCCAATAAGTATTCAGCAGGTACTGATGAAACATAAGGTAAAATCATCAAAGCAAGTGTAACATCTATCACAAAACCATTAACGGATATTTTCAATTCATCATTTGTGAGTGGTGTATTCCCGAAAAATCTGAAAATGGCAAAAGTGACACCACTGAACAAGAAAGGGGACAAACATGAAGCTGCAAACTATAGACCTGTATCAGTATTGTCAGGCTTTGGTAAAATTCTTGAAAAGCTATTTCTTAGAAGTCTGACAGCCTTTCTAAATAAAGAAAACATAATAAGTGATGCACAACACGGATTCTGAACTGGAAGATCAACACAGTCAGCTATTTATACCTTCTTAAATGAAATTCTAATTGCAGTAGATAATAAGCAACATGTGTCTGGCATATTTCTTGACCTTAGTAAAGCCTTCAAAGTAATTGATCATAAAACTCTGTTGCAGAAGCTAGGTAACTATGGAATACGAGGCCTGCCAAACAAGTGGATACATTCCTACCTTCATGACCGTCAACAGATCACTCAGATAAAATACAAAGACATAAAAACACAAAAAAATTGTAATTTTTACAGTAATGCACAAAACTATACATATGGAGTTCCTTAAGGATCAGTCCTTGGGCCAATTCTTTTCATTCTTTATGTTAATGATTTGTCAGAAATATAACTAAAGGGACAACAGTACTTTTTGCAGATGACACAAATATCCTAATCAAATAATGTGATGAGGAAAGCCTACAAAAAACAGCTACAGGTATAATACAAAATTTGACACAATGGTTCAGAACAAACAAGCTAATAATAAATAATGAAAAAACAGTGACAGTCAATTTCCGTAGTTCTCAGAAACTACATCCTGCAAGACCAATTTTTAAAATCGATGGAAAAATTGTATCATCAGTGAGTGATACAAAATTTTTAGGTATACATATTCAGCAAAACCTAAAATGGGAGACACATCTTAACCATGTAAATAAAAAGCAAAACACACTTGCGTACGCAGTAAGAATCCTTACACAAAATACAAGCTGTGCATCTGTGATCACAATGTACCATGGCAGTATTCAGTCACTGCTGATGTACAGCATTATCTTTTGGGGGAACTCCGTGGGTACAAACAAAACATTTAGGCTACAGAAAAAGATCGTTAGAATAATAAGCCATGCTAAGTACAGAGGCTCCTGTAGACCAATATTTAAAAATCTCAATATATTGCCTCTTCCTTGCTTATATATGTATGAAATATTAAATTTCACAAAAGGAAGTATTTTAAAAGATGGAAATATCTTTAAGTATAACAGTGATTACCACCCTCGTGATACTAGGTGGAAGCATTACTTTCATGTCAATACAGTAAGTACAAACATTTGTGAGAGAGGAGTGTATCATACTGGCATACTGTTGTACAATCACATGCCATCCTATTTGCAACAGATGCAAAATTTACAAAAGTTTAAAGTGAAACAGAAAGAGTACTTGCTTGACCACTACTTGACCACTGCTTCTATTCTGTTTCCGAGTTTTTAGAGTATCAGAAAAGTGTAGTCTAACTGCTCAAATAGGCTATCATTTTATTTAATTGTATTGAATTTGTCATCAATATTCAACATGTATTGAATAATTTTAAATTATTTTTCCTTTCAAAATAACAATGTGTATGATGTTGTATATACTGTACCAACCTGACTTGTCCTACATTGTTCGTGCAAAATATGTACCTAAACATGATTTACAGGACCAATAAAGAAATACAAATACAAATGCATAGCCAAGAATTCACAAGACTGTATTTGTGAGAAAAGGAAACAGTTCACTTTGGTGTGTGTGATGATGTTGCTACTTTCAATGATGGCAACATTGTAAGGTGCAAAGTATTTCAAAACATAGGAATGAAGGTAGGTTTCAACATGGTATGAATGATGCTTGCCTTAGGTATGTTACATCTTCAGGCTACTGACAGGAAATAGCCTAAAAAAAACAAGCAAGAGAACAGAGAGAAAGCTGCTAGAGGAGTTTGTAGAAGAAAAGGTAATCCATCTTATGAATCTGGAATGCACTAAAAAGGTGATCCAAACTTTGTTGCTCAATTCCTAAAAGTTTTATTTTTTCATATACGTTCCATGTTTTCTCAAGATCTGCCAAGCCATTTTGCTTCAGATCTTCAGGAAATGTAATACAGTCCCTTCCACATAACTTAACACAGTCTCTTTCCAGAAACCTTTATATTTCTTTATAAACAAAAAATGGCAAAAAAGTAGAGAAATTTCATTCAAATGGAAGAAATTAATCTCTAACAACTGAACTGAAACTTTTAAAAATTACTCTGTTAAGCCGTAGCCAATACTCCAATAGATAACCTACCAAAATTTCAACTTGCTAGGTCAAATACTTTGATTAACCATGTTAAATAAGTGCTGTTTTAACGTTGTAAAGATAGCGCTTTCCAGAGACCCTTAACCTTGTTAAGACATTGATAACTCAGCTGACTCCCGTATTCATTAGTGGTAGCAAAACCTGCAAACATTGAAATGAAAATGTACAGTGGTATCCGAAATAGAAAAGTATGAGGGTTACTCCAAAAGAAATGCACAACATTTTCATAAAAATACAATTTTCATTCTGCATGTGTGAAAGTTTTACAGTGTGTAGATACATCCTTCCCACTTGATTCCAAACTTAGTTCAACCTGTTCCCGTGAGTGGTGCCATCACAGCATGCCTTCTAGATGGCTGCTACACTTGATGTTCGTCAGAAGCAACATACTGTCATAGAATTCTTGTGCTGTGAAAGCGAGACAGTGGGAAACATCCACAAGAGGTTGAAAAAGGTGTATGGAGATGCTGCTGTCGATCGCAGTACAGTTAGTCAATGGGCAAGCAGGTTACATGATGAAAGCAGGCACGGCAGTATTTAGGATTGTCCCTGCAGTGGCAGGCCTCATACTGCACACTCTCAAGACAATGTGCAGAGAGTTAACGAAATGGTGACTGCTGACAGATGCATCACAGTGAACGAATTGTCACACTACCTTGGAAAAGAGGAAGGAAGTGTTTGCAGAATACTGAAAGTGTTGGCGTTAAAAAAGGTTTGAGCTAGGTGGGTTCCCAGGATGTTGACAGTGGCTCACAAAGAAACAATAAAAAGGTATGCAGAGAACTTTTGGAACAGTACAAGAATGGTGGAGATGAATTTTTTGGAAGAATTGTGATTGGTGATGAAACATGGCCCTGTCATTTTTCATCAGAGATGAAGAGACAATCAATGGAGGGGCATCATGCAAATTCAACAAAGGAGAGGGGAGGGGGGGGGGGGGGAATTCAAAACCTCACCTTCTGCTGGAAAAGTTATGGCTACGGTGTTTTTCGATTCTGAAAGACTCTTGCCTGCGGGCATCATCCCAAGTGGAACCACCATAAATTCTGATGCATATGTAATGACACTGAAGAAACTTCAAGCTCGACAGAGTCGTGTTTGACCACATTGGCAAAAGCAGGCTGTTTTGCTGTTGCATGACAATGCACGGCCACATGTTAGTCAAAGTACCATGGAAGATCACAAAACTCGGATGGATAACACTGAACACCCTCCTTACAGTCTGACCTGGCTCCATGTGACTGTCATCTCTTTGAGAAACTGAAAGACTCTCTTCATGGAACAATGTTTGATGATGATGATGATGATGATGATGATGATGATGATGATGATGATGATGATGATGATGATTTCCTTGTGCCTTGTGCACACCGCCAAACAGTGGAGCCAACAGGTTGGTCCAGAATTTTACCATGTGGGTATACAGGCGCTGTTTCCAAGATGGCATAAGGCAGTTGAGAGGAGTGGAAATTATGTGGAGAAATGAAAATATTGTTCCTAAAGGATGTATCTACACACTGTAAAACTTTCAAACATGTAGAATATAAGATGGGTTAAAAAAAAAAAAATAGTGTGCCTTTCTTTTGGAGTGACCCTCATACATAGTTCAAGCATTTAACACTGTGATTAGGAAGAACCAGAATTTCATACAAAAATGAATTTAAATTCAGTCTGCTATTAAATTGCTGTGGTTGGCAGCAGTCAAAATCATGAACCTTTACCAATATCTATCCAGTTTTATTAAAAATGAAACTCCTCCAGCTGTGTTTAAGATTTTATATTTATTGGGCTACTAGTTTCGACATTGCACCAACGCTATCTTCAGGCACTATATAACAGCAGCATGCATAAAACTAACAATGTCAGACATCAGTAGTGTGAGCTAGTGTACAAAATAAATATATTATAAACGTATTATAAATATGATGAATTCATTAAAAGTAGTTACATTTTGTTCATAAATAAGTGAATAGTCAATATATTTAAACTAGTAATTTTATACAAGAACGGGTTTATGTGGATAGGTGAAATAATTGAGTATTATGGTGTAGTGATGGTCATCCAAGTAAGTGGGTGACAAGGCATTTCAATGATTGTTGTTAACTTATGTCAACTCTTGACTGGATTACGTATAACAATATGAGAGTTATACTTTGCGTACCTTACGCTGTACTCTTCTTCAGTAATTAGTTATTAGAGGAACTAAAAGTATTTTAGATATGTGACGAGCTGCTTTGATTGACAACACCCTGTTTACTTCTATTTGGAGCATTGTTATGTACTTCATTGTTCTTTTACATTAGATTACCTTAGACCTGGGTCATGGCCTTAGTGAGGCACCGACATTGAAACGGTACGTTTTGGTGGCATGTTAGCTTATGTTTCTCTTGTTGGAATGAGTAGATTAATTAATTGACTCATACGCATTTATTTTACACCACTGAATACCTTTTAATATATTAACTGGGTTCCAAACCATTCTTCCACTTCCTCCTCACTTGTGTTTCACATTGTTATGAATGATGATGTTTCAGTAACCTGTTCCACTTTGTTACTTTATAGTGATGATGATACAGTGTTATGCAAACTTAAATCCTTTCCACCTTTCCCACTATTCACTATTTATAAACAGTGGAATCAAACCCAGAATGAGATTTTCACTCTGCAGTGGAGTGTGCGCTGATATGAAATTTCCTGGCAGATTAAAGCTGTGTGCCGGACCAAGACTCGAACTCGGGACGTTTGCCTTCTGCAGACAAGTGCAAGAGCACTTGCCTGCGAAAGGCAAAGGTCCCGATTTCAAGTCTCGGTCTGGCACACAGCTTTAATCTGTCAAGAAGTTTCAATGGAATCATACCTTACATATGTCAGATTGGCAATGCGTATTTTCCTTCCTGTTAGTTAAACTATGCACACAAAGAAGAGTTTTAGGGTATTCTTATTTGCTTTTAACACAATTTTAGTACTGTTTTATGCCTATATTATTCTCTCTAAGAGTAATGGCACGTCACCCAGACTTACATACACCCCCATTTTTATTCTAATGTCTGGTATTGATCTGTAACAGAAATAACTGTGCATATTTAACATCATTTGTACCATAAAAATTGTTAATGTCAAGGTAAATTGCATCTTAGTGAAAATGAATTAAATGTAACTACTTTTAATGAATTCATCCTGTATATAATCCATTTATAATATATTATTATTTTGTACACTAGCTCAGAGACTACATGTATGGTGTTGTTACATAGGGCCTTAAGATGATGTTGATGCAACACTGAAGCTAGTAGCCAATATAAAGTCTTACGTACAGCTGGAGGAATTTCAGTTTTTATAAAAATTATACCAGCTGTGCCCCACCTTCATCCAGTTTAAATATGGATGTACGAAGAATATCTGAACTACTGGGCTGAGCAACAAGCCAATGTGACAAACCACTGCCACCTATGTTAGAGGCAGCCACAGGTGGAGTATACAGCCTTGATTACTGATTAGCTCCATGTGAGCAAATATGCACCCATCTGATGATCAGTAATAGCCAGGAACCTCTCTCTCCACTCCCCGTGCCCTCCCCCCCCTTCTCCCTCACTCTCTCTCTCTCTCTCTCTCTCTCTCTCTCTCTCTCTCTCTCTCTCTCTCTCTCTCTCTGTGGTTTTCTTTTTTTTCCGGGTTGCGGTGGGGGGGGGGGGGGGGGGGAGGGGGCGAGGAGGGAGGGAATGTCTCTGGACAGGTGCCTGCATCTCAGCAGAGTGCTGCCCCCTCCCCCAGAAATGCCATTGACTCAGTTATCTGCTAATTAAAATTCCACTAATTGAGCCTCTGTAGACAGGAAACTATTGACTGTATGGGTACCCAACATTATAGGAATAACGTTGAGACTGAGCACTGCAGGGTTTGTGTTGCTGGTTGTGTATCGTGACGTGCGTTATTTCTCTTACACAAAATTTTTGTTGTACAATCAACCATTTTTCATGGGGATCCCCTCAGGTAGCGGAAGTTTAATTATAACCACCATATACAATGTAAAAATGTAGAGTCTCAACCTACTTCCAGGATGCAAGCACGAAATTGCTCCTACATATGTCGATGGCTGCCCATGAGTGGTAATTCCCTGCATCATCCTTACTGAGAAGTACTCAATGTAGTAACAATTTTGTTCTTAACTCAACCAGCCATGATTTTGGTAAAATTCATTGGTGTTGTATAGAGTCGAGTGTCTTGCTGGAGTCAAGGAATACTGTATCCACGTCAGTGCCTCAAACTCTGGCTTTTTGTGTGAAAAAAGCAAAGTTTTATTTTTGTGTGATTGCTGTTTTTGCAGTCCATACCAGTTAGAACCTAGGACATAATTCTGGTTGATACACTTCATTGTGTTTGATTTCAGAATACAGGGTATTTCAAGAAGTACCTACTGAGTAAAAAAAAAAAAAAAAAAAAAAAAAAAAAATCACAGCTATTATGTTATTTGAGATGTGTCCATGAATAACACACTGTAGGAAAAATAAAACTCTTGAGTTTTGCATGGCTCCCACTAGGTAGCAGCACTGTGCATCCACTTAAGTTCTAGTAAAAATGGTGTGCAGTGGCAGTATGTAATAACTGTTTAGCATGGCTTTCATACTAGGTATGGTGTGGATCCTCCTACAGGACAGAGCATTAGATGATGGCATGAACAATTCTGAGAAACAGGTTGTTTGTGCAAAGGCGAATCCCTGGGCCAGCCCCAAGTGTCTGACATGGCCATTGAATGCATCTGCCACAGTTTCACAAAGAGTCGGCAAAAATGTGTTCACCATGTAGCTCGACAGTTCAACATGCCCTCAATGTCCCTCTGGCTTGTGTTGTGAGGACGCTTACACATGAAACAGTACAAAATTCAGCTACTGCAAGCTCTTTGTGAAGGGGAAAACAAAAACATTCTGTAATTTCATTCTTGGCAAGATGGAGGATGATAGTTTCCTTCCATGTCTAGTGTTCAGTGACGGGGCAACATTTAATGTAAATGGGAAGGTTAACCATCGTTATGGGAGAATATCAGGTATGGAATGAAAAGGTGTCTGGTCCAGTTTTCTTTGCTGAGAACACTGTTACAGGTAGCACATATTTCGATATGCTTCAGATATTTTTTTTTCTTTTTTTCCCACAGTTGGAGACTGGTTTACATGGCTTCATTTACCTACAGGATGGGGCTTCGCCATGCTGGCAACTGGAACTGAGGGAATTTTTCAATCAAAGGATTATTCAATGATGGATTGGTTGCACTGGACCAAATGATTCGGCCTTGTATTACTGGCCTCCAAGTTCACTGGACCTGACCAAATGTGATTATTTCTTGGGGGGGGGGGGGTTATACAGACTCTGTTTATGTTCCTCCCTTACCAACAACAGTGAGTGAACTGAGATGTCCCATAATAGCAGCTGTTGAAGCTGTAACCCAAGACATGCTCACTGCAGTGTGGGAATGGTTTGAATACCGCATTGACATATGACATGAATCTCAAGGGGGGCATATTGAAGACCTATAAAAAGATATGAGAAAACATTTTAAGTTTTCTGTTCATCAAAAAACAACTCATTGTATTTGTTTATTAGTTTCAGAAATATAGGCATGCCAAAGCAGATGAATCTTTTTGATACACCCTATATATTCTAGTATTCTGTAATGGATGGGAATCAGTGACATGAAATTAGGTTTGCGGTTCACTTTTGGTAGCCTCCTCCTAGGTGGGTAAACTTCTTTCCAGCCACTGGCCACATTTTTTTCCTTGAGAGATCAACAATATACCATATTAGAATTAACATGGGAGCAATCTCTGCTGTATGTTGTGTATAGAATAATGGAGATTCATTTGGGGCCCAAATCACTTCTCAGGTTTAGGGATTTTTAACTGTTTCTAAATGCCACTGACACAAATAACTGAATCACTCATTTTTGCAGTGGTGTGAGAAGTTTGGCAGTTCATCACCTTCCTTCGAAAAGGAACACTGGGAAATGCACCAATGCATTTCTGCTTTCCTTTTCTACCCATTTAACAAAGACCAAAAATAGGGGAAAAATCAGGTAGTCACAAATATTTGTACAGTGACAGGAAGGAGTGTCATGGACAACATACTAAGAATCCCCACTGCTGCTGTGTGCTGTGTTGTGTTGTGCTGTGCTGTGCAGTGGTGGTGGTGGTGGTGGTGGTGGTGGTGGGAGTTTAAAGGTAACTTTATATGTTTTTTCTCAAACACATCAAAAACCACAATTTCTGGCAGATACAATTCCCAGTACACAATTAAATTACATTAAATATTCTACAATAAGGTACTCCCTAGGATTACTACTGCCTGCATTGCAGGCATTGTAAAAATGGCAAATTATTAAAAATAGCATATCAGGGGTATAAAAGATGTAACTATTAAATGAAGTGGTTTAGGAACAAATATTAAATGTGTGTACCAGTGCAGTGAAGTCATATTCAGAGAAAAATTGTGTTCTGTGGGTGTAACAGGATGTATCAGTGCAAGGGGAGGCAGGTGTCCATCTTGGGGTTGTGCAGTTCCCTGTTCCGTAGGCCTGCATATAGGCAAAATCTATATAAATCTCTGCACACTGCTCTGTCCTGTCAAAGGGTAATTGATTATCAGTCATCCTGTATGGCAGATGCAATATTCTTCCAGGAAATGCGACTTCCCACATTAAAAGTGTTGCTCTTGTATGTTTACAGACAGACTATACCCCCCAGAATTTCCTCTCCATTCCCCTTTGTGCATAGGCGAAATAACTTGACAGAGGTTACGCTTGTATACTGGGGCTATTTTCAGTTTATCAAGTAAGTACTCGTTTGCAATTGCTAAGTGAGTTGTCGTGTATAAATGCCCGACAGCTGTAGCTGTCAACTGTCTACCACACTAAAGAACCTGCACAAAGTGTAATGTGCCATCTATACTTACTAGACAGTGTCAATTTTGTGGCTCCTTTCACTGCCTGGAATACTTTCTGCAGTGTGAGGGGTGTCGAATGCATCACACTGGCCTTAACTTTCTGACCAAATGACGAGGTCCAGAAGTTGAAATTCTTGCCTGCATCAGGTCACCCAGGTGATGTAGAACTTAATGTATGTTGACATAATTCCAACAACACATTACAGCAGATTACTGTTTTCAGCTCATTCTGTGAGTACCAGCAATTATGCTTAAGAGAACAGGACAGGAAATGCTGGGAAAGTATGTAAACTTATGAAGGAGAATCAACAGAACAGTGTGCAGCAATTTACGTGGATCCTGAGAGTAGCATTTTTTGTGCTGCTATTGACAAACTCATTCGTGTGTACTGTGTAGTGCCAATGCACTTTGTGGAAATTAAATAATCCTGGACACCTCTGCACAGTGTCACTGGTGATTTGTAGGGATAGCTGTGGAGTGTAGATACAGCTCAGTGAGACGACCTGTACTTGCTTCTTGTGATGTAGTTGGGTACCTAGACTAGGGAATCACGTGCTTGACCTTAAATCTGAAGTCCTGCAAATGTGTGAACTGCATGCTCACAGTCCGGCAGCATACTTCTTCTCACACTACCGCCTTCCCACTTCTCTGCCTCCACCCTGTTACACCCCCGGAACACGATATATTTCCCTTAACCTTTTCGCTGCTGTCGGCACATATACACATCCTGCAATGTCATTTCCTAGTTCCGATGGATGTGTGTACGTACACCACTCAGGTTCTCCTACAGTGCTGTGGATCTCTGAATGTCTCCTACACTGCTCTTGCCTCACTGTTGTGGTTGAGCTACTTCTGTATCTCAGAAAATAAGAGTGTTAAAATTATTTATTGTACAACAATGTGCCTCATTGTGCGATATCATTTGCAAAAACCTTGTTTCAATAATATCTGAAATCATTTGAGACAAGATGTCTATTAGGACCACACGATTCACGATGTACGAGGACACGAGTGGGCACATCGTGTGCGACAGTCTTCTGGGTATAAAACTTGATAACTAGGTAACAAAAAGATATACAGCTCTCCACTGAGTTTTAAATAAGATCTCAGTATCTTATCTGCATTTCATTCACTACAATGTATGAGCTAAAACCAGTTGTGCAAGAAAGCTTATGCCATGTATTTTTACATCTGTGAATGCTTTAAAATTCTGTGAATTTGTTGCAGCACAGTAAGTATGATAGAAAATGAAAAGGAACACACGTCTTCATGGAGTGAAGATGTCAGACTGTGAGATGTACAAAAGTCTGTGTGTGTTTTTTTTTTTTTTTTGAAAGATGGCATAAGAATTTCATATCAGCCAGAATGCCGTGTCTCAGCACGGGCATCAGGCATCAGCATCTGGTGAGCAGTACAGCCAAAACAAATGTTGTCTTTGCACAGAATGCAGAGGGCACATATCTAGCAGTGAAGGGGTTAATATGCTCCACTGCACTTTGATGGCACATTGTAAATATTTGTTCCAAAATCCACTTCATTTAGAGATAAACATTAATTTTTTACCATCAGAACATTGTACTGAGTTCACAAGTAAATCAACTGAAGATAATTGCACCTGTTTCAGGTCTTAGTTTAAGATTTTTTTGTCATCCTTTGCGGCATCTGAAGATGGCCTTTCAAGTCTGAAACAGTTACGGTTGTTTCATAAAGTGATTCTGCTGAAAATAAATAAAATACCTTACTAACATCAATTATCTGGAACTTTTCCATCCCTCACTATGTGGAAACTGTTAATCCTAGACAAAAATGAAAAGGACATTTGTTTTTAGCAAATTTAATGTAGGTTTTTTTTTTTTTGGAATGTATGTTCACTAGAAGTAGAGTTATGTAAGAAGAATATAGGAAAGTAAACTTTTCAGTACCCCCCACCATCACTGGTGGGAATTTTTAGTATAGATGCTGTTTATAAACACACTCTTCTAGCATTGTAGGAAATTTTGTGAGTGCACAAATTTTCCCCTATTTTTCCTTTGGTGACTGGACTATACCCTCAAATATCATTTCTGTGTAATCCATTAATGTATGTGTGCTAACTATGTTGCCACTGTTGTCATTACCATATGACCAGAATTTGTCTCCTCATGAGAAATCATTAATTATGTTCTGCTACAGTGGTCACTGAAGGTCCCCCATGCCACTAACCATGGTCCTTGCCTAGGCTGTGTGACTTAGGTGGGTTGCTGAATGAGGACAGTGCCATCAAGTAGTTGCAGGAACAGCAGTCAGCATGATTGAATGATGTGGTCTTGTAAAATCAGCCTGCATTCCCTTGGCATTCTGATACTGCAAGTTTCTGAAAGCAAGGGGAAATTAGAGCCAACACTTTTCCAGTGAGCATTCAGGTCTACTGCATGACTTAATGATAGGGCAGCCTGTTGATAAAATATTCTGTAGGTAAAATAGTTGTGTCCTCTTCAGGTATTCCACTGCACTTTCCGTCATTTCAACCCCGTGTCTGTCTCGGTTGCAGTTACAACAAAAATTACAGATCTTAGGTCAGTAGGTTGGACAAAAGTCTCATCATCGCTTGACATTTTGTCAGGCTTTTGTAGATTTCCATCAAAGTCAAATGGCTTCTCCAGCTCATGACATCTTATCTCTTGTCACTAAGGATAAATATTTACTTATTTTTCCATCAATAAAGTAATTATTCCTGTGTTGTTGTTGTTACTGCTAATTCACATATTAACAGTCAAAAATATCAAAATGTTCCAAAACTGATAAAGAATTACTGCAGAATGTTTGCAGTTGAATAAACATATCTACAAGATACAAATCCAGTGTAATGTATAGCACACATGTGAAACTTGTGCAACAAAGCAGTGGAAAGAGTATTTTTGTGCTACATGGCGCTAATATTCTGTTGACAATAAAATAGCATCTGCTGAATGTAATTAGCATGAGAATAAATGAACTAAAATGCACACTTGAAGCATCTTGACGTTGCTTTGCTGTCCTTCCACTGCAGACATTAGGCAAACTGTACCTGCCACTGCAGACATTAGGCAAACTGTACCTGCCCACTCCCAGTGCTGCAGTTTACTCTTGTGGATCATGAACCCTCACAGAAAGTGAGTAAGCTGTTAGCAAATGTATCTTTGGTGTTACAGGGATTATGTAAGCAGACAAAAGGTACTAGTTTCATGTGTCTCATGTGGGGGAAAGTACGAAATCCAGTAGGTGGGAGTTGGATACATTGTATAAACCAGAGATCTTTGAGAGTTTGAAGGAGTGTTAGGCAACATTGAACTAAACCAGGGAAATTAATACAGTAAATGATGAAGAGTTAGGTTTGAGAGATAAAATAGGGAAAGCAGCAGAATGTCACACATGTAAAAAAAAAGAGAGAGATTTGATTAACGAAAGGAGAAAATATAAAATATGAAGCAAATGAGGCAGTCAGAAGTGAATACAGATATCTGGAAAATAAAATTGACAAATTGTGAAATGGGTAAGCACAAATGGCTGCAAGACAATGGCTAGGCCTAGGCCTTAGAGCCATGCATAATTTGGATAAAGATGAGTTGCTTCTATGGGGAAAATTAGAGACCATTGGAGAAAAGAGAAGCAGCTGAAGGAATATCTAGAGCTCTGATGGCTGGCCAGTACCAAACAAAGAAGGGGAAGCTGAAAGGTGGAAAGAAAATATAGAGAATTTGTATAAAGGGAAACAAACTTGAGGACAATATTACAGCAATAGAAATAGTAGGTGAAGATGAGATGAGAGATATGATAATGCAAAGGGAGTATGATGGAGCACTGAAAAACCTAAGAGGAAATAATGTCCATTGAGTAGGTGACACTACATCTGAAGTACGGACATCAGTGGGAGATTCAGCAACGAAAGAATTATTGATCCTCAAGTGCCGGATATGAGATGGGCAAAATATCCTTGTACGTCAGGAAGCATGTAAAAATTCCAGTTTCAAAGTAGGTAGGTGCTGACACGTGAATAATACTGAACTGTGAGCCTGATAAGCTATGGCTACAAAATAAAGAATGAATTTCTTACATGGAAAAAGCATTACAACTATATCTTGGAGAGCAATAGTGTCTCCACTAACCACTTACCCTAGAAGGGCTTGAAGAAAGGCAAACATGTGTTCCAAACATTTGTAGATTCAGAGAAAGCTTTTAATAATATTGTCTTTACAAACCTTATTGAAATTTCCAAGGTAGTGGGTGTGACATGCAGTGAGTGAAAAGTTATTTATGACTTCAGAAATCAGACTGCAGTTACAAGAACTTAATGACATAAAAGACGGTTGTGGTCAAGAAGAGAGTGGGACAGGAAGGTAGTTGATCTACAGTTTTATTCATTCTACAGTTACTTTTATGGTGTGCAAACCACTGTGCAGTGGATGGCAGAAGATATTTTCCACTGCACGTTGTTGCAGTTTTCGTGCATTCCATTCATATATGTATAGTGGGAAGAATGATTGTTTAAATCCTGTTTACACACTGAATTAGTCTAACCTCATCTTTGTGACTGCTGTGGAAATGGTACATAGTGGGTTGTAGTATATTCCTAGATTTATCACTTGAAGCTCATTCTACCAACATAATAAGTAGGTTTTCACAGGGGAGTTTTTGTCAATATTAAAGCATTTATCAGTTAAGTACTTTCTGAATATTCATGGCACTCTCCCAGAGGTCAAACAAATCTGTGACCATTCATGCTTCCATTTTCTGTATATGTCAATTATTTGTCACAGTTCCCACACAATGTATGCAGCGTCATTCATAGACTGACTGCATTTCCGTCATTATCTGCCAATGAACCTCATTCTGTCAACCTACTTTACATATGATTGAGACTCTGTCATTGTTCTAAGAGGGTGATTCAAATGAAAATCTTAAAAGTGTAGTAATATTTTTACTTGGAACAGTGGACAAAACACTTGCATGTCATTTTTCAATGTAGTCTCCCTGATGCTGAATGCATGTATTCCACAAATTTGGATGTGCATAGATACCAAGATGAAAGAATTATTTTGGTCATGTGTGTAGCCAGTCGTGCACTGTGGTTTTCACCTCTTTATCACTTCTGAAATGCTTATGTACCGTTGCTTGTGAGTGTGCATTTAACAGGTGATTCTCTAGGAGTGTGGTCTGGTGAATGAAGAAGATGTATCAGACATTCAAATTTAATTTCCTGAATAATCTCAATCTCTTAAGGACTGTGTGCAATTTGGCATTGTCTTGCTGTAGCAGTATTCTTAAAGTCAAGAGTCCTCATCATTTACTACTGATTTCTCAGCATTTCTGAATAAGTAGTTCTAGTTACCATCACTCCACAACCTACATAATGCTCCAGAATTATTCCATTTGCATTCCAGTAGAGAATGAGCAGGACTTTTCCAGCAAACACCTGAGTGTTGATATTTTTGGTTTCGGAAATGAGGTGTGTTGCCATTCGTCGCTTGAATTTTTCATTTCTCATTGGTGAAAGTGGACCCAAGTCTCATTGATTGTAACAATTTTTCTCAGAAATGCACCTTCACAGCCACTGACGTGATGCTCTTTCGATTCGACAGTCAGCTGACATGGTATCCAACTCAAAAACATCTTATCGAACTGCAGTACATTGTGAACAATATTCTGTGCTGAACCAATATTAATCTTCAAACTTGTAGCTATTTTGTTCAGAGTCAGGCGTCTATTATCTTTTGCAAGCTGCTCCTCTAACTCAGTGTTCTCATCCGTTACTACACAGTGAGCCTGCACAGGTCTTGGGGCATCCTTAACAGAAATTAGACCACTTTCAAACGTCCTACACCACTCATACCCTTGGTGCAATCCCCCTGCGGGTTCGGGGGTTAGAATGGGCCCGCGGTATTCCTGCCTGTCGTAAGAGGCGACTAAAAGGAGTCTCCAACGTTTCGGCCTTATGTGATGGTCCCCTCTCGGGTTTGACCTCCATCTTTCAAAATTTATCCGAAGAGTGAGCCAATTGGGGAAGGGCGCCTTACATGGTGCACTGTTTCCGTCATGCAATTAGACCTTTCGCCGGATTTCTCGTCGTTGCAATGGTGTCCCGCTCGTTTTCGATCTCTTGGGCGATTACCACGCTGCACTCTGCAGTGTTTCTTTTAACTGCGACGACGACCTTGGCCATTTTTGCACCTAAGATCCAGCACGGTAGCCAGTCTGTTGTGGTGGGGCCGCCATGTACCCTCTTGGTTGTAGCCCCCTGACAACACAGGGATCGCTCTACTGATGCCTGCGCCGTTAACTCCCCACGTATGCCAAGGAGTAGATGCCCATCTCCTTGGGGCATCAGGACTCCCAGCAATGGCCGTCCTGCCAGGTGGCTATTGCTGCGGCTGGGTGGCGCCCGTGGGGAGGGCCCTTGGTCGGAGTAGGTGGCATCAGGGCGGATGACCCGCAATGAAGCGTGGTACATCATCTCTCGCTGGCGGCCAGCCGCCAGCAGTCTCTAAGCGTTCTCGGGCTCAATTTAATGCTGAAAAGTACAATCCGAAAACGTTCCCCTCTCTGGCCACGCCGTGGGAGGAACGTAAATCTCAGGATGGCAGTAGCACTTATTCGCCCCGATTCTTAGTTTGTACGAGAGCTGATGAGGAGTCTTTTCTCTCAACAAAGCCTCAGTTCTTCGTCGAGCATTTAGAGGACAAGTTTGGGGAGGTGGAGAGCTTGTCAAAAATGCGCTCTGGATCGGTCCTGATCCAAACGGCATCCTCTGCCCAGTCACGACGGTTACTTGCTTGTGACAAGTTGGGGGATGTTGCTGTTACGATCACACCGCATAAGAGTTTAAATATGGTCCAGGGAGTTATTTACCATAAGGACCTTCTTTTGCAGTCTGATGACGAGCTGCGCGCCAACTTAGAGCGCAGAGGTGTACATTTCGTCCGGCACGTTCATCGGGGTCCGAAGGAAAATCAGATAGCTACCGGTGCCTTCATCTTGGCCTTCGAGGGTGATACGTTACCAGAAAAGGTCAAGGTGATGGTCTACCGATGTGACGTCAGGCCCTATATTCCTCCCCCGATGCGGTGCTTCAAGTGCTGGAAGTTTGGCCATATGTCTTCCCACTGCACTTCCAGCCTCACATGTCGAGATTGCGGACGCCCGTCTCATCCCGATACTCCATGTGCCCCGCCTCCCATCTGTGTCAACTGCGGGGAGCACCATTCACCTTGCTCGCCAGACTGCAGAATCTTCCAGAAAGAACGCAAAATCATGGAATATAAGACCCTGGACCGACTGACTTATACTGAGGCCAAGCGGAAATACGACCGATTACATCCCGTGCGAATGACGTCATCCTACGCCGCCGCTACAACACCTGTGCTCGCCCCATCAGTTTCACGACTTCCAGCCAGCTCGATAACCAGTAAGACTCTTCCTGCCCCCTTGCCAGTGGGCGGCTCTACCCACCGGGTTGCTCCTGCGCCACCTACCTCAGGGGCAACACCATCCCCCCCATCAGGGACGTCCGTCCCTGCTTCTAAGCCGGAGAAGTGTCCAACTTCTTCGGCTTCTCACGCTCGCAAGGGGTCCCTCCCTTCCCAGGTTTCCACCAGTGGGAAGGCTGACGACCGCCAGTGGCGTAAGTGCCCGCAATCAGCTGGTCGACGGGCTTCACGATCCTCCTCAGTCCCGGAGACTGAATCGGTGAAGCCCTCCCAGCCAGTTAAACCCAAGGAGCAGCGTGAGAAATCAAAGAAGAAGAGCTCTAAGCCCAAGGAACTCGCGGTGGCAGCCACCCCACCGCCACCTTACAGCTCTGCGTCTGAGGACGAGGTGGAGATCCTGGCGTCTGCTGAGGACCTAGAACTCGCCGGTCCCTCAGACACCCTGGATAACACTAGCACGGGTGCTCAATCGGAGGCAGCAGGTGACCCAGCGGCGTAATCTGCCTTCCCCGTCCCGTCACGCCTTTCTCAGCCATGGACAATACCATCCTCCAGTGGAACTGCAGCGGTTTCTTCCACCATCTCGCTGAGCTCCGCCAACTTATCAGCCTTCACCCTTTCTTCTGCATTGCTCTCCAGGAAACTTGGTTTCCAGCAATGCGAACCCCCGCCCTCCGTGGCTATCGGGGTTATTATAAGAACCTAGCAGCTTATGAAAGGGTGTCTGGTGGCGTCTGCATATATGTCCTTCACACTCTGCACAGCGAGTCTGTCCCTCTCCAGACGCCTTTAGAGGCTGTCGCTGTACGCGTGTGAACGCCACAGGCTGTTACCGTCTGCAGTCTTTACATTCCACCGGATGGTGATGTCTCGCAGCTTGTCCTGGCTGCACTGGTCGCCCAATTGCCGCCACCTTTCTTGCTATTGGGCGACTTCAACGCCCATAACCCTCTGTGGGGTGGGTCAGTGGCAACAGGTCGAGGCGCCATCGTTGAGCATTTCTTGTCGCAGCTCGGTCTCTCGCTTTTAAATGATGGTGCCTTCACACACTTCAGTGTGGCGCATGGCACCTACTCCGCCATTGACCTTTCCATCTGTAGCCATAGCCTCTTACCGTCTGTCCAATGGAGTGTGCATGACGACCTGTGTGGTAGTGACCACTTTCCGATCTTTTTGTCACTACCACAGCGCCACTGTTATGGGCGCCCTAGCAGATGGGCTCTGAATAAGGCTGACTGGGACTTGTTCTCCTCCACTGCCGCTTTTGAGCCTCTCTCTACCGATGACATTGATGCGGTGGTTCAATCGGTCACCACCGGCATCGTTACTGCCGCCGAATCTGCCATTCCCCATTCCTGTGGGTCCCCTCGGCGGAAGGCTGTGCCTTGGTGGTCACCTGAGATCGCTGACGCGATTAAAGATCGCCGGCGGGCGCTCCAGCGTCACAAGCGACATCCCTCCTTAGCCCACCTTATCGCCTTCAAACGGCTGCGTGCGCGGGCCCGCCTCCTTATCCGCCAGGGCAAGAAGGAGTGCTGGGAGCGGTATGTGTCCACGATTGGCCTCCATGTCACTCCCTCGCAGGTCTGGGCCAAGATTCGACGCGTCTACGGCTATCGGACCCCTGCCAGCGTCCCTGCGCTCTCACTGAATGGAGCCGTTTGTACCGACTCCGACGTCATTGCAAATCGCTTAGCAGAGCATTTTGCTATGAGTTCCGCTTCTGCGAATTACCCCCAGGCCTTCCGCTCCATTAAAGAGAGGCTGGAACGTCGGAGCCTTTCGTTTCGCAGCAACCACCCGGAATCTTACAATGCTCCATTCAGTGAGTGGGAATTTCGCAGTGCCCTAGCTGCTTGCCCTGATACCGCTCCTGGGCCAGATGGCATCCACTGTCAGATGCTGAAACACCTTTCAGTGGACTGCCAGCGGCGCCTTCTCGATCTTTACAACCGTCTTTGGGTCGAGGGGGAGTTTCCGTCGCAATGGCGGGAAGGCATTGTCATCCCCGTTTTGAAACCTGGAAAGAACCCTTTAGAGGTGGACAGCTACCGTCCCATTAGCCTCACCAACGTTCTTTGTAAGTTGCTTGAACGGATGGTGAGCCGGCGCTTGAATTGGGTACTGGAGTCTCGGGGCCTTCTGGCTCCATCTCAGGGTGGGTTCCGTAAAGGCCGCTCCGCCGCCGACAATCTGGTGAGCCTGGAGTCGGCCATCCGTACTGCCTTTTCCCGCCGTCAGCACCTGGTCGCTGTCTTTTTCGACATGCGGAAGGCGTACGATACGACGTGGCGTCATCACATTCTTTCTACGCTCCATGGATGGGGTCTTCGGGGTCCTCTGCCGATTTTTATCCGCAATTTTCTGTCGTGTCGTACCTTCCGCGTGCAAGTCGCGGCCTCGTATGGTTCCTCCCACGTCCAGGAGAACGGTGTGCCACAGGGTTCCGTTTTAAGTGTCTGTCTGTTTTTAATAGCCATTAACTGTCTTGCTGCGGCCGTGGGAAACTCTGTCTCCGCTTCCCTGTATGCTGACGACTTCTGCCTTTATTACAGCTCTACTGGCATTGCAGCTGTTGAACGTCAGCTACAGGGTGCTATCCGTAAGGCGCAGTCTTGGGCTGTAGCGCATGGGTTTCAGTTTTCGGCAGCCAAGACCTGCGTTATGCATTTCTGCCGGTGTCGAACAGTCCATCCTGAGCCGCGGCTTTATCTTGCCGACGAACTCCTTGCTGTGGTGGAGACCCACAGGTTTTTGGGGGTGGTTTTCGATGCCCGGTTGACTTGGCTGCCTCATATCCGGCAGCTTAAACAGACGTGTTGGCGGCATCTAAACGCTCTGAGATGCTTGAGCCACACCCGCTGGGGCGCCGACCGCTTTACCCTGTTGCGGCTCTACCAGGCGTTAATCCAGTCCCGTCTGGATTATGGGAGCCTGGCTTATGGCTCAGCATCCCCATCTGCGTTACAGGTGCTGGACCCAATTCTCCACAGCGGGATACGCCTTGCCACTGGTGCTTTCCGCACCAGCCCCGTGGACAGCGTACTAGTGGAGGCAGGTGTACCTCCCCTGCGGTTCCGACGCCAACGTTTGCTGGCCGCTTATGCTGCCCATGTTCTAAGCTCGCCCGGGCATCCAAATTATCGTCTCCTGTTCCCGCGATCGGTCGTCCATCTGCCAGATCGTCGGCCCCGGTCTGGTTGTACAATAGCGGTCCGCGTCAAAGAGCTTCTCTCTGGGCTTCAGGTTTTCACTGTTCCACCTACTTTCCGGGCTACTTTGCATACACCCCCATGGTGTGTTCGTCGCCCTTGCCTTCGGCTGGACCTGGCACAGGGCCCGAAGGACTCAGTCCCTCCAGAGGCCTTCCGCCGCCGCTTTTATTCTATCCTGGCCACGTATCAGGGCTCTGGTATTGTCTACACTGACGGTTCGATGGTTGCTGGTCGTGTCGGGTATGCGCTCACTCTAGGGGACCGTTCCGAACAATGTTCCTTGCCGGATGGCTGCAGCGTTTACACTGCTGAACTGGTCGCCATCTTTCGTGCCCTAGAGTATATCCGCTCCTGCTCAGGTGAGTCCTTCGTTATCTGTAGCGATTCCCTGAGCGGTTTACGAGCTCTCGACCAGTGTTTCCCTCGTTCTCGTTTGGTGATGGCTATCCACGAGTCTCTGCATACTCTCGCCTGTTGCGGCCGCTCTGTGGTCTTTGTGTGGACCCCCGGTCATGTCGGTATCCCGGGTAACGAACATGTTGACCGCCTGGCGAAAGAGGCCACCAGCAAGCCATCTCTGGACCTTGGCCTCCCTGAGACTGATTTGCGGGCAGTCTTCCGCCGCAAAATCTTGGCGCTATGGGACGAGGAATGGCGCGAACTGACAATGTCCAATAAACTCCGTGCTGTTAAGGAGACGACGGCCATGTGGCGGTCATCTCCGCGAGCCACTCGCAGGGACTCAGTAGTTCTTTGCCGGGTCCGCATTGGCCACTCCCGGCTGACACACAGTTATTTACTGCGCCGGGAGGACCCTCCTCTATGTCGCTGTGGGGCAGCTTTGACAGTGGCCCACATTCTGTTGGCCTGCCCCCTTTTAGCTGTGGTCAGGCAGACATTTGCGCTGCCTGATACGCTCCCTGCCCTTTTAACAGACGACTCCGCTATGGCTGACTTAGTTTTACGTTTTATTCGGGCAGGGGGATTTTATCATTTAATCTGAGTGTTTCTGTTTTATTGTATTGTTTTGTGTTGATTCTGACCTTTAGCCTATGATTTTACACTGATTTTTTAATGTGTTTCTAAGTGGTTGGCTTTTCCTTTTTTATTTCTATGGTCGGCCAACCACCGTCATTCTCTATGTGGTTTTCGTTCGTTTTGTCTTGTCTTTGTCTCAGTCTCTCCTGTTCTGTATCGTCTGTGATCTCTTCTGTTCCTCGTTTTTATTCTCTGTGGGTGTTCTTTGTCTTTGGAAAAAGGGACCGATGACCATGGCAGTCTGGTCCCTTTAATCCCCCAAACCAACCAACCAACCCTTGGTGCAATGACAAACGCAAACCATCATACTGCACTGTCTTTCTGTTATGAATTTTGATACCACACTACAGAAACAATGCATCGCAGTCTTGCTCATTTGCAGTGCATGTTGACAGGGAAGCAGCCATATTGTTGTGGATGGTGCTGTCTTCTGTCTGTCGTTCTGAACCCCAAGGAACACTACTGCCACCTACCAACCCCAGAGCACAACTTTCCGAAATTTTGTTGAACTTCTAAGGCTTCACTTTCAATCACCCTCATATTTTGTATCGGTACATCCATTTATCTCCACAGATTCTGATTGTCACTCATGGTACTACAGTTATATAGTAGTACATATTTTTGTTTTGTGAAGTGCACAATTTCACATTGCAAACATTTAAAAACAAGTAGCCAAGCTATATACCACTTTTAAATATTCTAAAGGTCTGACTGAATGTTTGGGCAGCTTCTCTTGGACAATACTTCATTACAGATAACTGTATCATCCACAAGAAGCCAGAGGTTAATTATGTAGATGAGGCCACAAATGTACAATAAAAACGACGACAGTCCTGACACATTTTCCTAGTGCACACCAGATTTTACTTCTACATCTGTCAATAACTCTATGCCAGAGTTAGCACACTAGCTGTGTGCTTCCTATCAAAGAATCCTCAGCCCAGTCATAAATTTTTCCTTACTCTCCAATGGTCCTACTTTTGATAATAACCATAAGTGTACAGAGTCTTATGCATTTCAGAAATAGAGAAGTACTGAATCTACATGACGTCATTGACCCAAGGCTTTCACTTGAGTGCAGTGGACAGTATGTTGAGAAGATGAATATCAACAAAGCAAAACAATGTAATGGTATAGAGGCAAATTAAATCAGGGAATTATGTTAGGAAATGAGACGCTACAAGTATTGTGAATTTTGCTATTTGGGCAGTGAAATGGTTTTCAAAGCAGAAGGGCAATTAAATGCAGACTGGCAATAGCAGTTTATGAAAAAGAGGGCAGGTTAAAAGGTTTTCAGAAATTACTGCAACCAGTCGCCTTTTATGTAGATGTATTTTATTTAACCATGACCGGTTTCGAGCTGCCTAGCAACTCATCATCAGATGGTATATACATTTAGTGCTTTTTTGTACCCATTGTGTGGGTGGTTGAGTATCTGTGGCTAGACAGAAACGAGAACAAATAATCGCTACATGTGGTACAGTAACACGAAATATTTACAGCATAATTTATGTTTAACGTATAAGAACAAATAATCACTACATGTGGTACAGTTACACGAAATATTTACAGTTTAATTTACGTTTTGAGGTGTTACTTACAGATAAATCTTTCTGCAGGTATATATATATCTCTTTTAGGACGTATTTTTGAAACCATTGTGTCTTGTTTTTCACAATTTCACAAGTTAAAACTTTCACTAGATGTATATTACTTTTATGAGGCACTGTTGGAAACATATATCTTGTTTTTCGTAAACATCGCTGAACACACTTAGCCACAGATACGAATACAGGATTTACACATTATAAACAAGCCAAAGATTGCAATATAACTACAGTATCAAAGATTTCAAGTTGACCAGAGGCATTATTAGTCATCACACACACTGACAAGAGATTTGTCTTTATTACATAGAAAATAAATGTAAATTAGCTTAAACTAGTAAAATGTTTATTTATAAATTAACTGTGCAATTTTAACAGGTATATAAAAAACTAGATTTTTTACATTATATTTCAGTTACATTTAAGATAATTGGTATTGAGAGTATTATGGCAGCTAATTTCTTGCTCCTTCCATTGGCTGATCTTGGCATATGATGTCTGGGATGAGAGGTTGATGGTTAACTTGAAATAATAAGTGATGCTGATACTTGAAAGGGTGTGGAAGAGGAGTTGGCGGTGGGGGGGGGGGGGGGGGGGGGGGGGTTGGGGGGGGGTGTATAGGAAAAAGGAGAGGGGGGGGCATTTTGTTTCTGAATGACTGTTTAGTTTTTTAAGTTCAAAGAATCCTTAAAATTCTGAAAGAAGGAGTTATTCGCCAATTCTGTCTGCTCATTTAAAATGGTATGTGGGGAATTATGTTTGTGGGTAAAAATCTCTAATTGTTCGAGAAGATCCATCTTGAATCCCTTGTCTACAGTGTGTAGGATTTGAAGGTTAGTTTTAATGTCTGTTATGGAATGTTTATTATCTGCTAGATGGGTAGCAAAAGTGGATCTATTTAAGTTGTTTAGGCGAAGTGCATCAGTGTGCTCTTTGTATCGGATCTCAAAATTTCTACCTGTTTGCCCTATGTAGTAGCAGGAGCAGCTGTCACATCTTAATTTATATATACCAGATTTTTGGTAGGGTGTGCTGGCTCTTTTGGTGTTGTGGACTATTTTGTTCTGTATTTTGTTGTTAGTGTGAAAACTTATTTTGACATGTGGTTTGAATAGCTTAGCAAGTTTGTATGAGATATTGCCGAGAAATGGCATACAAACGAATTTGGTTTCTTCTGCTACTGAGGTCTGGCTTACTGGTTTTGCTTTGTTAGATATAACGTTTTTATCTAATTTTTCAATTATGCTTGGGTCATAAGCATTGTTTGATGCTATTGTTTTTAATATATTGATTTCATTAATTTTTGCAGTAGGATCAGCTTGAATCTTGTTGATACGGTTAAGTGCTGATTTGAAAAAAGCTAGTTTATGCTGATTTGGGTGGCATGATGTATTGTTTATTATGACATCTGAAGTGGTGGGTTTCCTATATATCTGAAATTTATGTTTGTTGTTGTGATGTGTTATGTTTAGGTCAAGAAAATAGATACCTTTTTGGGTTTGGTGTTCTACTGTGAACTGTATTTTGGGGTGAACATTATTAAGTTTACCAGCTAAGGCCTCAATTTCAGTGGCTGTCCCATCATATAATATCAGGGTGTCATCAACATATCGTTTATAATAAATGATTTTGTCTGTTTCTATTGGGTTTGCTTTAAAGAATTTAATTTCGAGATCATTAATGTAGATGTCAGCAAGAAGGCCAGCTAGACTACTGCCCATTGCTAGACCATCATGTTGAATATATATTTTGTTGTTGAAGGTGAAGTAATTGTGGGACAGCACTAATTCAAGTAAATCCATCAGCTCACAGATTTCCATGTCACTTAACTTTTTATGTTGTAATAAGTTATTTTTTATTATTCGAAGTGTGTGTATTATAGGTATGTTTGTGTACAGGTTGATAATATCAAGGGATGCAAAGTTAGCTGCATTGGGAATGGAAATTTCTCTGATACTGTCAATCAAATCATAGGTGTTTTTTATGGAATAATTGGTTGGGAATGTATAATATTTCTTGAGTATTTCATGCAGTTTTTTAGTCACTTTGTACCCTGGGCTATTTATGGAATTCACAATCGGGCGTATCGGGTGTCCATCTTTATGAATTTTAGGTTGTGATCTAAGCTTTGGTGCTGTAGGGTTCATTATAACACATTGTTTGGCTTCAATGGATGTCAGCAGAAAGTTTTCACACTAACAACAAAATACAGAACAAAATAGTCCACAACACCAAAAGAGCCAGCACACCCTACCAAAAATCTGGTATATATAAATTAAGATCCGATACAAAGAGCACACTGATGCACTTCGCCTAAACAACTTAAATAGATCCACTTTTGCTACCCATCTAGCAGATAATAAACATTCCATAACAGACATTAAAACTAACCTCCAAATCCTACACACTGTAGACAAGGGATTCAAGATGGATCTTCTCGAACAATTAGAGATTTTTACCCACAAACATAATTCCCCACATACCATTTTAAATGAGCAGACAGAATTGGCGAATAACTCCTTCTTTCAGAATTTTAAGGATTCTTTGAACTTAAAAAACTAAACAGTCATTCAGAAACAAAATGCCCCCCCCCCCCCCCCCCCCCCGCCACCGCCGCCAACTCCTTTTCCACACCCTTTCAAGTATCAGCATCACTTATTATTTCAAGTTAACCATCAACCTCTCATCCCAGACATCATATGCCAAGATCAGCCAATGGAAGGAGCAAGAAATTAGCTGTCATAATACTCTCAATACCAATTATCTTAAATGTAACTGAAATATAATGTAAAAAATCTAGTTTTTTATATACCTGTTAAAATTGCACAGTTAATTTATAAATAAACATTTTACTAGTTTAAGCTAATTTACATTTATTTTCTATGTAATAAAGACAAATCTCTTGTCAGTGTGTGTGATGACTAATAATGCCTCTGGTCAACTTGAAATCTTTGATACTGTAGTTATATTGCAATCTTTGGCTTGTTTATAATGTGTAAATCCTGTATTCGTATCTGTGGCTAAGTGTGTTCAGCGATGTTTACGAAAAACAAGATATATGTTTCCAACAGTGCCTCATAAAAGTAATATACATCTAGTGAAAGTTTTAACTTGTGAAATTGTGAAAAACAAGACACAATGGTTTCAAAAATACGTCCTAAAAGAGATATATATATATACCTGCAGAAAGATTTATCTGTAAGTAACACCTCAAAACGTAAATTAAACTGTAAATATTTCGTGTAATTGTACCATATGTAGTGATTATTTGTTCTTATACGTTAAACATAAATTATGCTGTAAATATTTCGTGTTACTGTACCACATGTAGCGATTATTTGTTCTCGTTTCTGTCTAGCCACAGATACTCAACCACCCACACAATGGGTACAAAAAAGCACTAAATGTATATACCATCTGATGATGAGTTGCTAGGCAGCTCGAAACCGGTCATGGTTAAATAAAATACATCTACATAAAAGGCGACTGGTTGCAGTAATTTCTGAAAACCTTTTCACACCACAGTCGCAGTGTTCCACATCCACAATGGATAAAAGTCTTAGAGGGCAGGTTAACATCCAATTTCAGTTTAAATGCCAGGAACGTTTCTAAAATTATTTTACTGTAGTAAATGATGTGTGTGATCAGCATTTCAGACGAGAAGAGAATAAAAGCTTTTGATGTGTATGTAAGAATGGTGTTGACCAAATAACAAATTAGCAGATAATGAAATGAACTGGGTAAAAAGAAAATTTATTGAATAACTTCGTTGAAAGATGGGTTCAGTTGAAAGGACCCAATGAAAGCTATCAAGGAATTGTCAGTTTGGTAATGCAGGGCAATGTGAGGTGTAAATATAACAGAGGGAGATTAAGGCTTCGGTAAAGAAAAGGGTTCAGATGCAAGTATGTGGTAGTTTCGCAGATATGAAGAGGCTTGCACAAATTGGACTTACAAGGAGAGCTGCATCAAACTAGTCTTGAAGACAGGAACAACAACAACAACAACAATGGAAACAGTCATTTCAAGGTTTCATGTTCCAAACTTTTGAGAGTGAAACGTGATTCCTTCAGTAGCTCTCTATCTACAACCCTAAACTTTATTTTGTACCTGCTATGGAGTAGTTCCTGCTTCCATCAAAGCTGCTGCACAGTGATTGTGTATGGCAGAGCATCCATCCCATCACAAGCTGTTCTTCTAGGATTTGAAGAACAAATATCTTGAGCTGGAAAGATAATATACAAAGCAAAAATGAAATATTGGTGGCAGGCAATGAAAACCTCATAAATACATTTTGTTAAATTTTGCAGTTGAAGCAAAAATAGTTTCTGAAAAGAATACTATAATGTAATACAGGAAGTTGCTAAATGTGTAAATATATAAGAGAAGCCTAGTTATTGACAGATTAGAGAAATCTATGCTGTTTCAAAACACTCTTTGATTATGGAGTTACTGGTTACTGGAAGTTAGTTTTCACAGACAGATGGAGTTAAGAGGCCTAACATCGATTTGTGAAATGTTAGTTTGACTTTTATGACATGAAAAATTGCCAAATACAGGTCTTGTTGCCTTGGGAACACTGAAGATGGCAGATGGGACAGTTTGAATTCATGGAAGCTGTTTGTGCAACACTGAATCTGTTGAATCCTTCACTTGTTGGGTGTCCATAAAAGGGCAGTTGTAATAGTAGAAGAAGAAGAAGAAGAAGAAGAAGAAGAAGAAGAAGAAGAAGATGAAGAAATTTAACAGTGATGTAATGATAAGTTCTGTGAAGTTTGGAATGTAGAAGATGAGATACTAGTGAAAATAAAGCTGTGAGGGCAAGCCATAAGATGGGCATGGATCCCTCTGTCAGTGGCACTTGCTTGCGAAAGGTAAAGCTCCCAGCTTTGAGTCCTGATCTGGCACGTAGTTTTGATCTGCCAGCAAGTTTCATGTTTGTAAGTTGTACCAATATAATGATGAGTTTGGAAATCATTGCAAAATTTGTACTGTTATAGTGATTAAGTGTCTCTCATTAGACGTTGCTTCATGTATGTTCACATTGAAACTCAGGTCATTGATAGTGAGACACTTGTACCTATAATAATTACTGAAGGTATAAGGGCCACAAAAATTAGTATAATGATTTACATGTTCAGTAAACTACATATATAGGTAGTATTATTATTTTAAATGGGGACCTGGTAACATATAACTCTGGGGAGGAGGATGTAGTGGAACTGTAGCTGAAGCTTAGGATAGTTGAACTAGTACTGGATAGATAGAATAGTTTGTGATGGGAGGTACTGTGCACAGTTTATGGTCTCTTTAAGAAACTCCAAATGAGACTAACATTCTACGTAGTACACATAAAACAAAGCGTAGTATTATAGACAGGGATGTTAAATTAATCTAGGTGGCTGTTGAGAGTAATGGGATGCCTTCACTTATTACTGTAACAGAATATTATTCAAAGACATCTCACAAAACACAAAGAAATTCCAGTCAATTGTAAAGGCAGTAAGTGGCACAAAAGTTAGTCCAGGCACTTATGGACGACACAGGAAATGGAGTGGAGTGTGGCACATGAATAGCAGAAATGATGTGCAGTGTTTCAGAATGTTCCTTTACTAAAGAAAATCCAGGAGTAGTGTCCCTATTTTACACTGATCTCCAGGAAGGGTAGGAGAAGAGATCCAGAAAAGACAAACACAATCACTGTAAGATACCTTGAGATAACTTGTACAGAATGAACCTCCCCCCCCCCTTGCCCCCCTCCCCCCTTGCCCCCCTCCCCCCTTGCCCCCCTCCCCCCTTGCCCCCCTCCCCCCTTGCCCCCCTCCCCCCCTTGCCCCGCCTCCCCCCCCCCCCCCCCAAGGCAACAGGTAAGGATTCCAAAAGTATCAGTCCTACAGAATGCAAGTTCTGCGTTTCTTGCACACTGCCCTGAAAGCCATGGCTCAAGGCTGTCAGGTTGGTGCAATATTTCTTGACTTGTGAAAGCATTTGACAAAAAAATGAAACAATGACCATATATGGCAAGGCTAGTCAACCTGTTTTTACCTTCTGTTGAATTTTTTATCTCCTGTTGGTAATAAAATTTTTTACCCACCCATCAGTTCTACAGTAATGGTGACTTATAAACTAAGAAAGTAACAATTACGTAACAATAATTACTTAACAAATACTTTGTCAGAATTTTATGAAAACCTAATAGAATACCTGTTGGTGGGTGGTAGTGATCTGATTGACTATCACTGATATATGCTATCCATTGAAGATTGTGAGCAGATGGAAGATTTCTCATTAGGCTGGATGCAGCACATTATTTTAAGTAGTGAGTCATCGCCAGATGTAGATGTATCTTCAGGCTCGTCCAGGGATATATGTTGGGGCTCCTGTTGTTAATGTGGTATATTAATGAACAGAGAAATAGTATTAACAGTAATCTCAGTCTTTTTGCAGGTGTTGCAATTACTGATAATAAAGTAGTACATGATGAAAGATGCACAAACAAGGTGTGTGAAAAAAAAGTAAAGAGACTGATTATTTATCTACCAAGTTTTTATATTTCTTGAACAATAATACTGTCCCTTTCAAAGTAGCTCCCTTTGACAGCTGTACCCTGGTGGAGTCATCACTTCCAGTCTTGATAGTGGCAATGAAAGGCTTAAACTGTTACAGCTTTTAATGTGATCAGTCATGTTCTTTTGAATGATCTGCAAGGTCCCAAAATGATTTCCTTTTAAGACATTTTGCAGTTTCAGGAAAGAGAAAAGTCACAAGGAATCTAATCAGGAGAATGGGGGGCTGTAGAATACTAGGAATGCCTCTTCAGATCAAAAATTTCGTGATGGAAGGGGTTGTGTGACATGGGGCATTGTCATGATGAAGCATTCATTTGTAATCAGTGTCTAGTCTCCCTTGATTCACACTTTTCCTGGGCCTTTCATCTTTGTAAAACAATTGACAGGCAGTTTTTCCTGGAGAGAGTGTTATAACTTCAAGTTAAATAAATATATTTCAAGGACGACACAATACATGTAATTCGCAGATCAAGTAAACAAAGTACGACGTGTGTACACTTTAACAGTCAAATCAGAACTGCGTCTGAGTCTAGCGGCTGCTCGCGGCTGGCCGCTTAGGTGGCCTTGCTGCGGTGGCACTTTGAAAGATTGGCGATTCACAACACTTTTCCCCCTCTTACAATTTTTGCACAGATCTTGATGGAGGTGGCCTGTAGATTGCTAACATCCATAGGTGTTGTTTGACTGGCGATAAAGCCTTGAGGAGGAGGCTTCCTGTATGGACGGATGTGTCCCCAATGATAACAGGTTGAAATGACAGGAGACGTGGGGGTTGCATCTGCTGGGGCCCCATGCACCAATCTGCCTGTTGCGGCAAGTCCGGTTGTTATAACAGGAGACAAGCGTGATGTGTCCGCGTCCGTAGGAGAAGGAGGCAAGTAGAGTTGTTCTAACATTTGGTTCCTGCATGGGCACATCTCCTGTTGGCGTCAGTTCTTGTGGTGGCACTGAGATGATGGTGAGAGGACTGTGTTGTGAGTAATGAGATATTCCAGGATCCTGAGTGTCAGGTAGAGCCGAAGGTGGTGTAGCAGCATCCGGAACAGGTGTTGCCGGCTCACGAGGCTGAAGCTGGTCCAAATGACGCACTGCAACACCCATGTCCATCTGGATATCATACAGGCGTCAGCTACAGTGTTGTAAGATGCGGCCAGGACTCCATTTTGGCTGCCTACCATATCCCCGTACCCATACACGGTCGCCGGTGGTGAACTGGCCAAGCAAAGGCATCTGCGGCCATGAGGTGGGAGGCTGCAGAAGAGGAAGTAGCATGCAGGGCAGTCGGCCATGTAAGTGCTCAGCCGGGCTGTGGTCGCCAATGGGGGTGAAATGGTAAGAAGCCAGAAATTGGAGAAGCACATCATCAGCAGCAGCAGAAGAAGTCAGCAGTTTCCTCATATGAGCCTTAAATGTGCAGACCAGACGTTCAGCCTCACCATTTGACTGTGGATGGAATGGAGGGGCCATGATGTGCATGACGCTGTGATGGGCACAAAAATCAGCAAAATCAGAAGAGGCAAATTGTGGGCCATTATCAGTAACGAGAGTAGAGGGAAGGCCTTCCAAAGAGAAAATGCGAGCTACAGCTTTTGTGGTTGCCACGGTGGTAGGCAACGGGCAACGGACAATGAAAGGAAAGTTAGAGTAGGTGTCAGTAGTGAGACGCCAATAAGCACCTAAAATAGGTCCCGCGAAGTCAGCATGAATACGCTTCCTGGGCTTCTCAGGCGAAGGCCATGGTGACAAAGATGACTTCGGTGCGGTGGCCTGTGACGCACAAGGGCCGCAGGCAGCGACCATATGTGCAATTTCTGAGTCAATGCTGGGCCAGTACACATGACAGCGCACCAGAGATTTTGTGCGAGAGACACCCCAGTGCCCTTGGTGAAGGAGACGCAATACCGAAGCATGCAAAGATGCAGGTACCACAACACGCAGTGAAGCATTTTTTGTGGAAAGGAGGATAACACCATCCCTATGTGTGAGGTGGTAACACAAAGCGTAGTAGTTCCGCAATCGATCAGAAGTCTTAGCGGACATATGATCTGGCCAACCCTTCTGAATACAGAGTAAAACCTGGGAGAGGGTAGGGTCAGAACCCATAGCAGCCACCAGCCACCAGCCGGTCCCCAGTGAAGGGGAACCCGTCCACAACTCGCTGCTCGGGCACATCCAGGTGGAAACACAAGAGTTCATCCCTATCGAATGCCAGATCAGGACCCATGGGAAGGCGAGACAGTGCATCAGCATTCGCATGTTGAGCTGTCAGCCGGAAATGAATCTCATAATTGAAATGAGACAAGTAGAGAGCCCAACGCTGGAGGCGGTGTGCAGCCTTGTCAGGAAGTGACGTTGATGGATGAAACAAGGAAACAAGTGGTTTGTGGTCCGTAACATGATGAAATTAGGATCCATTGAGGAAAACACCAAACTTATGAAGAGCATAAATAATGGCCAAAGCTTCTTTTTCAATTTGATAATACTTTTGTTGGCCATCTGTGAGCGTTTTGGAGGCATAAGCAATGGGTTGTTCAGAACCGTCAGAAAAATGGTGGGCAAGGACTGCACCAATTCTGTATTGAGAGGCATCCATGGCAAGAACAAGATGTTGGCCAGGTTGATAAGTAGCCAGGCACGGGTCCTGTTTCAGCATAGTCTCCAATTTCTGGAACGCCACATCGCATGACACGGACCAGTGAAAAGGCATGTTTTTATGCAACAGGCAATGCAACAGCTGAGCCACCGAAGCAGTAGACGGTAGAAACCTGTGATAGTATGCTATTTTCCCCAAGAAGGCCTGCAGTTCCTTAACAGATGTAGGGGGGGAAGGGCATCGATTGCAGCGACAGTTTGCTGAAGTGGACAAATACCATACCAAGAGAGTTGAAACCCCAAGTACGTGATAGAGGCTGGAAAAAAATTTTGATTTCTGCAAATTACACTTAATGCCAGCAGTCTCTAAGACATGTAAAAATGTCGTGTTGGCAGAAGAGCCAACACCTTGTTACTAGAGGTGCCCGAAATGCACGCATCTTAGCTCATGCAGGCTGCCGTGAGGAGGGAAGAACTATACTGACATGAGGTCTGGAACATGACAAGGAATTAGAATTCAGAAAGCGGATGTAATTAGTTTCATACTTAACTTTAATCCATTAATGATGAACATCGCTCTTGACAGTACATGAGTCACAATATTATCTGTTCAGAAGACATAGTAACTGAATATGGCGCCTTGTTAGGTCGTAGCGAATGATGCAGCTGAAGGCTATGCTAAACTGTCGTCTCTGAAAATGCTAGCAAAGTTGGCTGTACAACTGCGGCGTGTGCTAGGGCATCTCTCTAGACTAGACCTGCTGTGTGGCGGCGCTCTGTCTGCAATTACTGATAGTGGCAACATGCCGGTCCAACATATACTAACGGACCGCGGCCGATTTAAAGCCTACCACCCAGCAAGTGTGGTGTCTGGTGGTGACACCACAAAAAGTGTGCAGAGATTCTGAAGATGTTCTTCAGTGGTGGAGACATTGACAACAATGTAGTCCATGTAATTTATACACCCAGGGACAGTGAGCAATAATTGTTCCAAGAATCGCTGAAAGAGAGCAGAGGTGCTGGCAATCCCGAATGGCAATCGTTCGTATTGATAGAGGCCAAAAGGCATGTTAAGGACCAGAAACTGCCGGGAAGCAGCATTGTGGGGAAGCTGATGATAGGCTTCTAACAGGTCAAGTTTAGAAAAATACTGGCCTCCAGCAAGTTTAGTGAACAGTTCTTCAGGTTGAGGCTTAGGGTAAGTGTCGATGAGGCATTTAGTATTTACAGTGGCTTTGAAATTGCCACAGAGATTAATATCACCATTGGGCTTAGCAACGACAGTGACAGGAGAGGACCACTTACTGGAAGTGACAGGAAGCAGGACCCCTGAAGCAGTGAGACGATCCAGCTCCCGTTTGACCTGATCACGAAGGGCCACAGGAATGGGCCAAGCCTGAAAAAACTTAGGCTGAGCAGTGGATTTGAGCGTGATATGAGCTTCAAAGTCGTTTGCACAGCCTAACCTAGGACAAAAAAAGGACAAAAAATGTCATTGACAAGGAATCCAATTGAGCATAAGGAATAGCATCAGAGACGATATTGACAGTCATCTATGGAGAACCCAAAAACACGACTGGCATTGAAAACAAAAAGATTCTCCGCATTACTATGGTCGACCACAAATATGGGAACAATGCAAACTACAGATGTAAGATACCTCAGCATCAAGTTGTCCCAAGAGAAAAATCTTCTGTTTATTGTAAGTCCATAATTGCCTAGTGACAGGTAGCAGGATTGGAGAACCCAACTGAAGATACGTCTGAGAACTGATGATAGTGGCAGCAGAACCAATATCCACCTGCATGCGAATATCCCGACCCAGTATTTGGACAGTGAGGAATAACTTCCCTGAAAGGGAAGAAGTACTATTGACAGACAACAAAGAAGCAGAATCAGCGTCATATTCATGAACATCATGTATGCGGTCAGATTTGCAAACGGATGACACATGACTCTTCTTTGTGCATTTGTGACACACGGACCAACGCTGTGGACAATCCTCTCGTGAATGTTTTGTAAAACACTGCGTACATGAAGGAAGTTGCCGTGGGGTTTGCTGCAGTTTCTTAGAGGTTTGTTTACGGCTAGGCTGAAGCTGCACTTGGGAGCATACTGCGGCCATGTCGGCTGGTGGGGACACACCGCATGCTTTGTCAACAGCTCACAGAGATTGTACATCCCCGATATCACCCTATGCCTCTATTTGTGCTCATGCAGTGCGAAAAATTTCAAAAGACTGAGCAATGGATAGGACTTCATCTAGAGTCGGATTTGCCAACTGAAGGGCACGTTGCCTGACTTCTTGTCGGGCGCCGACCAGATAATAGCATCCCGTACCATGGAATCGGCGTAGGATTCTTTGTGAACGTCAGTAAAATATCAACACTTTCAACTAAGGCCATGAAGTTCAGCAGCCCAAGCATGATAGGATTGATTCGGTTGTTTTTGACAACGATAAAAGGCAACACGATAGGCTACCATATGCGTATGCTTTTGAAAATATACGGATGGAAGTGAGCACATTTCAGCAAAGGACATAAACGCAAGATCTTTCAAAGGAGACAATTGCGACAACAACCGATACATTTGAGGTGAAATTCATGAAAGGAAAAGAGACTTATATGTTTGGTTGTCCAAGACATGAAATGCCAAGAAGTGCTGTCGAAGACGTTTTTCGTAATCAGACCAGTCTTCTGCCGTCTTATCGTAAGGAGGAAAAGGAGGGAGAGACCATGACAAGAGACACCCCACATTGGATGCCATGACAAAATTACGAATCGCATTTGTGAGAAGTGTTTGCTGTTCAATGAGACCTTGCAATAGATGACTTAATTAGCCATGGAAACCTGTGGGTCAACCATGAAAAAGAAAAATTCACTACCTCGTCGCCAATTGTCCGAGTCTAGCGGCCACTGGCTGGCTGGCCGCTTAGGTGGCGCTGGTGCTGCATGGCTGGCAGACAGCGCCGCATGTGGAGGACGCGCGTAACTGCGCAGCGGCACTTTGAAAGATGAGTGAATCACAACAAAAGGGTTGTGGAAATCTCTGTGCCACTCCTCACTTTGCTGCTTTGTCTCAGGATCATACTCCAAAATCTAGGATCCATCACCTGTGATCACATAACTGTATCATTTGTGGTCATTGGTAGGCCTCTAAAAATCAGTGCACATATTTCTTCTGCTGAATTGGAGTTTTTAGCACCATTTTGGTGCAAACCTTTTACATGTACAAAACTTCAGTCAAAATTTGATGTATGGTGAAAGTGTTCAACAAGTTGCCCACCATCCTTATTGTTAAACGTCAATTTGATTTCTGACGAGTGTACAAATATTAGACTTTTCGTTAGTCTTTGAAGCTGGAAGTCTCACTGAGTGAAGTTTATCTTCAAGTTGTTCTCAGCTTTCCAGAAATGATTTGTGCCAGTGAAAAAGGGGTGCTCTTGATAAGAAATGTTCCCCTTAGGCCTGTTTCAACTTTTCAAATGTCACATTTCTGCATTCCACACATTAAACTGTGCTGTTCCATATTCATAGCACACAACAAAAACCCGACTTTGCTGATAGCACTCTCAAAGATAATGTGACAGCTATACAGATCTGTAATTTGGACTGAGCATCTGGAAGGTATGATTACACCAATCCACACAAGAACAACAACACAGCATTCCTAGATCACTTGCAGTGTTGTCAGTCTTATTGCTTTTCCCACACACCTTCCATCTTCAATGAAATGTTGCTAAGTTTTAATAGTGCTAACATTGTGTAACATACTGTCAAGATTTATGATATTAGTGATACTACTCAAAGTTGTTAAGGACTTGGACGCTATGCATGCACAATTTAAAAAATCTTTGTCACCCTTCTGATTTGCATGGTGCATTGTGATAATTATATGGAAGTACACAGCCATTTTCTGTATCAGTTTGCTGTCATTCATTAGAAGATGAACAACTTTAAGTACAAGTATTCTCTTATGATGAACTAAAATTATTATAATCTGCTTCAGAAATACTTTCTGTTCATCCAAACAAACTTATACAATTAAACTGAATTTGTATTTGTACTTCTATGAATTGTGAAGCAGTTCGGTGATTTCTTTCGAGAATCAGTTTCTCTCACCACGTAAAACTAAAGTGACACACCTCATTGCTGTACATTGTCGTATAAGAAGTGAGCAAATATTGAATCCTTTCTTCAACTTTTTAAACATGTCACATTTGTATATTGCTTTAAATGTCTAGAAATTTAAAACTGAGCACTTCACATTATGGAGAAATGTAGTGTCCTGTGATTACGCTGTCAGTGAGTTGTGATCTGAATTGGTCAACATGTACAGATACTTGTGTAGCAGTTTGTGGAATGATTACATAAGCATATTCATCAGTGAATCAAGTGGCAGACTTTTTCACAAAATACTAGAGAACTGAGTAAGTCTATATAAGAGACTGCTTGCAGAACTCACATCAGGCATGTGGAAGCTGTATCAGAGATGAGTAACAGGAATATTGATTATATAAAGGGAAGGGTAGCAGAGATAGTGACAGGTAGGTGGACACATGGAAGGATATGATGGATATACTAACTGGGGTGTTCAGTAGTTCTGGCAGTTGTGCCAGTGGAGAAGAGATGTACAAAACAATTCTTATCAGGGATACAATCAGAACCGCTCACTCACTGAAACTGACAATCTCTTTTAGATGATTTACCACTCAGCATTCGCTTGACAAATTAAATGAAGGAAAGGTGCTTTGCCTTCTTCATTAAACATCATTATACCTGTATTTTCAGGTTATTTCAACATTTACTGTAAAATTTTTAATGATTTTGTCTTTACTTTTTTTTGCAGTTTTAATATTTTGGGGTCCTACATTACAACTTGTGTATTTCTGTACCATCAGTGTTTAATTTCTTGAAAGTGCTGAGTATGCAAGGATAATTGATCATTTCCTTTCACATAATTTGCTGTCAAATGTACAGTTCGATTTCAGAACTGTGCTAACAACTGAAAACGCTACAATGCTATATTACGCTGAAGTGCCAAAGAACCTGGTACAGGCATATGTATTCAAATGCAATTATATGTAAACAGGCAGACTGTGACACTTTGGTTGGTGCCACCTATATGAAAGAAGTGTCTGGAGCAATTGTTAGGTCGGTTCCTGCTGCTATGGCAGGTTATTGAGATCTGTGTTTGAACGTGATGTTATAGTTGGTGCACGAGCGATGGGACGCAGCGTCTCCTATGTACTGATGAAGTGGGGATTTTCCTATATGATCATTCCACAGGTGTATCGTGATTATCAGGAATCCAGTAAAACATCAACTCTGACAGCTGCACCCGGAAAAATATCCTGCAAGAAAAGGACCAACAACAACTGAAGAGAATCATTCAACATGACAGAAGTGCAACCCTTCCACAAATTGCTGCAGTTTTCAATGGTGTACCATCAACAAGTGTCAGCATGTGAAACATTAAATGAAACATCATCAGTATGGACTTTCGGAGCTGAAGGCTCACTCTTGTATCCTTCATTGCATGACACAAATATTTATGCCTCGCATGGGCCTGTCATAACTGACATTGGACTGTTGATACTGGATACATGTTCCCTTGTCAGATGAGTATTGTTTCAAATTGTACCGAGCAGATGGACGTGTATGGGTATGGAGACACTCATGAACCTATGGACCCTCCTCATCAGCAGGGGACTGTTGAAGCTGGTGGACACTCTTTAATGGTTTGGGAAATTTTCTATTGGAGTGATATGTGACCCCTGACGTGTCTAGATATGACTCTGTCTGATCACCTGCACTCATTCATGCCCATTGTGCATTATGACAGACTTGGGCAATTCCAGCAGGACAATGCGACACACCACGTTTCCAGAATTGCTACAGAGTGATCCCAGGAACACTCTTCTGGGCTTAAACACTTCCGCTGGCCACCAAACTCCCCAGATATGAGGATATCTGGGATGCCTTGCAACGTGCTGTTAAGAAAAGATCTCCATCCCATCGTACTCTTCCAGATTCTTGGTATCAGTTCCCTCCAGCAATACTTCAGATATTTGTTGAGTTCTTGCCACATCCTTTTGCAGCACTTCTGTGTGCATGCAAGGGCCCTGCAGGATATTAGGCAGGTGTACCTCTTTCTTTGGCTCTTTGGTGTATTTCCTCTTTGGGGTACTGGATGGATAAAACAAAAGGTTTCAAACACTAGTCACCTTACTTAATTAAGGCATTTGATTGTGTCAATCACAAAATTTTGCTCCAGAAGTTGGACCATTGTGGAATGTGGGGAGTGGCTCACAATTTGTTGATCTCCTTAAGAACAGAACAGAAGGTTGTTCTTCATAGCACTGAGAATTGCTACGATGTGGAATCAGAGTGAGGCACAGTTAAATGGGGGGCAACATAGGGTCAGTTCTGAGGCCACTCCTGCTCCTTATTTATATAAATGATGTGCCTTGTAGCACTAGAGATCAGAGGCAATTCTAGGTCAGTCAAGCGGTGGACAAATGATGTGGTGGGAAGGGAGTAAGGGGTTTGGGAGAATGGAATATCGCTTAACAAAAGAAGAGTTGGGGGTCCTCCACAAACAAAATGTTAAAATTTGGTGTTGCCTAATGTAGTTTTTGGTAACTGTTTTGGAGTTCAGGGTGAAATCATGTCTACAGAATGTGTGTGCCTAGGAAAATAATATGATTTGACACAGATGTCTGGCGATTTTGAAGGTTTTGTCCGGGGTCAGCAGTTTGTTTTGGCAGGCATACCCAGCATATTTAGCTTTCTTGATTATTGTAAGTGGTACTCAAATGTGGGTCACTCCAAAAGAAATGAACACTATTTTCTTAAAATCCATCTTTTATTCTACATGTTTGAAAGTTTTACAGTGTGTAGATATATCCATTAGGAACAATATTTTCATTTCTCCACATAATTTCCACCCCTCTCAACTGCCTTACGCCATCATGGAACCAGCGCCTGTATACTCACATGGTAAAATACTGGACCAACCTGTTGGAGCCACTGTTTGGCAGCATGTGCAAGGGAGTCATCATCTTCAAACCTTGTTCCACAAACAGAGTCTTTCAGTTTCCCAAGGAGATAATAATCACATGGAGCCAGGTCAGGACTCTAAGGCAGGTATTTCAGTGTTGTCCATCTGAGTTTTGTGATCGCTTTCATGGTTTTTTGACTGACATGTGACCATGCATTGTCATGCAATAGGAAAACATCCTGCTTTTGCTGATGTGGTCAAACATGAATCTGTCAAGCTTGAAGTTTCTTCAGTGTCATCACATATACATCAGAATTTATGGTGGTTCCACTTGGCATTATGTCCACACGCAAGAGACCTTCAGAATTGAAAAACACCGTAGCCATAACTTTTTGAGCAGAAGGTGTGTGTTTGAATTTTTTTTTCTTGGGTGAATTTCCATGATGCCACTCCATCGATTGCCTCTTCGTCTCTGGTAAAAGATGATGGAGCCATGTTTCATCACCAATCACAATTCTTCCAAAAAATTCATCTCCACCATTGTCGTACTGTTCCAAAAGTTCACTTCATACCATTTTTCTTGTTTCTTTGTGAGCCGCTGTTGACATCCTGGGAACCCACATGGCACAAACCTTTTTCAACGCCAACACTTTCAATATTCTGCAAACACTTCCTTCCCCTATCCCAATGTAGCGTGACAATTCGTTCACTGTGATGTGTCTGTCAGCAGTCTGTCTGTCTGTCAGAAGGGGTATACACTTCTTTCCCCCTAAGGTAAGTCTTTCCGCTCCCAGGATTGGAATGACTCCTTACCCTCTCCCTTAAAACCCACATCCTTTCGTCTTTCCCTCTCCTTCCCTCTTTCCTGATGAGGCAACAGTTTGTTGCAAAAGCTTGAATTTCATGTGTATGTTTGTGTTTGTTTGTGTGTCTGTCGACCTGCCAGCACTTTTGTTCGGTAAGTCACATCATCTGTGTTTTTAGATATATTTTTCCCACGTGGAATATTTCCCTCTATTATATTCATATCATTAATGAGAAATTAACATTGATGAGTGGTAAATGTGTAGAAGAGAGAAACTAACTTTGTGATGACTATAGATTGGATTAACTTACATTTACTTTCATTCCAAGTGATCCATAGCTAGGAGATACTCCAGGATGTAGAACATGTCAGAAAAACAATAATACATGACAAATATTTACAACTCAAATAAATAAGCTAATGTCCATTCCACAGGTCCCAAGTGGAATGATCGTCATTCTTTAATGAACATTATATGAAAGAATCATTTTACAAATACTAATGCACTGAATTTAAAATAAAAAAGTTTTTTTTAAATTTATTTATTAGGTAATAAACGTGTAATACAACTACTAAAATATTTACGGTGAACATATTACTGCACTTAAATGGCGAAGTTAGATTATACACACACACACACACACACACACACACACACACACACACACACACACTTACAATGAACACACAAATCAATTGGGTCTACTGAGAAATTCAGCAATGGAATAGGAGGAGTTGGCCACAGATAAATTCTTTAGGCTTCTCTTAAACTGAATTTCATTGGTTGTTAAGCTTTTCATGGCTGCTGGCAAGTTATTGAAAATGTGTGTTCCTGAATAATGCACACCTTTTTGCACAAGACTAAGTGACTTTAAATCCTTGTGAAGATTATTCTTATTTCTAGTATTGATTCCATGAATTGATCTGTTGGTTTGAAAAAGTGATACATTTTTAATGACAAATTTCATTAAAGAATCAATATATTGGGAAGCAGTAGTTAGTATCCCTAGTTCCCTAAACACATTTCTGCAGGATGTTCTTGAGTTCACACCACATATAACTCTGACTGCACGTTTTTGTGCCCAGATAACTTTAGCTTGGCCTGATGAATTACCCCAAAAAATAATTCCATATGACATTATGGAATGAAAGTAAGCATAATATGCCAGCTTTTTCACTTTTATATCCCATATGTCTGACACAATTCACATTGCAAATAGAGATTTATTAAGACGCTTCAGCAGTTCTGTGGTATGCTTTTCCCACTTGAATTTATTATCAAGCTGTAATCCCAAAAATTTAACACTGTCCATTTCTTCTATTTGCTTCTCGTAATATGTTAGGCATATACTTGTGGGACACCCCTTACAAGTTCTGAACTGCATATAATGTGTTTTTTCAAAATTTAGTGACAAAGAATTGGCTAGGAACCAGTGATTCATGTCCACAAATATTTTATTACCTGATCTTTCTAAGACTACATGTGATTTGCTATTTATTGCAATGTTTGTATCATCGGCAAACAAAATAAACTTGGCATCTGGTAATGTTACAGATGAATGGTCATTGATATACACAAGAAAAAGTAAGGGCCCAAAAATGGAACCTTGTGGGACCCCTAATGTAATTAGTGTCCAGTTGGATGATGCCTGATAGTTTGATACATGTCTCTTTCCTAATATCACCCTTTGTTTCCTGCCAGAGATATAAGATCCGAACCATTTTGCAACATTTCCCGTTACACTATAATATTCTAATTTACTTAAAAGGATATTGTGATTTACGCAGTCAAATGCCTTTGACAGATCACAAAATATACCAGTTGCCTGAAATCTTTGCCTAATGAATTAAGCACATTTTCACTGTAAGTGTAGATAGCCTTCTCAATATCAGAACCATTTAGAAATCCGAACTGTGACTTTGACAGTATGATACTTGAGATAAGATGGTTATGAATTGGATTGCGCATTACATTTTCTAAAATTTTTGAGAATGCAGGCAAAAGTGAAATTGGATGGAAATTTGATGCTATTTCTTTATCTCCCTTCTTAAACAGTGGCTTAACATCAGCATATTTTAACCATTCAGCAAATATTCCACTGTTAAACAACTGGTTACACCGATAGCTTAATATTTTACTTAACTCAGAATCACATTCTTTAATTAGCTTTGTTGATATTTCATCATACCCCCTAGATGTTTTTGATTTTAAAGATTTTATGATGGACATTATTTCTGCTGGGGTAGTGAGGGTCAAATTCATATTATGGAAGTTACTTGAAATGTCTGGTCTGAGGTATTCCATAGCAGCATCTACAGAACCTGAAAACTCCATCTTTTCAGTAACAGTTATGAAATGTTTGTTAAATAGGTCTGCAACACTAGACACATCTGTCACCGATGTTTCATTTACTCTTAATGCTATTTGTCCCTCTACAGTCTGGTTCTACTGGTCTCCTCCTTCACTATATCCCATATTGTCTTTATTTTGTTATCTGATATGACTTTCTTTTCCTTGTAATATATTTGCTTTGATGTCCATATTAAAGTCTTTAATATTTGCAATATTTCTGGTAATGTGCTATAGCATCAACATCAGAACTGTTTTGGATTGACAGATACAGTTTTCGTTTTGTTTTACAAGATACCGCTATTCCTTGAGTAATCCATGGCTTCTTTGTAGACATTGCTCCAACCTTGGTACGTTTTTGAGGAAAACAGTGTTCAAATAAGGTAAGCACTTTATTAGCAAAAGTGCTATATTTTTCATTCATGCCATGAGCACTCTAAACACCAGTGCAGTGAATGTCTCTGAGGAGTGTCCTAAAATATCCAATTTTTGGCTTATTGATTACCCTCTTGAGCTCAGATTTAACAGATTTTATATCCTGTTCAGTGTTAACATTTAACAGAAGGGACTGCATGTCACAATCTGAGAGGCCATTGATTCTTGGTTTTGTAATATAATTTTGTTCATTGGACTTTTCTATAGAGATACTATCAATGGCTGTGTGAGAGCAATTGGCTACCCTAGTGGGAAACTTTACAGTGGGAATTAAGTTGAATGATAGTGTTACTAACCCAAATAAGTTCTTATTGGTAGAGTCATTAAGGAAATCTACATTGAAACCACCAGCAACCACTATTTCTTTGTTTTTGGTTGTTAAATGGGCCAGTACAGCTTCAAGGTGGTTTACGAACAGATTAAAGTTACCAGCAGATGCTTGATATACACTTAATATTATGGAGGATTTTTTGTGAAATTCTACTTCTGTTTGCACAGCTTCCATATGCTGTTCTAGGCAAAATTTATGAATGTCTATGTTCTTAAATTTATGACAGTTCATGATAATTTTGGCAATTCCTCCTTTCTCCATTTCTGATCTACAAAAGTGAGATGCTAACCTAAACCCTGTAACACTTAAAAGTTCTATAACAGTAGTCACATGATGTTCAGAGAGGCAGATTATGTCAGCTGTGTTTGAAGACTAATTCATCTATGCAGACAATTAATTCATTAATTTTATTTCTCAGTCCTCAAATATTTTGATGCAATAAAGATAGCTGACATTTCACATTGACTGAGTTAACAGTGGGTAAAGTTAGAATATCTGCTGAGTGTTGAAAATTCTTAACCGATGGCTGTTTATGCTGATGCAATAAGCTAGAATTATGTTTCTTGGTTTCTTTCTCAAACTGAAGGTTTGTCTCAGTCCTAACCTCTCTTAAAATTTGCTTTCTTTCTGTCCTCCCTACCCTAAAAAAGGGTCTTTTCTGAACCCTATAACCAGTGGTATTTTATCACTCATGACAATGCCTCCCGCCCTTTAACTTTCTTGCTATTTTCCCAGCAAGTTTACCCATCCCCTTCCTGTTGAGGTGAAGGCCATGTCTAGTATAATCCCACCTATTGAGAGAATCAACAGGAACCACACCAGTGTGTGATCCTGCACCCGACATAAGCAACCGTTCCAACTCCAAATTAACTCTCTTGATAGAAGAGTTCAAATAAGGTCGGTCATGGCACCCAAGAACAGATACAAACGCAACACTAGTATGCTTCAATAGTGATGCAATCTTTGGCAGTTCACACTCTATACTGTACCCAGGATCTCTGTCAATACTATTACCTGCCTCACCAACTATAACCACGGAGTCTTCCTTAGTGAAATCTTTGCAAAGTGATCCTAAATTCTAAATCCTCTGTCGCCTGCTCCAGACCAGCACTAGGTTGAAAAAAAAAATGGCAACCTGGTATTCTGATCCTAGTTCATCCTGAAAAAGTTGGCCAACACCTCTTCCATGGGAATTAGGTAGTAGTACGTGGAGGCTTCTGAAAAACGATGCAAAGATGAAGTCAGAGGTGCCAAGAAATTTTGTGTGGAAGACTGGGTTAAATAATAAATAAAAAAAGTAAATAAAAATATAGTTTCCAAATTGGCTGAAACGAAGAAACAAAGGGAAGAGATACAAAATCAAAACCATAGATTATATAGTATACCAAACAGTCTTTCATTTGTTAGTTTTAAGAAATTTAATAATTTTGAACCCTATGAGATAGGGCATCCACTGGATTTCAATATGGAATTTAATGATTTGCCTGAAATGTGAAGTGGTAAAGAGAAAATGTAATTTGTGAGGGGCTTTTTGAAAGGGGATGCTTATGGATGGGCAGCTCACATAGCTGATAGTTGTACTTCATGGCAAAGCTTTGAGAAAGCGTTTTTAGATGAATATTGGTCGAAAGAGAAGCAGCAGAGAATTTTTAGTAAATTTTGGGGGAGGGGAGAGATTTGACTCTAGGAATGATACTGTGAAGGCTTCTGTCAGCTTTGGACATACAAACTGAAATATTTGGACAAAGAGCTAGGTAGTGAATTAATAATTATGGGTTTAGAAACTTCAGAAACTTAGATAATTGCTTGTACCTGCCCCTATGGGTAATATCAGTGATTTCTTGAATTATGTTGATAAAGTGTAGAGGGTGAAGCCATCAATGGAAGATGGTAGGAAGAATTTTGATGACTATAATCAATCAAGGAGAGAATTTCAGGTAAATAGGATGAACAGAACTAATTACAATAGAAATTCAAGGAATGGTTGGGTGGAGGATAGCCAGAATGGGCACAGAATTGGTAGGAGAAATTCAAGTAAAAGAAATTGAGGAGATGGCTTTAATTCTGAATCAAACCATTTAAACTAGATAATGCTCCAGTTTTGGATTGCACTAGAGAAGGTAGTGATGTAGAGCCAGTTGTGTATAATTGTGCTGTGATCACACATAAGGGTAATGTAAATGATAGAAGTAAGACAAGTGTAATTTATAATTGTAATGAGATGTTGAATGATGGTGTGGGTAACAAATGTTCATTCTGAAAAAAGAGAGGAGGAAGTTATTGTAATAAAATAAAGTGATGAAACAGAGCATGTTGCTGTTGCTCAGGATGTCCAAAGTGTCAAAATGGATGTTAAATTTTTAAGAGAACATAAAGAATTCAGGTGTTCTGCTTTGTGGTCTAAACGGCAAACAAGGATCAACCAATTTGCCAAGTATTTGAGGACAGTATAAGTGGTAGTGGGTGTAATTCTGATAGTAGTTTTAATGATGATAGCAATGACAAATCCAGCAGTGATGAGGGTTAGGTATTTCAATTTATAGTTGATAATGATGCCCATGCCATAAGTAAAGAAAGAGTAGAGGAGGATGATATTAGGCCTAATGAAGAGTCAGAGTTTGAGAGAGGTAATGAGGAAGAGGATGATGCTATCTGTCATTTTACTGTGTCTGATAATCAATTTTGTAAGCAGGATGATAGTTTTTCCAGGAAAAGGATTAATGAGGATTTGTTGTATGAAGAAGATCACATGATAAGTTAAAAGGGAGTGTGGCACCCTGTAATAACAGCAAGGGTACAAGGTATACAAGTTAAGTGTGTACTGGACAGTGGTAATGATTTGAATGGCATTTCACAGACATTTTTTGAATCTATCAAGAACACAGAGGTTGTAATAGTGATGCTCGTTTCTGGAATAAAAAATTATTGGTGCTAGTGGCAAGCTATCAAAGAGTGTGAAACAAGAGATACTGTGAACAGTGGAATTGGCAGTACAGCTGTTGGAGTGCAATTTCTTGGTGATTCAAAATCTCAGCATTGATGTAATACATGGTATTCGTTCCATGTTGAAATGGTGTGTAAATGTAGATTTTTTGCTAGTAGTGAGTTTAGCTTTAAGTTCAACGGAAGTAGGGACGAAGTATCATTTTTGGAAGATGTGAACAAGTGTGTGGAAACTGAATCAGATTTGCCATTAAGAGTTTCGACTACAGAGCAGGTTACTGAGGAATAAGAGGAGGAGAGAGTGAGATTGGAGAGAATAAAGAGAGTTGAAGATGTTGAAGGTATTACAAACAATCAAAGGGAGGAATTAATGGGTATTCTCCCGAGCAACTGTAAGGCATTTTCTGACAGGCCAGGTTTGGTAAAATATTTTGAGTGCAAATTAAAGTTTAAGGATGATGAACCATTTTTTCAAGAAGCCTTATATTATTCCACTTTCAAAAAAGGAAACAGTGAGAAAACAAATTCAAAATATGGTCTCATGGGGGATTATTGAAAGGTCAAACAGCAGGTATAATAACCCACTTATGGTCGTAAAGAAGAAGAATGGTGGTATCAGGTTGGTTCTGGATGCCAGGAAGTTGAATGAAATTGTAATAGAGGAGAGTGACAGACCAGCTTAAGTAGATGAAATTTAGCAAAAGTTCCATGGATGTAAATTTCTGACTTCTTTTGATGTGACTCGTGACTGAGCTATTGACCAATAAAATAAGTCTATGTAGATGATGTCCTAGTAGTGACTGCAGAATGGTACAAGCACTGTAAGGTTATGAATGAAATACTGACAACTATGTATAGAGGAGGTATGAAACTAAAATTAAGTAAATCTTAATTTGTAAAGAAGGATATTTCATTTTTTGGACACAGGATTAACAAGGAAAGTATACAGCCTGATCCAGAAAAGTTTGCTGCTATTGCAGATTTCCCACCCCCCAAAGAACAAGAAGGGTTTTAAAGCTATGTTTGGCTTCATATCAGATTGGTCATTTAACCATCCTTGCCCTGGTAATTAGTTGAAAAACGATGTGGTGTAGAATTGGACACGGTAATGTGGAGAGGCATTTCAGAGTTTGAAAAAAAATTAGTAAATAGTAAGAAGTTAGGACATCCAAATATTTCACTGCCTTTTTGTATGAGTACTGATGGAAGTTTATAGTGTTTGGGGGTAGAAATTTTCCAATTAATACTTACTGAGATGAGGGTTGAACACACAACTATTGCTTTTGCTATCAGAACATTACAGCCACATGAAAGGACTATTACTTTCCAGAATTAGAGGCTTTGGCAATTACTCCTGGGTTTCAAAAGTTTGAGTACTATTTGCTTGGACTTGAGACCATAGTGTATATAGATCATAATGCTTTGATAAATGCAGGGTCCAGGGTGAAGCACACCAATTTCACTGTGTGGGCTGCGTATTTGCAACAATTTGATTTGGATGTAAGGTATGTAAAAGGAAAAGCCAATTTTGTGTCTCATGCATTATCTCACACCAGACAAGTGTATCCCCAATGTTTGCATAGTAGAGTAATATTGGAGTATGTGTATGTGGAGAAAGTGTTTGCACTGCAATCACCGACATAATGTAACTGCGGCGGAATAAGGGGAACCTGGCCGCATTCACCAAGGCAGATGGAAAACAATCCACAGGCTAGCTGGCACACTGGACCTCGACATTAAACTGCCGGGCAAATTTGTGCCAGGGACTGGTATGCTTTCCCACCCAGAAAGAAGTGTGTTAGACTGTACGGCTAACCAGGCCGGCTTAAATTGGTACCTTGGTTAAAGAATTTCTGTCTAAAACGTAAGGTAAGGAGAAAATGAAAAGTGTGAACATATGAGGAGGATAATTAACATCTAAAGTAATCTGCTGATTGGTGCAGCAGTGGAGGCAATATGCAGTATGATCCATCTTGGATGCCAGGTCTTAATATTAATTGTGGTATAATAGATGTGTTTGTCTTCAATGGCATCAGTATATTGAGATAACAATTTACCTATACAAGTGTGTCATGGTACAGCCTCATATAACATAAGGAAATTACAACTTTAAACATTGTTGCCTAGAGTAATTTGTGGAAATAATAAGCAAGATTTGTATGTATATCACACTTCAAGCTAAGATGTTAAGTAATTTAATGGAGAAAAGTGAAATAATAGACATTCTAAGTGATAATTTTGTCTGGTTGGTAATGAGCATTAAGTTTGCCATAGCATAAGAATTTTTACTTTGGAGTGTTTTTCAGTAGAGTCAGTTTTGCATTAGGTAAGCAGAGCAGGTGTTTATTTATTAGATAATGAAATAATAAAAGAGTGAATAATGTTATTGACTTAAGGGTTAGGGAGCCTGTCTCTGCAGTTGATATATTTTTTAATAATGTGCTCCACTAGTTAACTAAGTGAGAATGCAGCTGACAGACATGCTTGAGTAATGAAAAAGATAAATGTATACAAACAAATATGGTGTAAATATATTAATGATCTAACTGTGAAATAAGCAACATTGGGTACTGTTTATATTGTGCAATTCATGACACTGCAGCTGGGAATGAGAGATTAAAAGAAAGAGTAATATTTACAAGTCATATAAGGCTCCATTATTCAATCTATATGTTATCTGGAAACATCTATTTGTTTTCTGAGGAATTCTGAGATTAAAGTGGATACTGAAATGAAGAAAAGTAATTTTGCTGATTAGCTGATAACTGTGATGATAGACTGATGTAAATATTCTGACAGGTCAACTATTAGCTAAAATTTTGTGATTTTTGTGAGGATTTAATTTTCAGTTTGAATGAGACTAGTGCTTAGAGTTGATTAGAGAAGTGGGGCAATGATTTGGTACAACTTCCATCCCCAGAAATTTTGATTTGAATAATAATTAAGTTATCATCACATAAGTCTTTTTCTTTTTGTAATGTAAGGATTAGTAAATATATACTACTGCACATCTTGAGTTTTTGCTATTTTGCAGTTGGGAAAGAGACCCACATCTTTCAAGTTTAACCATTTTCAGGCAGTTATGACTTAGAGTAATGTTTTGTGGTGTAATGTGCACTTTATTTATAAAAAATTCTAATCCACACCTTGCGTACTATAGTCAATTTTAGTGCTAATTGTTAAAATGTTATGAGAACTATGTGATGTACTTATTTATGATTCAAGAACTATTATTTGCCATTAGTGTTAAACTTTTTTTTTCTTTAGACTTAAGTTTCAAGAAAACGTAAGTGTAGTAAAGTAGTGTATTTTGTCTCATTTTTTAATGTGCTGTGGTGGAGGAGAACCACTTTCATACTAACTGCCACTTGTACCTGTTGCGGGCATGGGCGACTTGATGAGAAACTGCGTAACAGCTCATTAAAAGTGTGAAAGTGCTTCTGAAAAATACCAAACATTGAGCAAGTGAAATTTTCTGCCTGAAAGTGAACTGGAATGCACAGTGCAATTTAACTTGTTGCAACCCATGGGAATTTATTATTTGAATCAAGTAATATGTATCTTAGAATGTAACCTTTGTTTACCCAAAAAAGACATCACATATGATGAAGATGCTTAACTGTTTTTAGAAGTATAACTTGTAGATATCTTATGTAAATGTACACTACACTGTATGTAAATATTTTGTATGGGGTTTTTGTATGGCCAGTTCACATAAGTATAAATTTGAAAAAAAAATTTGAACTGTGGTTTGGATAAAATTTCATATGTTTATTCTTTTGTGTGTAGAATTTTAACCCACTGTCTGGGGTCACTGGTGGTCAGTAAATTGCCCAGTTAGCTATTTGCAATATCTATCTACTCAATCCAATGAGGGATGATGTGATGAAGCAATTCAGGATAATTTTTCTTCCCCTCTTGTTTTGCAGTGAGCCTCTTCTGACTAATTACCATTAGCATACATGAGTATAACCTGCATTTTCATATAAGAAAAAGGTTGGCTCCCAGTTTTAAAAAAATTTAACACCTGATCTAATTTTGTGCTTAGTGTTATGTATGTAATTGGTATGAAATTTTTTTTTGACTATTGCTACTTAGTATCCTTCATCATAGGGTGAAATCAGTAATTGTTTTGTAAATTAAATTCTGTTGTTGACATATAAACAAATATAAATTCTGTAATAATCTAAACATTTGGAAGACAAAACACTAGCATTCTTACGTATTTATTTCACTCTATTCAAAAACTAGTTATTAAAGCCACCCCTTAATTAATTCCACAGTAATTAACAGTTTGTTAGAAGTATTGTATATGTAACAGTATTTGTTAATTTCATGATTTAAACAACTAAATTGGCTTAACCCTCACCATAGTAGAAACTGTTGAAAAGAACCAATTTTTTATGTATTCAATTAATTTAATGACTAAGTTTTAACCCTTTAACTGCTCTGGACATTTTAACATGCACGCCTTTGCCCCTGTCCCTGTCCCAGTCGATCAATCAATCTACTGTGTAGAAAGGTTTATTTACTAGTATTCTGTACAACTTAGCTTTGAAGATATTGACAGGTAACTCTTTTAAATCTATACTTAACTTATTGTACAACTTAAGTCCAAGAACTAAATATGAATTCTGTGACTTGGATAGGTTTTGATATGGTACATCTAAACATGATTTGTTCCTGGTGTTATGGCTATGCACATCCCTTCTTAATGATATATTTAAAATATTGTTCCTAACATACAATAGAGCATTATAGATGCAAAAGTTTATTACCGTCAGGCATTGCAATTTAACAAACAAGGGTTTACAGTGTTCTAACTTATCGGAATTGGTTATTATTCTTACTAATTTTTTCTGTAAAAGTAGAATGCCCTTTATGTGACTGCTATTGCCCCACAATAAGATTCTATATGATATGATACTTTGAAAGAAAGCAAAATATGCTGATCTTATATAACTATTACGGACATGTATTTTTATGTTTCTAATTAAATAGATAACTCTTGAGAGTCTGGCAGATAAATGTTTGACGTGTGGTTCCCATGTCAACTTGTTGTCTACTAAAACACCTAAAAACTTTCTACTTTCTAAGTCATGATTCTCTCTTAAGCAGAAGGAAAGTGCCTGGGTCTTACTTTCATTTAGTAGAAAACCATTTGCTCTAAACCATAATGAACTCTGAACAAAGGTATCTTTAACTATATTTTTTAGTGTATTTAAATCTGAGCTTTTATTTAAAAAAGTTGTGTCATTGGCATACTTTATTGTGTGAGAGTCTACAAAAGATGGCAGGTCATTAATAATAAGTAAAAACAATAGAGCTCCAAGTACTGAGCGCTGTGGCATGCCAGACCTAACATTAATCAGATCTGACTACTCCCTGTTAATGCATGCTACTTGTTGGCAGTTCTCAAGGAAGGATTTAATCATATTTATGCTGCTATTAGCAAAACCATAATAGGATAACTTATTCAGTAAAGTATCATGGTCCACACAGTCAAACGCTCTGCTCGGATCACAAAATGTAGCCTGAGCAAATCCCCTAGCCTCAAACACATCCAGAACAAATTTTACAAGCATGTGTCGTGGATTTACCTTTCATGAATCCATATAGTTTGTCACTGATTAAGTTTAAGTTATCTAAATACATACTAACATGATTATACATAATTGTTTCGAGAATTTTTGAGAAAACAGAAGTTAACGATACTAGTCTGTAACTAGCGGGACAGTTCTTATCAACTTTCTTATATACTGGGACCACTCTAGATATTTTTAGTACATCAGAAAACTTGTTTTCAGCTAGACATTTTTTTACACAGTAGGTTAAGGGATCAATTATGCAGTCAATAGTATCTTTCAATAAGTTACATGATAAATCATAGTAATCAACGCTATCTGAGGCTTTGAAATTTTTAACTGTTTTCAGAATTTTATTGGTACACAGCTCTGTGAAGTTGAAAATGCTCTGGTGGGGCCTTTCAAAATAGTTGTCAATGAAGTTATAGGCATTTTCTAGAGGTTTGTCTATTGAGCTGCATATTTCTCCAATAGATTGGACGCAGAATTTATTGAATTCATCTGGGGATATGGCAAAAAGTCTTTTTCTCTAGTGTGTGCCACAAAGTTAATTATACTCCAGACTTTTTTGCATTTATTTCTAGACTTTTCAATGAGGGCTGTATTATATAGCTTCTTAGCATCATTAATAGCCTGTCTATAATTACACTTGGCTCTGGAATATAATTCTATATGTAGTTCAGATTTGCTGTTCTTGTACATACCAGAATAGAGCATAACAGTGTCTTTCATTTGCCCTAACTGTGGCGTATACCATTCCCTGTTTTTCCTTCTCTTATAACAACTACTATCTTTAATATTTAGCACCGCCTACACAAAAGTATAGTAACCTAGATCTCAACACTCCCTGTGAGAAACTGCAAATTGAAACATCAGGTATAGTAATTGAGTGCCTTAAAATATTAGTAGTAGTAGTAGTAGTAGTAGTAGTAGTAGTAGTAGTAGTAGTCCACAGGTCACCTAGTGGCAAACACCTTCAGAGCACACAGCGACAGGTACAAAGGCATGCATGTTAACACATCCAGAACAGTTAAAGGGTTAATTGTAATTTCTGCAAATTTAACTTCGAATAATGTGTAGCTTCAGCACGTATTATTGTGAGGATATATAAGGGCCCAATTTTAGGTCCCAAGACAGTCAGTCCATGGCTGAGTTTAAGAAGAGAAATCCGTGTTGGTTAGATCAACAACAATGTATCAACTTAACTGTGCAATAAGTGTAACAAAATTAGGCCATGTGTTAAAACAATGACAATGTCTATTCCATATGTACCTGATTATTCTGGAAGAACTGTGAATTACATTTTTACTGTTCATAGATATTCAACACTAAACTATTGTAACAGTATGTTGATGTTTGCCTGAAAACTATTAATGAGAGTTATCGAAAGTTAAACAGTAGTGCACTGGCCATATTAAATGTGTATATGGGAGGTTGTGTGAAGTGAAAGTAAACAACTCTTAATTGCAAATGTGTACCTGTGGGCTTCATTATTTACGGCAGACAGTACTGCATTTCCAGCCCCTATTTTTGCAGCTAGTACATTGACACAGAGGACAACAAATGGAAAAATAAAGAAGACAAACTAGCACATAATGACTCCTTACAGTGGCTCCAACAGCTTTGCAAGGACATGATCTTTAACTGGATACCTGGCCACATCAGGATACAGGGAATCGACATGGCCAACAGAGCAGCCAAGGAAGCATTTTGGGATGGTGGTGTTTGTCAGAGTCCCATCCCTAGGCATGCTGTCATCTCATTATCGAACTGTCTCATCACGTGTCTGTGGGAAACCTGTCTGTCACCTTCAGCCATTTAAACTGTGGTTCCCCAAATTGATCGCACAGTCATGACACACTTTAGACTTCGTGTCACCCTCTAAGCTGGAAGCAGGTTCTGCTTACCAGTCTGTGCACTGGACATAGCCCTTCCACAAATGGCTTCCTCTTCTTGTGGGAGGATCCATTACTCTTAGGTTTGTGGGGTCATTTGCATCCAAGTGATAAACTTCTGGACAAGACTCCCAGATGACCAATTATAGGAACTGGAGAACATGCTGTGTGTCTACCCAGTTGTAAAAGCCTGTATAAGAGAAAGGCACCACTCATATATAGTGGTAGGAAGGTTGGCACCCCCACACACCATAGGAAATAGTATTCTCACTTGCTGTTGAGGTCTTTAAGACTATTTGTATTCTTAACTAGTTCTAGAGAGTAGAATTATTTGTCAAGCAGATAAGATTTCGTTTTGTTTGTATTGAGTTTTATTACCTATTAAATTCTTTGCATCAATATGTAGGTGACACATTTTTATGAAAATATGTCACTTTCTTCTATGCCACACTTAGGCCAATGGATCACTTAGTCATAAACATGGAATGATTTGGCTTCATGGCTGCACCCACTTACTATGCTCAGGGGACAGGCTTCATGAGGGGAAATGAAGAGTCATTTTCATTAGTGATACCCATTTATTTTCCCATACCTTACAAGATGGTACAGACAACATCTGTCATTAATATCTGTCTGTACAGGTGCATTGCACTGACAGTATGGCTCGATCAATGAAAGCAGAGGCTATACGCTCCGGTGGTGAGCCGTGGCATGACCGCATGAACCGAAAAGGCCGCGTCTCTGAAAGTACAGTTTTTTGTGTAGCTGATGGAGGCTTGTGACTTTCATGGGTGGGAAAAATGCATAACTAAATGAACAGATGCATGCCATGGATTGAGCAAATGTGCAACACTGCATATGTTTTTGTGGGGAGCCATTTTAACCCATGTGGTTGGCACTGAGGAAGATCAGAGACATTTTGTGTAATGTTGACCAGCTCACACTGCCCACATGCTTCATCCTGTGAGAGCCGGAGCACAATGCACTATTGCCAAAATTTGCCATAATGGGAAAGTTGTGTGCTTGGGCAGTGTGATTGCTGGCACTCTGTGCTTGTCGGCTGTGCTGCAGTTATGCTCTTTAAGTGTCTCTGTGGTGTGGCTGCCACCCAGATCCCCTTTCAAGGAGAGGAACTCCAGAGCTGGCTAGTGAGAATCTGCTCCAATTGACCTCTCTGCAGAGGTTGAGCAGCTGCCAGACACCTGATGATGGGCTGGCACTGTATCATCACATCATCTCCTCTTTGTTGGAGAGCTATCTGGATCTGGTGATTCATCATTTTCTTTTTCCATTTAAATTCTTAGATTCCCCTTTTTTCTGAATTGAGCTTGTCGGCTCTTGATGAAAGACAAGCAATCATTGCCCATTGGAAAGGTGAGTGGAGCTGCAGTGGTGGCACCCACAGCAGCTGCGGGGAGTGTGGAAGCTGCTGCACATGCACCAATCACAGGAGAAACTGCACCTGCAGAAGATTGGTAGCGTATACTGTGGCAGAAATACTGAATTCAGTGTTCCGAAACTGTTTCACTGCGGAAAATCGTAACACGGTCCCCGACTTCAGCCGTCGCACGGACGCCAAAATGGAAAATATTGAAATAAACGATATCGGAATTGAAAAACAACTGCTATCACTTAGTAGCGGAAAAGCATCCGGACCATACGAGATACCCTTAAGATTCTACAGTGATTATGCTAAAGAACTTGCCCCCTTTCTATCAGCAGTTTATCGTAGATCGCTGGAAGAACGTAAAGTACCTAGCGACTGGAAGAAAGCACAGGTCGTTCCCATTTTCAAGAAGGGTCATAAATCAGATGCGAATAATTATAGGCCTATTTCGCTTACGTCAATCTGTTGTAGAATAATGGAACATGTTTTGTGTTCTCGTATTACCGACGTTCTTAGATAATACAAATCTCCTTCATCATAACCAACATGGATTCCGCAAACAGAGATTATGTGAAACTCAGCTCGCCCTATTTGCCCAAGAAATTCACAGTGCCGTAGACACTGGTGAGCAGATTGATGCCGTATTCCTGGACTTCAGGAAGGCATTTGATACGGTTCCGCACTTACGTTTAGTGAAAAAAATACGAGCTTACGGAATATTGGACCAGGTTTGTGATTGGATTCAGGATTTCCTAGAAGAAAGAACACAACATGTCATTCTTAACGGTTCAAAATCTGCAGATGTAGAGGTAATTTCGGGAGTACTGCAGGGAAGCGTGATAGGACCTTTATTGTTTACAATATACATAAATGACTTAGTTGACAACATCGGTAGCTCTGTGAGGCTATTTGCAGATGACACGGTTGTCTACAAGAAAGTAGCAACATCAGAAGACTTGTACGTACTCCAGGAGGACCTGCAGAGGATTAATGCATGGTGCGACAGCTGGCAGCTTTCCCTAAACGTAGATAAATGTAATATAATGCGCATACATAGGGGCAGAAATCCATTCCAGTACGATTGTGCCATAGGTGGTAAATCATTGGAAGCGGTAACGACCGTAAAATACTTAGGAGTTACTATCCGGAGCGATCTGAAGTGGAATGATCACATAAAACAAATAGTGGGAAAAGCAGGCGCCAGGTTGAGATTCATAGGAAGAATTCTAAGAAAATGTGACTCATCGACGAAAGAAGTAGCTTACAAAACGCTTGTTCGTCCGATTCTTGAGTGTTGCTCATCAGTGTGGGACCCTTACCAGGTTGGATTAATAGAAGAGATAGACAGGATTCAGCGAAAAGCAGCGCGATTCGTCATGGGGACATTTAGTCAGCGCGAGAGCGTTACGGAGATGCTGAACAAGCTCCAGTGGCGGACACTTCAAGAAAGGCGTTACGCAATACGGAGAGGTTTATTATCGAAATTACGAGAGAGCACATTCTGGGAAGAGATGGGCGACATATTACAACCGCCCACATATATCTCGCGTAATGATCACAACGAAAAGATCCGAGAAATTAGAGCAAATACGGAGACTTACAAGCAGTCGTTCTTCCCACGCACAATTCGTGAATGGAACAGGGAAGGGGGGATCAGATAGTGGTACAATAAGTACCCTCCGCCACACACCGTAAGGTGGCTCACGGAGTATAGATGTAGATGTAGATGCAGATGCATGTGGGAGTGTTCCAGCAGCCGATAGAGTATGGTGATAAGTTGAGACTGTGAGTACTGTGCTGGCCAGAGGCAGGCAGAGCTGGAGCATTTCTCTTGTCCAGCACTAAGTACACCCATTGCTTTTTCCATGGTGGGATCCGCTTGATCAGCTCTTTCTGCAGTTGTTTATATGATGAATGCATTGGTAGGTCAGTGTTATATCCTGCACTTAAGCCATGCATTTTTGGTACAGTTGGTTAATTACAAGCTCAAATTTTGCAAGGTAACAGGTTACACAGATGTTCATGAAGACAGCCTCTGTTTGGCCAAACCGTATTAGAAGGTCACAGGGCCAAAAAGGATGCAGCCTGCCCAACACCCATACAGTGCTTGTGGGTGCTCCTGCAATTGTAGGAGGCATCAGTGTGGTGGAGTTTCCTGCTCCAAAATTTTCTTTGGCTGTCTGAGGCTGCACGATGCCGGATTGTGTAGGGCATGATTGTATCTCCCTCTACAGCCTGTGGTTGTTTGCGAGCAGGGCTTGTCACCATCTTACCTTAGTCAAGTCATACCAATGATCAGCCAGCTGGAGTGGCCGAACAGTTCTAGGCACTACAGGCTGGAACCGCGTGACCGCTACGGTCGCAGGTTCAAATCCTGCCTCGGGCATGGATGTGTGTGATGTCCTTAGGTTAGCTAGGTTTAAGTAGTTATAAGTTCTAGGGGACTGATGACCTGAGCTGTTGAGTCCCATAGTGCTCAAATCCATTTGACCATTTTGAACCGATGATCATTTATCATCTCATTTAGTCTCAGATCACATCAGAGTCACCAGTGATGGGGTATGTTGTTAGCAGTGCCTACACATAAGTGTGCAGTGAACAGGCTTTACTGGCATGCCCATACATGATGCTTGTGGGACAGACTTGGTGACTGGAAATGATGAGTCATTTTTGTCAATGACACATTTTTCCATATCTCGCAAGTTAGTACAAACATCTGTCATTAATGTCCATTCATGTAACCATGTTGTACTTGCAGTTAGGTCATATCAGTGTTTCAGAAGGTTTTACACTCCAGTGGCAAGCCATGGGTTGACTGTGTGAACTGAGAGAGTAAAAGGCTGCATCTCTGGAAGTTCACTTTTCAGCACATCCCACGGAGTGTCGTGACCTTCGCAAAAGGTAGAAAAAGCACCAGGAAATGAATGGATGCACACTATGAAATTATTGAATTCACAATTCTTCATGTATGCATTTGTGGCGAGACTCATTAGTTTGACCCACATGGTTTGTGACGAGAAATGTCAGAAATGTGTGTCACGTCACGTTGACCAGCTCGCATTGCCCGCCTGTTCTGTGCCTTGTCGACCTGCAAGTTACGCACTGTTGCCAGACTTTGACATAATGGAAAAACTGTGTGTGTGTGGGCCACATGCATGCTTGGCACCAGTGACTTGTCAGCTGTGCTGCAATCACACCCTTCACGCGTTTCTGTGGTGCAGCCACCACACAGCTATTTCTGTCATTGATCATTACCGACAAATTTCATAAGGAAGTAAATAAGTTGGAAGCTGTCAACACCACACCCATTCAATTTCAAGAGCTTTTTGGAAAAGTTTCTAGAGTGAAAACCATGCATTACCTTTATTACATGCTTCTATTCAGAACACACTTTCATCATCAATGAGACCCCTGAATATAAGATCGTAATGCAATAGTGAATGAAAATATCTTCAACAGTTTGATCTTAAGTTGAAAATGTCTAAAATATTTCCGTTTTATCTTGGCTGTTGAACTAGTTGCTCAAGACAGTTTCTGGAAAATGTTCAAAACACTTCACAAGCTGGGTTGTTGATAACCACTACAGTCAAGCCATCGATGCACCAGTCTATTCTTAAACAGCAAAAGTTGCCTCCAGCTAATGAAAGACGTGAATTTCCTATGCTACTGAGTGTAGTCCTCCGTGAATTTTTCTAAAACTACTGTGGTGGAATCAGCTGTCCAGTAAAAACACCTGACAAATTACTTTTCACCTAGGCCTGCTACTCATGTCAAGGTAACTTCAGCTACACCTTTCCATCCTAAATGGTTTAATACTTTTGTGAACATCAATGAACACTCCCTCCTATGGTGTCCAATGCCTTTGCAATAAATGTTCCATGCGTCATTAAATATTTCAGACCTTTCTGCTGCAAGTTTTTCACCTCTCAATCCCAAGAATAATTTGAGTGTGAGAAATTCCTGGAGAGGAGTAAATTCAGAAACTTAACTTCAACAACACACTGGTTGAATTTTGGCAGTTTAAAATATCCTTATTCTGGAAGCAGTCTGATTAGACTATCTGCAAATCAACTGCCAAGTGCTCACCAGAGGACCTCAAATTACCGCCTAGATTAAGACCCTTATGTACACTCCACAAGTGCTTGGTTAACCAAGTAGCCACTTACTTTGAGTAGTGCACCCCTTCCTATCAAGGGGAGTGCAACTCTCCATCTGATAATGCAGGTTTAGAGATCAGAAGCTACAATTGCCACAGTTGACAAAAGCTTTGGTTGAAACACATCACCCAGCTTCAAAACAAAGGATGCTGATCAATTCTGGTAACAATGCTGAAAAATAATCACACTCAGTCACTGGTAAAAGTGGAGAGGTGAGATTGTATCCTTTGATTGACCAGTCTTCTTATTTATAAAATGTGCAAGTGAATAGAAATTATTTGCACTAGCCAACCTGCCATTGTATTTGCAGTAGTCAAATAATTTGTAATCTTACCACATACAAATTTTGAAAAACTTATGATTTTCAAGTGCTCACCTAATGCAATAATATAACGTAATTTGTTTGCAAAAACACATAAGTGAATCAGTGTTTCAAGGCAAATGTAAATCCGCCATGGATGTGAGAATCAGAAAACGAAAACTGATATCTGATTGTGAATCAAATGACAATGGTAGGCTCGATACAAATACTAAATTTGGTTTTCTGGAAGAAAAGAATTTAAGAGGGTGATTTGCAAGAATAATTACTCCATTTCTGCAGAAACAGAGTAGGTTTATTTGAACTCCATATGACCTGCATCGTTGGAGGTATATCTGCATCCTCAGCAAACCACCGCACAGTGCTTCGTGGAGGGTATATTGTACCACTACTAGTAGTTACCTTTCTTGTTCCAGTCTCAGATGGAGTGAGGGGAAAAACTGAGTATATTTCTCCATATGAGTCCTAGTTTCCCATATGTTGTTTCATTAAATATTTGTTGGCAGCAGTAGGCTAGTTCTGCAGTCAGCTTCAAATGTCAGTTCTCTTAACTGTCATGTTGTTAGAAGTGTATGTCTTCTTGCATTCAGGGACTCCCATTTGAGTTCCCAAAGCATACCCATGACTCTTGCATGCTGATCAGACCCACCAGTAACAAATCCAGCAGCCTGCCTCTGAATTGCTTCGATGTCGTACTTCAGTCCAATCTGGTGCAAATCCTATTCAGTTACACAGTACAAAAGTGTAGGTAACACTACTGTTCTACATGCAGTCTTCTTTGCAGATGAACCGCACTTATCTAATATGCTCCCAGTAAACCAAAGCAGACCATTTGTCTTCCTTACCACTAACTTCACAGGTACTATGGGATGCTGGGGCTTGTAAAGTCTGGTACCATTTGGGAGGAACAGGAAGTTACTTGTTCATAGTAACAGTATTTCCCTTTTTCATCATGTTACAAAGCTCTGAAATGTGAAGCAATGAAAAATACTATGTGAAAAACCTGTTACTATTCAGGTGCATTTCTAAACAGTTAAAATTTAAAATAACATGGGGAGAGGATTATGTGTGACATCATTCTGAACTGCTTCTTTCTCAGGAATAAACATGTGAAAACTGTTGTAAGATACCTTTATTTGTGTAGGAGTTATGATCTATGAAATTTTGGGACACTTGTCAAAGTCAGCATTACAGCATATGCTCAATATGACGTTCATTGTGCCAGTCCAGTTTTGTGAGTCATGCTGCACACATCACAGGATCTGAGGCTCCAGCTGTAAGATCAGGATCCTGTGGTGGCCATTCAATAAAACCCGTCCTACTTATCCAGTGACCTCCAAAATATTTCAGCCAGAAACAGTCTGACTTCAGTGGCTTATTGGGGAGGTGCACAGTCTCATTGGAAGGTGGTTGGGGAATCACCCTCTGATTCATCAGTGTTGGAAGCACATAACCATGGATCATAATAAGATACTTCACACCATTCAAGGTTCCACCAATAAACACTGGACCCATGATTCTTGGCCCAAATCCCATGACAGATGATCAATTTTTGACCATTAGCACATGTCTAGGGATCCACGCACCAGAGTGTTAGCATCTGACAAGTATAAATGATTTACTTCTCCTTGTACATAAAAATTAACTTTGTCACTCAACAACACCTGTCATATGAAATTTGGATTCCTATTACTCTGATCAAAAGCCCAGTCCACAAATTGCACCTGCCAATCAGAATCGCCATCAGAGATGATACTGAGACTGTAGCTAATACAGGTGCCACAAGTGTGTTTGCAACACACACAGCTTTAAACCTTGACACCAGATGTTACTGATAACCAGTGCATGCAGTGATGTGGACTTACCACAAAGAGTGACAAAATTTCTTACCATCTTGTCATCAGTGGTTGTCCTTCGATGTCCAATACATGGCTTGTCAAGTAACTTGAATAGTGTCGTGTGTGAAACACCATTTCTCTCAGGATGCCGGACATTGAAGTCAGCAGCAATCACTCTGGTACCTCACCCACCACTCATTAACACAAATTCAATGTGTCCCTGTGTGTGCCATTGTGAATCAGCAGACTCGGGAGGATGTCGTTATCAGGAAAAAGAAAACTGGTGTTTTACGGGTCGCAGCATGGAATGTCAGATCCCTTAATCGGGCAAGTAGGTTAGAAAGTTTGAAAAGGGAAATGGATAGGTTAAAGTTAGATATAGTGGGAATTAATGAAGTTCAGTGGCAGGCGGAACAAGACTTATGATCAGGTGAATACGGTGTTATGAATACAAAATCAAATAGGGGTAATGCAGCAGTGGCTATAATAATGAATAAAAAAAAATAGGAGTGCGGGTAAGCTACTACAAACAGCATAGTGAATGCATTATAGTGGCCAAGATGGACATGAAGCCCATGCCTACTACAGTAGTACAAGTTTATATGCCAACTAGCTCTGCAGATGACGAAGAGATTGATGAAATGTATGATGAGATAAAAGAAATTATTCAGATAGTGAAGGGAGACGAAAATTTAATAGTCATGGGTGACTGGAATTTGGTAGTAGGAAAAGGAAGAGAAGGAAACATAGTAGGTGAATATGGAATGGGGACAATGAATGAAAGAGGAAGCTGTCTGGTAGAATTTTGCACAGAGCATAACTTAATCATAGCCAACACTTGGTTCAAGAATCATAAAAGAAGGTTGTATACATGGAAGAGCCCTGGAGATACTAAAGGGTTTCAGATAGATCATATTATGGTGAGACAGAGATTTAGGAACCAGGTTTTAAATTGTAAGACATTTCCAGGGGCAGATGTGGAATCTGACCACAAATTATTGGTTATGAACTGTAGATTAAAACTGAAGAAACTGCAAAAAGGTGGGAATTTAACGAGATGGGACCTGGATAAACTGACAGATCCAGAGGTTGTATAGTGTTTCAGGGAGAGTATTGGGGAATGATTGACAGGAATGGGGGAAAGAAATACAGTAGAAGTAGTATGGGTAGCTTTGAGGGATGAAATAGTCAAGGCAGCAGAGGATCAACTAGGTAAAAAGACGATGGCTCGTAGAAATCCTTGGGTAACAGAAGAGATACTGAATTTAATTGATGAAAGGAGAAAATAAAAAATGCAGTAAGTGAAGCAGGCAAAAAGGAATACCAACGTCTCAAAAATGAGATCGACAGGAAGTGCAAAATGGCTAAGAAGGGATGGCTAGAGGAAAAATGTAAGGATGTAGAGGCACATGTCACTAAGGGTAAGATAGATACTGCCTACAGGGAAATTAAAGTGACCTTTGGAGAAAAGAGGATGACTTGCATGAATATCAAGAGCTCAGATGGAAACCCAGTACTATACCTGGAAGGGAAAGCAGAAAGGTGGAAGGAGTATATAGAGGATCTATACAAGGGTGATGTTCCTGAGGACAATATTATAGAAATGGAAGAGAATGTAGATGAAGATTAAATGGGAGATATGATACTGCGTGAAGAGTTTGACACAGCACTGAAAGATCTAAGTTGAAACAAGACCCCGGGAGTAGACAACATCCCATTAGAACTAATGACAGCCTTGGGAGGGCCAGGCCTAACAAAACTCTACCATTTAGTGAGCAAGATGTATGAGAAAGGCGAAATACCCTCAGACTTCAAGAAGAATATAATAATCCCAATCCCAAAGAAAGCAGGTGTTGACGGATGTGAAAATTACCGATTTATCAGTTCAATAAGTCACGGCTGCAAAATACTAACACAAATTCTTTACAGATGAGTGGAAAAACTGGTAGAAGCTGACCTCAGGGAAGATCAGTTTGAATTCTGTAGAGATGGTGGAACACGTGAGGCAATAATGACCCTACGAATTATCTTAGAAAAATAGATTAATGAAAGAGAAACCTACATTTCTAGCATTTGTAGACTAAGAGAGAGATTTTGACATTGTTGACTGGAATACTCTTTCAAATTCTGAAGGTGGCAGGGGTAAAATATAGGGAGCGAAAGGCTATTTACAATTTGTTCAGAAACCAGATGGCAGTTATAAGAGTCGAGGGACATGAAAGGGAAGCAGTTGTAGGGAAGGGAGTGAGACAGTGTTGTAGCTTATCCCCAATGTTATTCAATCTGTATATTGAGCAGGCATTAAAGGAAACAAAGGAAAATTCAGAATATGAATTAAAATCCATGGAGAAGAAATAAAAATTTTGAGGTTCGCCAATGACATTGTAATTCTGTCAGAGACATCAAAGGACCTGAAAGAGCAGTTGAACAGAATGGACAGTGTCTTGAAAGGAGGATATAAGATGAACATCCACAAAAGCAAAATGAGGATAATGGAATGTAGTCAAATTAAGTCAGGTGATACTGAGGGAATTAGATTAGGAAATGAGACACCTAAAGTAGTAAAGGAATTTTGTTATTTGGGGAGCAAAGTAATTGATGATGGTCGAACTAGAGAGGATATAAAATGTAGAGTGGCAATGGCAAGGAAATCATTTCTGAAGAAGAGGAATTTGTTAACATTGAGTATAGATTTAGGTGTCAGGAAGTCGTTTCTGAAAGTATTTGTATGGAGTGTGGCCGTGTATGGAAGTGAAACATGGACGATAAATAGTTTGGACAAGAAGAGAATAGAAGCTTTCGAAATGTGGTGCTACGAAAGAATGCTGAAGATTAGATGGGTAGATCCCATAACTAATGAGGAGGTATTGAATAGGATTGGGAAGAAGAGAAGTTTGTGGCACAACTTGACTAGAAGAAGGGATCGGTTGGTAGGACATGTTTTGAGGCATCAAGGGATCACCAATTTAGCATTTGAGGGCAGCGTGGAGGGTAAAAATCGTAGAGGGAGACCAAGAGATGAATGTACTAAGCAGATTCAGAAGGATGTAGGTTGCAGTAGGTACTGGGGGATGAAGAAGCTTGCACAGGATAGAGTAGCATGGAGAGCTGCATCAAACCAGTCTCAGGACTGAAGACCACAACAACAACAATACACAGTACAGAAATCACTGCCTATCATTATATCTTTTTCTTTTTCTCTCTGTTTTCTAATAAACATTACTGTATTGAAATCACTTTTTATTCCAAATATCACTGATCACATTATAGTAGTTAATTATATTTAAACAGTTGTAGCTCACCAAATGTGAATTGTAGTGGTTGGCTTGTTGGCTAGCATCGTCTGCTGGTGTGTCTCGGCTGTAGCACAGCTGGCGTTGTTTGCTCTGATGTAATTAACTTCTTTGGTGACATAGCTGTAACTCGTAGCATCGGTCACTTGTTGGTTGTTCTTGATGTTTGTAAGTGCTGGTTAAACCGTCTTATCATGTGTTTGTATTCACTTTGTTACTTTGTGATTTTCGTTATACTTGATCACTTTCAAAGAATAAAAGGTTTCACTTCTCTCATATGTTCTACTTTCTTATGTAAACATTTTTATTTTAATTAGATTAATTTGTTGCTTCAAGGTTCAAGGATGCAAAATTGTCTTCCAATTGCAGGGTCACCAAGTGCGCTGTCGCCGCCCTACTAATGAGTTTTATTATTTGCGTAGTTCAGCTCCAGCTTAATGTTGACTAAATTCATCGAGTGAAAGAAGGAACAGTGCAGCTGATGAAGAAAATGTCACCTATTGCGATCATTCACCAGTAACTGATGCTGCCTGACTACTTCTCGTAATAACTCTTATTCAGAACTCCTTTTCTACAATAGTTACAGCAATTTATTTCTGATACCTATGTACAGTCTGCTCTTGAGGTACCATCTACTGCGTTACCGCCCATTAAATTGCTTCTTCCTACTTTTGCTGTTATACACAAAGTTCCTCATAATACATTCTTCATTATTTTCCTCCGAAGTCCAACAACTGTGTCGGAGTATCCTGCTGCCGCGACTCTGGACCTCCAGCGAGTAACGTCGTCAGCCTCACTGTGTTTGCTCCATAGCGGCCCACTACTTGCCGCATCAACGAAAGTCCGCGCCAGTTGCTGGCTCAGTGTTTGAATTATCTGCACATATAAAAACCAAATACTGCCACAGTATTTATGCACATAACTAAGAAATCCTGACACGCAACTGAATTTTATCATTTAATTAGAATTTGTGCTAGGCCAGGGGTGATAGATGGCGCATGCAACAGACCACTTGTCATCTGTTACACCACAGGCTGTTGCAGCAACTTACCCTATAGTACTCATCCCACTTGCTGACATCACAGGAAACATTTGGTTCTTAATAGATATCCTTTTTATCCAGCCACCTGTCCCCCACTCTATAGAATGATTCAGCTCTCTGAAGGAATTTTGTAACTTATTGCCCATATCTAATGGTCAGTAAGCTGAGCATTTGAGGTAGGGTTGCCAGCTGAGATTAGTGTTACATTCAAATGCATATTTTGTCCCAAAAGCTGGACTACCACTTTAAATAGAACTGACCAGTTGTGTATTTTCACTTTTTGATCAACAATTACTTTGAGGGGGTACTAACATTAGCTGCAATAAGCTATTAAAATAATTCAGTAGCTAAAGGTGAAAATTTGTGCCAGACTGTGACTCAAAGCTAGATTTCCTGCTTCACATAAGTGTTTGCCTTAGCTGTTTCAGCTATCTGAACACACTCTCTATCTGACCCAAATTCACAACTTCAAGCACGCTAACTGATAACATCCTCACTGCATGTGCACGATAGGGTTCAAACCTCTAGTGGGAATATGAAAATTGCTGCAAACATATCTTGTATGTGGGATAGGTTTAGAGTTTGGATCAAATGAAGGGTGTGCTCAGGTAGCCAGAATGTTTTAGGTGACTGCTCATGTAAAGCAGAAATCTGGTTTTAAATCCTAGTCCACCACAAATTTTTAGCTTTCACCAGTGAATTGTTTCAATGTCCAATTGATGCTGATATTGGTATCTTCCTCCAAAAATTGATAATTACAGTCACTGTATCGAGAACAAAAGTATGTTCTGCTGGGCATGTCTGATGGAACATGCCACACACATGTAATGAGTAGTCAGATTTGTGATATCAACATGCAACATGTTTAATGGGGAAAAAAATTGAACAGCCTTGTAATTAGGCAGCTATAGTATCAACTAAGTGTTCTGTCTTCCGAACAGTTTAGCCTTTTTCCTAAGCTATTCATATGTCAAAATACTTGTTCCTTATTAAAGAAAATAAACAATTATCTATCCTACAGAGACAGAAAAGTTATACCCAATAACTTTGGTTACTTTAAATGAGAAATGGATACTGAAGTATAGCTTCTTATATTTTTGTTAATCTAATTAAACATATTTTAAGAAGAACTTTAGTTTTCTTGGAAATCAGGTTCCGGAATTTTTGACAGAATAATTTTAAAGTACAGGACAGTGTTGTATTAGTTGATTTCAGTTTGTGTTTTTTTGTGAAATGAGTACAGACTTTAGATGTTGATAATAAGTCTGGGAATTGCATAGTAATATTCTGCCACTTTCAATAGTGCTTAATGAAAATGAAGCTGCAGATTGAAAGAAGCTGTCGTTTTAGTGTGTCAGTATCTTTTTACATGCAGTTGTCTATTCTTTTTTTTTCATTAAACTCATGAAATTTTGTCACTGATCAAAGAAGTTGCCAGTACAGTGTTTAATGTTCTCTGCTTGAGAACGTGCCCAGTTCTTGACAGTTGTACCCAGGTTGGTTCATCAGCTAATGTCTGCACTTTAAAAAAATAGGGGTTCATAAAAATTCTTTGTTAGTGAAGACCATAAATATAATTTTTGATACGTAGTTCATAATAAATGAGCTGTCTTCAGATAACAAAATTTTTAGTGTTAATCAATAATTGATTGAATACATTGTCATAAATTACAGCTGTATGCATTATACAACCTTACAACGTTTTTTGATCCTAATTTGTTTGCTATTTGATATTAAAATTGTATTAGTTATCAGTAAAAAATTATATTTATGATCTTTACTAATGGATTTTCTCTGAATGCACAGATTTCATTAAATGCAGATCACTCATCTCCAGTTTGACTGTCTGTGGCAGCATGGTTTCTTTCTTCCATTACCTGGACCTAGCTGTGAATGCACTGCGGCAGATCATGGGTAAGAAAGCTATGCAGAAACGTACTGTACTGAAACTTCCACCAGGCAGCATACAATGTAACTATTCCAAGCATCAGAAAAGGTCTTAATTTTGAATGAAAGGTGGAAATAATGGCAAAACCTTGGTATATTCTGGAATTTGATAATTTACACATTCACTGCCAAGCCCATGATAATCCAAACACAGTCATGCACAAACCCTTTCATTCATGTTAGCAAGTTTATGGTAACATATTTCCCAAAACCTGAACAGCTACTAAGCACAGATTGTACTTAAATGAAAATGCTTGCCATACTATTATGTTTATCGACGTCTAATATACTCAAGTTTTCAGTCAATGAACTGCTCAATATGCCACGTAGAATTACTGCCTTTTTTCATACACAAAATTACATTCATTGCCACGCAGCTGGACTGCTGTGTCATATTCAGACACAGTGGAGTTATTGATAACAAAACACAATAAGGGCATTAACATAAACTAGTTAAAACTTTTGATAAAGTGTTACTGCCAACTGTTTGAAAGATGTTGCAATGCTTGACATCTAAAAACATAGCAAATTTGTACTCTACACCATTCACAACTGTAGGTACATAATTAACATAAATAAAGGCGAAGAGGGTCCAGGACAGGATGCATTTCTCTCCCAGACACTAATCCACTGGTATTACTAAATGACTAACCTGGTTCATGATACCCAGCACCAGTTGCATGTTGCCTATGTAATGGCTTCCAGGACCAATGAAATTTGACTTTCAAAATTTCATAAATATCTTTCAATTTCAGCCAGTAATTAAATTCCTGCTATGGTCTACTCATTAGGAGATATAATCTTAGGTCAAATGTTGAATGGTAACTGTTGGAATCTGGCACCTCATACAAATACCTGGGTGTAATCCCTCACAGGGATATGAAAAGGAAAGATCACGTAGGCTCAGTTGTGGGTAAAGGTGGTAGACTACAGTTTATTGGCAGAATACTGGGGAAGTACAGTCAGTCTATAGAGGTGATAGCTTACAAATCACTTGCGTGAACAGTTCTAGAATATTGTTAAAGTGTGTGAGACCCTTACCAAATAAGTCTAGCAGGGCATATTGAACGTATACAGATCAGGGCAGTATGAATGGTCAGAGGTTGTAATCCACTGAGGGAACTGACCTGGAACCCTCTTGAAGATCGACACAATTGATTCTGAGAAAGTCTGCTGACAAAGTTTAAAGAACCAGCTTTATATTATGACTTTGCAAATGTACTGTAGTCCTCTCTGTATTCCTCACATAGGGATCATGTGGATAAGATAAGAATAATTACTGCATGCACAGAGGTGTTGCAAAAGTAGGTGTGTACCCACACAAACACAGTTAGAAATCCGAAACTAACAAAGTCTGAACTCAAGTTTATTTTTTATTTGTTTCACATATAACAGGTTGTCAAATAAGAGAATACATAAAAGAGAATCAATAACAAAGAGTAAAAAGGTAGGTATGAGAATCACAGTTGATGGCTCTCTTCTCTGTGACTCCTGTGCGAACTGTGGAGAACAATCTCTGTGGTTGGCGCGAATTTTACGAGTCAGCTGCGATCGACGTGTGCGGTAGTCACCACATGAGACCCCTTGGTGAGAGTGGAGTTCAGATGTTCCTCTCTGTAGCGGGCAGGGAAGTGCACTTGTCTGCCTGAATGCGTGGTGCATCAAGGCTGCTGCTTTACTGACTGCGGAGGTAGCGGAGTGGGGTTCTGCATCGTTGTCTTGTGCTGATCGCTGTGCGATGCTGACATTGCCAGAGTGTCTTGAAGTATATAAGCAGGTTTCACTATACTTGTTTCCCATTCAGTACTATGTTTAGGGTGTGTGCATCTCTGCATATCACGCGATGAGTTCCAGTGTATGGCGGGTGTAGTGGTGGTTTGACGCCATCTGTTCGTAACAATACATGCGTGCAAGTTTTTAAATCGTTGTGCATGAATGACACCGGGGCTCCATGTCTGGACTCTTTCGCAGGTTTGATTTCCTTGATCATTTCTCTCAATCCTTGTAAATATTCTGACTGGACATCTGCATTCGGTACCCCTGAGTCGTCAGCAAACTCTCCAGGCAGACATATTGTTTCTCCGTAGACAAACTCTGCCGGGGAGGCATCCATATCAGGTTTAAAGATTGTCCTAGGATCTAACAGTACAATGGGTAATGCTTCCATCCATTTAGTACCGTGGCAAATGAGGGCTGCTTTTAAGGTACAGTGCCATTTTTTCTACCATTCCGTTGCTTGCCGAATGGTAGGTGGTGTTGTGGTGATGGCAGTATTCCCAGAATCTTGCTAACTGAGCAAATAGTTCTGATTCGAACTGTCATCCTCTATCAGTTGTTGTGTGGAGTGGGTAGCTGATTCTCGATATCCAGGTTGACATGAATGCCGTTGTCAGAGTTTCCACCAAGATGTTATCGGTAGGTATTGCTTCCGGCCAGCATGTATACCTGTCAATGATTGTTAGCAGGTAGCGATTACCACCTGATGGTGGAAGAGGTCCAATGACATCCAGATGAATGTGCAAGAAGCATGCCTTGACATCCGGGAATTGTCCAATTGGAGGGCGCATGTGTCTGCTCACTTTGAATAGCGGACAGCGTGGGCAAGATCTAATCCAGTTACGGCAATTGGGGTCTATTCCTGGCTATACAAATCTTTTGGACACCAGTCTGGTAGTTTCTCGAACACTGGGGTGAAATAGGCCGTGGAGACAATCAAACACTCTTCTGCGATGTGTGATTGGAACGTAAGGGCGTGATTGATCATGTTGTACGTCACAATGTAGTCGTATATATTCCCGGGCACATCGACTAGCTGTAACTTCAATGCCGTGTTGTCGTCACTCAACAGGGTGTTTAGCTCATCATCTTCCTGCTGGGCTTGTGCTAGTTTGGCCACAGTTACAGACTGTGTTATACTGGATACCTGTGACAAACAATCAGCTACCACGTTAGTTAAACCTGCGATGTGGCGTAAGCCTGTGGTGAATTGGCTTATGAACTCCAATTGAGAATACTGCCTTGGGGAGTATTTGTCACTGTTCTTGTTGAATGTGTAAGTCAAGGGCTTATGATCGGTAAAAATTACTTGTGGTCTGAAATGTTTGATCACTAAATATACAGCCAAAAATTTTGTATCGTAAGCACTCCAGCGTTGTTGTGCTGGTGACAACTTGTGCGAATAGTATGCTAGAGGTTGCCATGTGCCATCCACCAATTGTTGCAGGGCTGCACCAACACCAAACTGGTTAGTGCCACCACCAGTGCCAAAGGTGCTTCTAGTTTATTGTGTGCCAGCAGTGCGGCCTGAGCCAGGCTTTGATGTGTCACTTCGAATGCTGCATCAGATTCCTCATTCCATTGCATGGTTGCATTGCTGCGAACCTTTGGGCCAGCTAATAACGAGTTTAATGGTGCCTGCTGTTCAGCTGTCTGTGGTAGATGCCTTCTGTAAAAGTTTAACATGCCTAGGTATCTTCTTAATTCTTTGACCATAATAGGCTTGGGCATGTGTAGAATAGCCTCAGCTTTTCCGGGTAAGGGTGCTGAACCTGTAGCGGATATGCGATGACCTAGAAATTCCACTTCAGGTTGGCAAAACAGGCATTTCGCTGTATTTAACACTATTCCAAACTTCTCTAAGCATAGGTGTACTTCTTTTAAATGCTGCTTGTGCTGTAAATTGTTTGCAGAATATATGAGAACGTCATCCAGGTAGGCAAAACAGAAGGTCAATCCTCGTAATACAGAATCCAGAAAACGTTGCCATGTCTGTGCAGCATTTCCCAGACCAAACGTCTTGAAATTACTTTCAAACAATCCAAAGGGTGTTGTTATGGCAGTGTTTGGTACCCCTTCTGGCGCTACAGGAATTTGTGTATAGCCCTTTGCGCAGTCTAGCACACTAAAGACTGTGGCACCGTGCAGCGCGTGATTGTAGTCCCTTAACAAAGGTACAGGATAACAATCCGGAATAGTTATGGCATTCAGTGCTCTGTAGTCGCCACACGGACGCCAGGCTCCACCTTTTTTTGGTACGAGGTGTAAGGCTGACGCCCATGGACTGGATGACGGGCGTATAATTCCTCCTTTAAGCATTAGCTCGAATTCCGCTGTAGCTATAGCGAGGCATTCTGGTGGTAGTGTCCTAGGTTGACATAACACAGTCTGTGATTTTTATGTAGTGTACTGTATCATGCAACACTTTGTGCAGTGCTCCGGGTGGTTTCATTAATTCAGGAAAATCTGCTAGGGACTGCACGGTACTCTGTGTCTGCCATTTGAACCAACTTAATACTGGTACAGTCTGTGTCACGATAATAACAAGCCATTGATAGGTTGGTGAGACTGTCTATCAGGCAGGCATTGGCCAAGTCTGGCAAAAGTCTGAAGTGTGATAAGAAATCAGCTCCTAGTATTGCTTCTGCGACATCTGCTACTGTGAAATTCCATTTAAAATCTCTAGGGAGTCCCAAGTTCAGATTCTCTTGTTGTAATCCGTATGTTGAAATCTGTGAATTGTTGGCAGTGGATAAGTTAAATGTTGTGCACGGCCGGTAACAATGCAAGGACTCGATAGTATACTGAGATCTGAACCAGTGTCGATTAAAAATTTCCTGCCTGGCGCACCATCTGTTATAAAAAGGCGTCAAGATGCAGGAAGATAGGAGGTAGCATCTACTGCCACTTTCCGCTCCAATTTCTGCATCTACATCTACATCCATACTCCACAAGCCACCTGACGGTGTGTGGCGGAGGGTACCTTGAGTACTTTTATCAGTTCTCCCTTACATTCCAGTCTCATATTGTTCATGGAAAGGAGGATTGTCGGTATGCCTCTGTGTGGGCTCTAATCTCTCTGATTTTATCCTCATGGTCTCTTTGCGAGATATACGTAGGAGGGAGCAATATACTGCTTGACTCTTCAGTGAAGGTATGTTCTCAAAACTTCAACAAAAGCCACTGAGCGTCTCTCCTGCAGAGTCTTCCACTGGAGTATATCTATCATCTCTGTAACGCTTTCGCGATTACAAAATGATCCTGTAATGAAGCGCGCTGCTCTCCGTTGCATCTTCTCTCTCTCTTCTATCAACCCTATCTGGTACGGATCCCACACTGCTGAGCAGTATTCAAGCAGTGGGTGAACAAGCATTTGGAGAAAGAACGTGGGCTAATGCATTTACGTGCTTGCTCTCCATACCGACTATGATACCAACAAATGGTCTGTCTGTTCTCGGTTGTAGATTGCGATGCGAAACGACTTCCATGTCGTCATCGGCTACGGCTTCTCTGATTGACATTGATGCCATTCGACATTAGTTTCGAGAGCTGTGTGCATAGGAGATTGACCTTGGCCGTTAGTGCATCGTAATCTGCCCAAGACACCATGGTAGATGCAGCTGCTGCGCTGACAGTTATGTCTACAACACTGACCTGTGTGTTCGGTGTGATCGCTTCCAGTATGCAGTCAGCGAGTTCTGCTACTGTGTCCAGTGACGTCTCGTTCTGCGTGCCGATGACTGCTTTTGCCTGTGGTGGCAGGTGGGAACTCCACAGGGTATGCAGAATGCTATCTGGAATCGTGCCAGGGTCCTCCGTGCTGCGGAGATGGTGCAGGAGCAGTAAAGGTTTCCTGTCACCAATTTCTTCTTGCGTCAATACTTGCCGGATTCTGTCTTCTTGAGAAATGGCTAAGCAACATATCAGTTCAGTCTTTAACCATTCATATGCATCCTCTGTTGGAGGAGCTGTTATGATATCCTGAACTTCAGTTGTGTAACGATGATCGAGTTGGCTTACTACGAGGGGAAACTTAGTTGTTTCTGCAGTTATTCCCGCGTACATGAAACTCGCTTCCAGCTGTGTGAACCACAGCATAGGGTTGTGTGGCCAAAAGGTTGGTAAGCGAACCGCTAGTCTTGACACTGCTGGCGTGTCCATATCCATATCTGCTGTTTGTTTTGCAGTCGGGGTCACCAATGTTGCGTAAGTAGGTGTGTACCCACGCAAACACAGTTAGAAATTGGAAACTAATGGAGTGTGAACTCAAGTCTCTCTTTTCATTTCTTTCATATATAACAGGCTGTCAAGTAAGAGAATACATAAAAGAGAATCGACAACAAAGAGAAAAAAGGTAGGTTTGAGAATCACAGTCAACAGCTCTCTTCTCTGTGACTCCCATGTGAACTGTGGAGATTAATCTCTGTGGTTGGCACAAATTTTATGCGTCAGCTGCAATCAACGTGTGTGGTAGTCACCACAGAGGCATTTAGTCATTCACTCTTACTGCACTCCATACATGAACTGAATAGGAAGGAATGCCTAATAACTGGTACAGTGGAAAGTAGCCTCTGTCATGCACCTCGCAGTGATTTGCGGATTGTAGATGTAATGCCTTGAGTAGATGCAATGAGGCACTGTAGCTTGTGATGTGCAACTTACCCAGACTACATTCGTGCAGTATTCCATACTGAGAGTACTTCATGACTTCCGACTTTAACTGCAGGTTCTAACCTTCTCCAAATTTTTTCATGCACATATCTGTCAGATATTTAGATCTTAAAATAGCTAGAAACTTCTGATTGCTTTAGAAATAATTTAAAAATGTGGGAGTTTCATTCCTTAAGGAACTGGAGGTTTGCTGTTTAGTGTCAAATTGCTATAGCTACTTGTCTTGGCTGAGGTTTGTTCTATGGATTATACTAGGACATCTATCATAATATTTTTATCTGCTTGAGCCTTAATACAATGTTACATGGGAATTATGTTATCAATTTAAGCTGGATTTTAGCAAACACTTTAGCCACCATATTGCTTGTCTTCTAATCCGATAATATGCCTTTGACAGAAAAGCAGGAATGTAATCTGTTTGTGTCATGCTTTGTTAACTTCAATCAGCTTTTTGATTATCCGTGGCTTTCATTGTATACTGCACAAAATTAGTACAGTTTTTACACAGTCAAGATGACAGGACTCTTATTTTTTTTGTTATATCAGATGTAAGTTTTTGGTTAAATACATAACATAGTGATTTGAGCACACATTTCTATTGATAGTTGTAAGGATGATTTCAGTCTTATCTGAACCATATTTTATAGGTACAGACAAACATATTATGATTCTTGTCCTTTTGAACCTTTCACATTTTCTCAATCTATGTTTAGCTTGCTCAGTAGTTTATATGATGTATTAAATTAAATTTTTGTTTAAGCTATTGTTGTTGAATTTAGAATATTTCTGTTTACAGTTTTTGTGCCTATGGAATAATCACGTGCTGACTCAGAATTATCTAGTGTATCAGTGGACTATTCATACTGAACTCCTTCCTCCTTAGTAGAGTAATAATCTAATTGTTGTGTGCTGACATTATGAAGCTCCCGTGGTACTTTGATGTGTTGACTTGCTGTTTACTGTGATTATGCATATATAAGGTGATTATATTCAAAGTTAAATTTTCAAATCATTGTAGAAATAACACCACTGGTACGAATGACATCAAACTGCAATGGAATATTATCAGAGATGGGGAAATCGTATGGCAGATGAAAAATAAATAGTTACAAAATGTAGCAATAGCACTGCAAGCATCATAATTTAATAGTTTTCAACCACAAAACAGAAATGAATTGTACAACAATGCTTAAGATGTGTGTTTCATATTAAACAAACTGTGCTACTCAGTGTATATGGGTGTAAAGGTGTGATACCATTAGTAATGTAAGCCCACCAACCACAACAGGTTCATATCACATTGAATGACAAAATTTGATTTTTAATTGTCCTGAGGCCAAAAACCACATAAAAAGAATCAATCAAGATCAAATCAGATCAGATTATTAATTTCTGTGCCATTGGCTCAAAATATGTTCAATATCCTGCCCACTGTTTTTCGCAACAAGTTGAAATAAAAAAACAGCATGTTCCACAACTGATTGAAGTGTTTCTGGGGTCATGTTCAGAATGTTTTGCACAATACATGACCTCAGTGCAGCTAAGTTTGCAATCAGAACACTGAACACAATGTCCCTGAGTTAGCTCCACAGCCAGAAGTAACATGGATTAAGATCAAATGATCAGGATGGCCAAGATGTAGGGAAATGGCGGCTGATTATTCTAGCTTTTCCAAAATGACGCTTCAGCAACTGCTTAACTGGATTTGCAATGTGTGGAGGTGCGCCATCTTGCATAAAAATAATCCCAACCACACATACAAGCTGTTGGAGAGCTGTAATGATGTGGTTGTGCAAAAGAGACTGACAGCACTTAGCAGTGATGGTACAAGTAACAGGATCAAAAGCATTTCTCTTTGTAAATGATGCTGTAGCCCCACACCACACAATGACCTTTTTAGGATGAAGGGGAATTGGTTGATTTGAGTGTGGATTTACTATGCCCATATTTGATAGTTCTGTGTATTGACATATCTTGTCAGATGGAAGTGTGCTTGATCTGTCCACAAAATCTTCCACAGACCATCTCAAATGGTACCATATTCAAAGGTCTGTCATCCTAGACCTCACTGATGTTGGCACCAATCCTCATTTTTATATTGGTGTCTACTACTTGGAGAATGACAACTGTTTGTCACTCAAGATTTTTCTGCATCCCTGCAAGCAGGAATATGAAGAATTTCAACCAGATGTATACCTGCTCTCCTTCACTTGGGGAAAAGGTGTCAACTGCCTATAGGGCAACTTCCTTCCATAACAGTGTGATAGAAATGTGACAGATAAGAAGCTCTACCTGCCAAGTAGCGTGCTTGATGCAGTACTGTATGTGTCTCAGATTTGCTAACATACCCTTCAGCATTATAAGCCAGGGTAATGAATAGAAGTTTGGGTGCCTAACTACACACATGCATTCTCTGGCACTCTTCAACAGAGTAGTTACTCATGGCACATTATTAAGTATTAATGGACTATTGCTTTAGACTTACTAGAAAGCAGACAGCTTACAAGAAATACAGTGCAAGATACCAGCAGTTGCCAGGCACCTCAAATGTGTAAGTTGTTTCCCAGTTTTTTATGAGAAGTCAGCGAGTAATGTTGGTTTGAATACTTATTACTCATAGCCAGAGAGAGAGAGAGAGAGAGAGAGAGAGAGAGAGAGAGAGAGAGAGCTACTCTGTGTCTAAATTAGCTTGTAAAATTTCATGCTGTAGATGTAAGCACTTAAACTAATATTGTTAAAGGCCACTAATCCAAGTAATCTGATCCCTTAAAGAATCAAACATGCTTGCATAACACAGCGTCAATAGTCTGATTACTTTAAAAATGAATTATTGTGTTAAATATTTGACTTCAAGTAGCTGGTGACCATTGCCACACTGCAGTCCACTTATCATGGGTTGGAAACCACTGCTCTGCACTGTTCACAACTGCATGTACATCATTAGCCTAAATCAGAGAGAGTAATGGATATAGGTCAGTATTTATTGTATTCCCAAACAGTATTCCATCAATACAACCTAATGTCTAACCTGGTTCATGATACCCAGCACCAGATGCATGGTGGCTATGTAACAGCTTCCAGGGGCAACAAGAATTTGAATTTCAACATTTTATATATATTTTTATATTCAGTCAATAATTTAATACCTGTTTTGATCTACTCATTAACAAGGTATAATGTTAGGTCAAAGGTTTAACACAGTTTGACTGTAATATGGACATGATGGTGTTTTCAGTCAGTGTAGCTCATGATTGGCAAATTACACGGACTATATTAATGCAGTGTTTCATACTGAGAAAACTTGGTGACCTCAAACATAAGTTCAAATGTTATCTATTTTTTTTTCTTTTTTACTTGCAATTCAGATATTTAACACATTTAAACTGCTGCAAACATCTGATTGCTTTACAAATAATTTAAAAACTTGAGTGTTTGGTTCCTTAAGATATCATAGGTTCACTGTTTAATGTTGATTTGCTATTACTGCTTCTCCAGATGGAGGGTTCTTCTGTGGTTTATATTTTGCCTCCTTTCAGTGTATTTTAAACATGTACTTGAGTTGTAATACATTTAGTCCCTTGAGAATTACATTACCAATTTAAGCTATGCTTTAGCGCACACTTTGGCCACCATATTGCTTGTCTTCTAATCCCATCATATGCCTTTGAAGTTAACAAGGGCCAACAAAATTAAATTACATTCCTGATTTTGTGAATTTCAGACTTCTGACCACTCATGGCTTTTATTGTATACGGTATAAACATTTGTTCTATCTTTACACAGTCATGTAGTGTTAGGACTCCTGTTCTTTTGTTATATCACATGACAGTTTTTACTTAATTACTCAACATTGTGGTTTGAGTGTAGATTTGTGTTAATAATTGTAATGATGGGTTCAGTGTAATCTGAATGTGATGTGTAAGTACAAAAAAACATATTACTCCTCTAGTGCCTCAAAGGTTTCACAGTCCTTAACTCTCTATGAGTACTTCCTCACCAATTGATGGACATTATGTACTGTATTTTGCTCTAAATGTTTTTTCCACTATTATGGTTAAATTGTGAATATTTCTCTTTCCATTTAGTTATTGTGCATATGAAAATATAATATGCAGATACTTGGAGTGCCAGTGGTCTACTCATATTGATCTCCCTGCCCCTTAAGTGAAGTAGTAATCCAGGTGTGTGATTACATTATGAAGCCCTAGAGTTATTGTGGTGTGTTGTCTTGCTATGTATTTTTCAATATGCTTTTGAATGATGCATTATTTAATATAAATGTTTAATGACTCTTGTATTGCAGTCTCATCTTAGTGCTATAAACTTCAGAAATATAGGACATAAATGTGTTACTAAATTCCTTGATGATTTCATTACATCGAACTCGAGTAGGCTTACTGATGGAGCTCCTGATGACATTTACTTAAATTGCGGTTTGTGCACTGTTTCCTTTATTACATTTGTGTGTAATATACACATGCACTCTGAACAAACAGTTTGGTCATTGAGTAAATATTTCAAGAATTTAAAAAGCACATTCATTGAAACTGACCATTTACTGTCACTCTTGTTCTAGAACTACATATATATAATATTAGAGGAAACAGTTGTATGTTGCTATCCACATATATGCTCATATCTGTATGATCTTCTGTGTATTACCTTGTTGGCTTCTTAAATGAAACATATGTACCTGACAGACAATGTGTAGTGTTTAGCTCCAGAAATGTCGGTTTGTGTTCTTTACATTTTGATTTCCACAGTTTTTCTTCATACGTGGAGAAATGTATGATGACTGATAAAAATTTTTTCTGCAAATATTAAAAGAACCCTTTCAATGTTATATACTATTTCATTGTTACATTGAGTTTTCTTCAGTTTTGTCAATTATATGGAACTGTGAAGATGGTCAGTGACAGAAACCAGCTGTAATAAGTTTCAGAAAGTAGCTGTGTCATGCATTTCTCAAAGACAGTACTTGCTTAATAATTTTAGGCAGAGCCTCTGTGTACCTCAATGTCTCTGTATGAAGGCGCACACACACACACACACACACACACACACACACACACACACACACACACACACACAAATGTATCTGTTATACCATTTGATCATTATCCATCCTGTACCCTGACCACTACCACCACCATGAATGGGTCCCTTAGACTGTGGGCTTGTATTTCCTTTCTTACTCTCTCCCAATGTACCATCATATCCTGAGGAAATGACTGCTACAAAAGCTGTAGTTTTCACAGTTAACTTTTTCATTTGATACAGAAATTCTTTGTATGAATTTTTATGTCAGTATATACTCTGTTACAGTTTTTCTGTGTACTTGGCAGTTTGTGTAAAATTTGATAATTATTTCATGTTTATTTACTTTTCAATAACTTGCACTAATTTTCACATAAATTCTGCAAAGTACTTCATAAAAATTGAATCTGTGGTGTGTTTGAGTACTCGTATCGATTCCACAATAGATTATTTTTCCTGTGTTCAGAGAAATTTTTAGATGTTCATATTACATTATGTAATCATCATTACCTTTTTCTGTTATCGAAGTCATTGGAATATGCTCTCTTTGAAAGGAAACAAAAGTTTTTTATGTTAGTGATGCTCCTCTCTAGCATTCTAATTAAGTGAGTTTTAAAAATACTTCTCTGTATTCAAAATAATTTTGTAAATGGTAGATAATGAAATTATTGGCCTACAGTTGAGTTGTTACAAAATCTTAATTTTTTATATTCTGACCAGATCAAGCATCATTCATTATTATTGGTTCAAATATTACAGGCCTTATTTTAATGAAGTTTCTGTTTATAGCTATGATATATGTGCATGTAACTGTGATTGTGTAAAAGCACATAAATTCCATTGTGGAATACAAGATATCATGTGAGCAGTGAGTGTATGTTGTAAATTTATGTTTAATGAGTAACAGTGCTGTTACTCATTCAAGAAATTTTGCTATCCATGAGAATATCTAATGCCTCATACAATTTTCTTTTTGTCATATGGTCCTTGACAATCTTTGAAAATGCCACCACATGACTGACAGCTATTAAGCTGTTAACTAAGTCTGACATTGCTTCCACTTATTTGCCAGACTACTGTACTATCACCTTTCCTCTCGGCCTCCCTTGGCCAACTCTTGTTTTTTCGACCCCGATGGTATTAGGTTGCGAGGCCAGAGGGTGTCTTTCATTTTCTTTCTCTAATCATTATGTGGAAGGGGGCAGGAGGGCATGTTCAGGTGTGGTGAAGCCAGGATTTCTTGTGGAGCAAATGCACAGCACAAAGCTCAGTCTTCAATGCTGTGGGTTATATAAGGCTGTTAATATGACCATGTAAGAATTGTCCTCAAAATCCAGAAAATAATAATCCTCAGATATGAATTACAAGTAAGCGGTGGTGATGTTGGAACAGGTCATAGAACAGTGTTCATATGATACCAGTCTCACTCAGCTCTGGTTTTGGAACGAAATGTGCCCAAAGTTAGATATGTTTGTCTGCATGAAGTAAGCAGAGTGGAGAATGAGCCTACTGCATAAGTTGTGCTATATTGTCATAACGTCTTTTCAAAATGTAAGTGAAAATGTGGAAGTATTTCACCAATGCAGAAAACGTAAGTTGTGTGGTCAAATGCAAGTAATGTTAATAGGCATTATTGTGGCATTGCTCTTGCACTCTGCCAGTATTCCACATGAGGTGTAATTCACCTCCTTAAATGTAGCAACTGCATTTTTGTGTGTTGGGTGAAAAACTGTAGCAGATTTAATGCTCTTTAGATACATACAGTTGGTGAAAATGGAGATGTAGCTCCAAACCTCATTTGAAAATAATAAATAAGTGATCAATTTGTGAATGACAGAATACCAACAAACTCAAGACTCACTACATTTGTTTGTGTTACTGCATGTTCACAAAATTTTTTGTTTTGTGATGTCCATAAAGTCGTTCATTCATAACAGTTTGTTGTAAAGTAATAACCTCATTGCATGGTTATCACATCAATATTTTAAATACAAGCAAGTCACTGAAGTGGAGTTTCCATAGATCACTATTTTTTTTCATGTATGTTCTGCACATTATCATCCACATGTTAAAAATGTACCAGTAAACATCTGAGCCCTTAAAGAATCAAACACGCTTGCATAAAACAGTGTCAATAGTTTGGTTACTTTAAAAATGAATTATTGTGTTAAATGTTTGACTTCAAGTAGCTGGCGTCCATTGCCACACTGCAGTCAACTTACCATGGGTTGGAAACCACTGCTTTGCATTGTTCACAACTGCACGTACATCATTGGCCTAAATCAGAGAGAGTAATGGATATGGATCAGTATTTATTGTATGCCCAAACAGTATTCCATCAATACTACCTAATGACTAACCTGGTTCATGACACCCAGCACCAGATGCATGGTGGCTTTGTAACAGTTTCCAGGGGCAACAAGAATTTGAATTTCAACATTTTATATATATTTTTATATTCAGTCAATAATTAAATACCTGTTTTGATCTACTCATTAACAGGTATAATGTTAGGTCAAAGGTTTAACACAGTTTGACTGTAATATGGACATGATGGTGTTTTCAGTCAGTGTAGCTCATGATTGGCAAATTACACAGACTATATTAATGCAGTGCTTCATACTGAGAAAACTTGGTGACTTCAAACATAAGTTCAAACGTTATCTAATTTTTTTTCTTTTTTGCCTGTGATTCAGATATTTAACACATTTAAACTGCTGCAAACATCTGATTGCTTTACAAATAATTTAAAAACTTGAGTGTTTGGTTCCTTAAGATATCATAGGTTCACTGTTTAATGTTGATTTGCTATTACTGCTTCTCCAGATGGAGGGTTTTTCTGTGGTTTATATTTTGCCTCCTTTCAATGTATTTTAAATATGCACTTGAGTTGTAATACATTTAGTCCCTTGAGAATTACATTACCAATTTAAGCTATGTTTTAGCACACACTTTGGCCACCATATTGCTTGTCTTCTAATCTCATCATATGCCTTTGAAGTTAACAAGGGCCAACAAAATTAGATTACATTCCTGATTTTGTGAATTTCAGACTTCTGACCACTCATGGCTTTTATTGTATACAGTATAAACGTTTGTTCTATCTTTACACAGTCATGTAGTGTTAGGACTCCTGTTCTTTTGTTATATCACATGACAGTTTTTACTTAATTACTCAACATTGTGCCCGCATCTCGTGGTCGTGCGGTAGCGTTCTCGCTTCCTACGCCCGGGTTCCCGGGTTCGATTCCCGGCGGGGTCAGGGATTTTCTCTGCCTCGTGATGGCTGGGTGTTGTGTGCTGTCCTTAGGTTAGTTAGGTTTAAGTAGTTCTAAGTTCTAGGGGACTGATGACCATAGCTGTTAAGTCCCATAGTGCTCAGAGCCATTTGAACCATTTGAACTCAACATTGTGGTTTGAGTGTAGATTTGTGTTAATAATTGTAATGATGGGTTCAGTGTAATCTGAACGTGATGTATAAGTACAGAAAAACATATTACTCCTCTAGTGCTTTCAAAGCTTTCCCAATCCTTCACTCTCTATGAGTACTTCCTCATCAATTGGTGGGCATTATGTACTGTATTTTGCTCTAAATGTTTTGTTTCCATGATTATGCTTGAATTGTGAATATTTCCATTTCCTTTTAGTTTTTGTGCATGTGGAAAAATAACATGCAGGTACCTAGAGTGCCAGTGATATATTCATATTGATCTCCCTGCCCCTTAAGTAAAGTAGTAAACCATGTGTGTGATTACATTATGAAGCTCTCAGGTTATTTTGATGTGTTGTCTTGCTATTCAATGTGATTTTCTATATACTTCCAGATGATACATTATTTAATATGATTATTTAATCACTCATGTATTCCAATCTCGTCTTAGTGTTATAAACTTCAGAAATATAGTACATAAATGTGTTACTATATTTCTTGATGATTTCATTAAATTGAACTCAAGTAGGCTTAATAATGAAACTCCTCATGACATTTGATACGTATGCCATTTACTTAAATTGCGGTTTGTGCACTGTTTCTTTTATTATACTTGTGTGGCATATACACATACAGCATATGCACTCTGAACATACAGATTGATCATGGGGTAAATAGTTTAAAAATTTTGAAGTACATACATTGAAAATTTTCATTTACTGTCACTCTACACTATCCACATATATGCCCTTTATCTGTATGATCTACTTTGTATTACCTTGTTGGCTTCTTAAATGAAACATGTGTACCTGACAGACAGTGTATAGTCTGAAGCACTGGATATGTATGTTTGCATTCCTTACATTTTGATTGGGACAATTTTTTTTTCCTATGTGGAGAAATGTATGACAATTGACAAAATATTTTTCTGCAAATATTAAAAGTACACTTCAACTATAATACACTATTTCATTGTTACATTGCTTTATTTTCAGTTTTGTCAATTATATGGAACTGTGAGGATGGTCAATGACAGAACACAGGTGTTATAAGTTTCAGGAAGCAGCAGTGTCATGCGTTTCTCAAAGACAATAGTTATCTAACAATTTTAGGGAGACTCTAAGTGCACATGAATGTCTTTGTGTGAAGACTTAAACACAAAAGTATCTTTGTCTACCATCTGATCATTTTGTATGCTCACCATCTCCTCAAGGGGTGACTCAGATTGTGGGCTTGGATTGAGTTCCTCCTCATTTCTTAACTTCTCCAGACATACCACCCTCTCCTGATTGTGGAAGTAACTGTTACAGAATCTTTAGATTTTGCAGTTAAATTTTTCATTTGATACATAAATTTCCTTGTGTGAAATTTGTATGTTAATACTGTTGCAGTCTGACAGTGTGCTGAAGAGTTTGTGTAAAATTAGATAATTTTTCATATTTATTTACTTTTCAATAACACTGGGAAATTCATGTGAACATCAGTGCAAAGTACTTTGTGAAAATGGAATTTGTGGTGTGCTTGGAGTACTGACTGTGAAAGAGAAACTCTTTGATATTTGTAATGCATAAGTTTGGTGTCACTGTCATTTGTACGATTAATGTCATTGGAATTTGCTCTCCTTTAAAGGAAGCAAATATTTCATATTAATCTTACTGAAATTCTTAAGTTAATGTAACTTTTTCAAGCACTGTAATGAAGACTGTTGTAAAAATGTATCTGTATTGGGCATGCTTTGTTAAATGGTAGAGACAAAAATTGTCGCACAATTTGCTTGTTAGAAATAACTTACTGTTTATATTATGATGGGATGAAGTAACTTTGTTTCAAGAATAACAGCTAATTATTTGACTCAGAGAGCTGGTACTGATAGCTAAGTTGTAGCCTGAATGTAGCTTTTGTTGTGTAGATGTACACAACCTCCCATGTGCAATAAAAGATAACCTGTAAGAAGTGTCTGTAATGGTTTTGTTCTAAAAGTTATATTTATTCAGTAACAGTGTCATTACTGTATAAGTAACAACTTGATTCCTTTTCTGTGCACTGATATAAAATTGTAGTTAGACTGCAACTATCATGTACAAAATTTCACAATCCATGGAAATACTCTGTCCTTCATACAACAATGCTCCTTTTTCATCAGGCACTCTCTGACAGTCTTTGAAAATGCCACCACATGACTGACTAAGCTGTTACCTAATTCTGACATTGATTCCACTTATTTATCAGACTACTATCACCTTTCCTGTCAGCCTCCCTTGGCCAACTCTTGATTTTTCGACCCCAATGGTATTAGGTTGTGAAGCCGGGCGGTGTCTTTCATATTCTTTCTCTAATCATTATGTGGAAGGGGGGAGGAGGGCATGCTCAGGTGTTGTGAAGCCAGCATTCCTTGTAGAGCAATCACATAATACTAAGCCTGGTCCTCCAAGCTGCAGGTTATTTGTTTAAGGCTGGTAACATACCCATGTAGATGTCCCCACACACCTGAAAATAATCATCCTCAAATACGAATGCGAAGTAAGAGGCGGTGAGGTCGGAAAGGGTTATTGTGGATGTGTAGAGAGCAGTGTTCATATGATATCACTCTGATTAAGCTCTGGTTTTGTAACAAAATGTGACCACAGTTGGAGATGTTCTTTGCATAAAGTAAGTGGTATGGAAACATGAGCCTACTGAATAAGGAAGCACCCTTGGAAGAAGGGTTGCTGGGTTTGGTTGTGATTCCACTGAAAGGCGTTATGAGGTGTTTTGGAAACACATAATCTCACATTGCTGCCACTACTACATGGACAATACTGGAGTGGTGTATATCAATGAGGTGAACTCGATGGTTACTGAATAAATACAGATGAGACAGAGCAGACTCCTGTTCTGTAATACCAATGACAGTGTGCAGCAGATGAAGAACATAATTGTGGCTGCCAGATCTGAAGAGGAGACCAAAGTGAAAATGATTACACTATGCTGTGACGGAACACTGCCAAAAGTTACTTCTTCCCAAGGCAGTCTCTCTTCAGTGCACGGCCTCTCAAGTAGTATGATGTCTGAAGGTCTCTGTCCTGGAGCTCACGGATGTGTGCACTGTTCCTACTGTCCGTGACTATTACTATGAAGACAGTGACTGTTTGTTGCTTATGATCATTCTCCATCTTTGCCATCATATGAAGAGTTCCAGCCAGATGTGGACCTGCAGTACTTCACTTGGGGCAAAGGACATCAACTGCATGTAGGGCAACAGCCTTGGTGGAATTGGCAATTCAAGAGGACTACCTGGCCAACAACATGCTTCACCGGTACTGTACAAGTCTCACCTTCCCTGACGGCCATCAGCATTATAGATGCTGAGGTTGTAAATGGCAGTTAGTCCCAAACTACAGGTAGTATATTCTCTGGCACATTTCACTGTAGTAGATGTGGCACATCAAGGTATTCTGATGAGTTTTCAGCTGATAGTAATATTTAGTACCATTGGACTATTACTTACACCTAATCAGAAAGCAGCCAGCTGAAAAGAAATATAGTCAAGATGCAAGCAGCAGCCCGCACCTCAACAGGATGTGGTAATGACAGTGCCTGTTTAATGATCAGCAGCTCTTATGTCAGTGAGACACACTTTTCCCCCTCTCCAAACCCCCTTCCCCTCGACCTGCTCTGTTGCTCATATAGCAATAGAAGCAGCAAATAGCAAACAGCACTGAGTATAAAGTCACTCTGTATTTAAATTAGAATGTAAAATTTATGCTCAGTGTGTTAGTACATAAACTAAAATGGCTAGTGTATAGTTCTCCAAATAATCTTTTAATGTCATATTTTATTTCTTCAATTATGTGAATGGAAATAATTGTAAATCGATTATAATCTACATCACATCACTGTAATATTGGTTAAATATGTATTATTAGTATGTAGTATAGTCATAGACATCTCAAAAATAGTTTCAGAATGTAAGTCTAAATGTGGAACTATTTCAACAATGCACAAGACAGAGGAAGTTCTGTGGTCTGATGTATGTAATGTTAGTAGACATAATTCTCCATCTCTTTTGCACTCTGCCATCATCCCAGCTGATGTTAAATTGAAGGAAGTTAACTATACAATTGTATCATTAGATGTAAGGTGAAAAATTGAAACAAATGTAATGCTCATTACATTCACACAGTCAGTGAAAATGGAGATGTAGCTCTGAAACTTGTTGTACAATAATTAAAAAATAAATACCTATGAATGACAGAATATTGACTTGATTAATGCTTACTTAACGTTACTATTTCTATTATATTGACAAATGTTGTTGTTATGAACAAACAACTTTATAGACATATCATGACAACAGTTTCTTGGAAATTTATAACATGCTTGCATGGTTATCATGTAGATATCTTGAATACAAACAGGTTAATGCAGTGGATTTCCAAACGTGTCTAATTTACTTGTGGAAATTTTGTAGCACATGGATGACAAGGTACAAATGTACCAGTAAATTACAGATCCATTAAACAATCAAACTCCCGTGTGTGAAGCAACTTTAATAGTCCAATTACTTTAAAATGAGTTTGATTACTTCACAGTGAGTTAGTGTGTTAAATATTTGACTTCAAGTACAATAACAAACCTTACCTAAACTTTTTCCACTTATGTTCTAAAAGTTAATTGGATTCCATTAAGAGGTCACATTCTCAAATACTGGATAAACAGACCCCAGGTAGCAGCATGCTGTCAGTTACACTTCTTAAAGACAAGTTCACAGTGCCTAAATCTAATACTTGTTTCTTTCTGTTTTAAACTTATAATATATTTCCTAATGTGCAGTTTCAGATTATGAGGGCATTTTAAATTTTCAGAGTTGGTCAGTCATTATGTGGAATAACAAAACTAAAAACTGACTAATTCCAGGGCCAGTGATTTTTTTCATTTTTTTTATTTATTTTTTTTTAATTTATTTTTTTTTTTATTTTTTTTTTAATGCTCCAACAGGTCTTTGTTAGTACAGTAATATTTATTCTGAATGCCAAGTCTACCATTACTGGTATTAAAATAATCCTCTCATTTTGGATTCTGCACTTCTACACAGTTGCAACTGCACTGTGTCTCAATAATGGTATACATGCGGCTAAAGATCAATGTGATACAGTACACTACATCCCACAGTTGGATGTATTTGACATTTGGAGCCCAGTGCTATCTTACATACTCAGCACACTAACATAGGGTGGTCAGATGAAGAACTTTCAGTGAGAGGTGTAAGGATGTTACACTAACTTCTTAGATTCTAGTATTTTATTATTTTCAATATTGCTCTACATTCAGCTTTCAAATGTTCATGTTTATATTTTCTGTTCAACAAACCTTCAGATTCTCCTTTCCTGGATATGAATTGAATTGTCTGCTTGTGTGCAAAGTTTAGAAGTTACCTCAATCTGTCTACTGTAGGGAGAGAAATTAATTCCTATTTGCAGTATGCAATAACTGTAAATCATCATCTGCATCATTGTTAATAGTTTATAGTGGTTGTTGTAATTCAGTGAGCAGCTCATCAAATTTGTCAATCTGATTGAAAGACACCTGGAATATTTGTATTGACTTGAGTTGGCCCACTAGTAAATCCTGCAACTTCTCATTTGCCGAATTCAGAGCTTCTGGAAAGGAGTGTTTTTCACTGCTGCATCAGTCGTGGAGGGATGTGATTACTGAGAAAAGTGAATGTGTGTTGTGACATAACTTCTGCGCTCACTGGCTTTTTCCTTTTTTTCTTGTCTTCCAGAGAATAGTGATCTGACTGGAAAGTGATTTCTTTGGGTTTACTAAACTTGAACCAAAAATTCACCGTCACATGTGATATTACTTCCATGTTATAAATTAATGACACAGGCTAGTGAAGATGCCCATTTTGAAAATGCTGAAATTCACTTTCTCTCCATTTTCTTTCAAGCTGTGTACAATTGCATGTTACATTCATACAATCATTCATACTAATTATAATGTGCATGACTCAAACTTTTGGAATAGAGAGTGTGATGTTTACTGAAAACCACTATTCTACAAGCTGAGATCACTTTCATTCTCAGTTACTCAAACACAGTTTGTGGGTGAGAACAGAAAAATTATTGCGAAGTAAACAAAACATGATAAGCAGTTAAGTAAATAGGACATTCTTAAAATTTGTAATCATTGCACCAAAAAAGATGACAAAATCTGATTAAACCTTCCATTCACTTCCTTATTCACTTTCCTAAGGAAAGTGAGAAAAACTGCTCTCTTCAATTGTCACAAGTAAAACACCACCCAGTTCACTCTGTAATGCAAATAGTTCCTGAGGAAAAGATACTTAAAGCTGTGAGAACTTGAATTTGCTAAAAATTGATGTCCAAAACAAAGACAGTAGGTTTTAATGTCAAACAAAACAGTGTTTCAGATCTCTCTTAAGTGATACCCCTTATGTCCATTATAAACAGAATTACAGGGGTATCCTGTTCTGTTTGTTTTTTAATAAGTGTTTGGTATTCGATTTCTGCAAGTTTTCACTGCCGGTGCACTGTCACGCTTAGCACTGGTGGACAGTTAGAGTGGTGCAAGTGTAGTAGACCTAGATAGTGTACACAGGAGCTGCTATATGCTTTAATTTCTGTTTGAACGAGTTAGTGTGCCGGATTAATCACCTGAAGATGCTGGCCAGGTGAACCTCTTGGCTGACGTTATGTTCTGGCTGGAGCCTGGTTATGAGTAATAATGATATAGTAATGCTGGACACGAAAGCAAGATCACATATGAACATAGTTTTATATTACATTGTACATAGCTCCTGAGAGCTTACATACAGATACAATACACATCATAGTGTTATGCCAAATGCTTTAGTTGTGTATGAAAGCTCTTGATGTATGAATTCCAAAGACACTCTGTTCACCTAATACTTGCATATAAAAGACTGCCACTAGGTTCTTTCATGTGAGATATTCTTAACACCGCAATCAACATACTTAGTTCCAAAATGCTGATTTCTTGGGGTGTATGAACTAGAGGATTTTTTAGACCTTTGCAGGTGCAGAAGTGGTTCAATGTCATGTTGTGTATTTGTCCAGTGCCACATCAGGTCAGTGAATAAATCACCAAGAGAATTAGCTCATTTCCATGATTATGAAATCCTCATCACTGAAAATATACAAATACTGCTCAATGTCATATGATGATCAGAAACTGTGCAACAATGAAGATTTCCCCACGAACTCCATAGATAACTACTCCAGAGTAGTTGTGCACATCACATGGAAACTTGCTACCCTCCAGTGAATGTGAGGTATGAGTGAAGATCGGCAAGATGTGTCACCTGTTAACGTTAATTGTCTGATATTGTAATTAGCTATCTCTTGCCAGAAGGAGCTGCATTTCCTATAATTGTCATGATGGTATTGCTTTTACTTGGCAGGAAAGACCCAAGGAGTTTCAGACAGTTAAAGGGTGCCCACAACACTTAATGCATGCAAGATTACTGCACAACTTTTACAACCTTGAAAGATGCCCCAGCTATAGGAAGCAATGGTTAGGCACAAAAGCTCTCCTTCAGTAGTAGACCTCTGTTTTCATATGAAGCAGGGTCTGTAACTAAAAGACATGGCCTATATTTAAGGCACTGTGCTACAGTAACTGGGAAAACTCGATAATCATTAACTCTTTGTCTTCCTACTGACAGGCTTTTTCCATTTGGACTGCACAGTGCACTGTATATCCCCTGTATTGCTATGTGACCTGGAGCTATGGTAGCTCTGCTAACAGAAGGGTCTGTAGTGACTGCAGCATGGGAGTTCAGGCTCCAGGTTGTATTTCTGGTGCTGCAGAGTGGAGACCTGTGTCCGTTACATACACTAACCTGTCTGTATGTAGACAGGTACCCTCCAGAGAGGAGAATCTAGCTTAGTTAGGTAGGGCTATTCCAGCAGAAAGTCTTGCTAACAACTGGAACATCAGACATTGCTGGGAGTGTTGTGGTGTGACACTGTGATTACATTGCAAACGCATGGCATTAAAGATTCTGTGGGCTGTGACCCTTTCATTTTACTTCTTAGGTTCATTACTCATGTAACCAAATACAAGTGGTGTGACACATATGTTACAATGCAGTGCTGGGTAAGTACAAGTTGACTAGTACCAAAAATTATTTTTGGGGGGATGCAAAAGTTGCTTAATTGTAGCTTGCCCAATGCTATTGGTATTTATCAGATAAGATGCAATCCAAAGCTGCTTCTTTCTTCTTGTGAATTTCCATATGGCTTCCAATTAACAATCTTCATTCAGATACCTAATCTGTAATGTTATAGTGCTTCTTTAAAGGCACCCACACTCCATACTTATATCCAGTCTCCATTAATCACTCGTACCTTCATATTTACTACTGGAAAATCCAAATATGTCTTGATGGATTGCAGCACATATTACATCATCCATACAACAATATTTTACATGATCTGAGACACCAAAGATCAGACATTGCATACTGTTACATCTGTTAACACATTTTTTTTTAGTTCACTGCTTCTGGCATTTGCTACAGGAGAGGACTACTATATCATTGTTCTCATGCAATTTTTGTAAAAACTATTGTGCAACTCTGAGTGTCTATCACAAAATTCTTTGCAGTCAACTAAAAGATGAAAATGAGAATTTCATTCCCTAGCAGTGTTCCATACTGTGCATAAATGAGAGATTCTGAGCATAAAGTAGACTATGTCATTGAGACAACATTCTACCACATGAAGCATTCAATGATGGATTGGAAGCCATCAAAAAGACAGCACTGCAACCCCCTGTTGGCTGTAGGTAAGACTAGGAGAAGCACTAGGCTGGTATTGGACATGAGGGCAATTAATAAAATAATAATCGTGTGAGAATCTGAGCAGAAAATTTAGTTCAACAAGTACAGTGGAGCCAAGGATCAAGTACCTCGTTTCCATCAATTTGAGTATGTCGTATCGACAGATAAGTCTAAACAGTGCTCCTGTAATGTACACTGCTTTTATTTCTGCATGTCATACCTACCCGTTTAGAATGACATCAGTTACTCTAAACATGAGTGTTGGTGTGTTTATAATAACATTACATGATGTGTTAGGCCCAGAATTACTACAAAGAATTACTTTATATGTGGGTGATTTGATGAATGCCACACAAATTTTGGAAGTGCACATGTCATTGGTAGAGAATGTTTTAGAATACTTTCAGCAATATGATGTTAAAGGCAGTATGAAAAAAAAAAAAATTTTTTCTAGACAGAGAGAGACAGAGAGAGACAGAGAGAGACAGAGAGAGACAGAGAGAGACAGAGAGAGACAGAGAGAGACAGAGAGAGACAGAGAGAGACAGAGAGAGACAGAGAGAGACAGAGAGAGACAGAGAGAGACAGAGAGAGACAGAGAGAGACAGAGAGAGACAGAGAGAGACAGAGAGAGACAGAGAGAGACAGAGAGAGACAGAGAGAGACAGAGAGAGACAGAGAGAGACAGAGAGAGACAGAGAGAGACAGAGAGAGACAGAGAGAGAGAGATATAGAGAGAGAGACAATTGACAAAACAAAAATACAAAGAGTTCATAACTTCCCAGTATACCAAACAGGTGCAGTTAAAAGTATCTTCAGATTTAGCCAATGAACATTGTCATTTTGTTCCAAACCAGTTTTTATATGCAGAACAATTACAAAATTTTGTACGCAGACTGATCCCTTAGATTGGGTCTGAAGTAATCCAGTCTGCTTTTAATAAGATCAAAGATGCACTAGCAAATAAACAGTTGGTGTACCATATGAATGTCCCAGGATTTTTGCTTGTCAACTGATGCTTCATTTACCAGGTTGGGAGCTTCTCTCTTCCAAATTAGGGGTTTAGATGGTAGATGAAGTGTCTGTACACTACCCTTTCCTAATGGGCCTACACAGCCATTGAATATGAAGTTGTCACAATTATTTACCCTTTCAGGAAATTCCACCACTATTTTGTTGATAATTACACCAAAGTATATTGTGGTTGCCAACCTTTAAGCTTTCTTCTCAGTTGCAAATTAGTGTATGCAGAAGTGGTTCACTTCAGTAATACAATTTAAAAATAGTTTGTCATGGAACAGAACAATGTAGTAACTGACACATTACCATGTTTACCTGAAGAAATATCCAGTAACTTTTGCTCTGAGGGATGAAGTTCTAAATATAATGTCTTTCTGGTGCATGATAACACTTATTGTCTGTGTTTCATGTCAGCAGCAATGTGTGTTATCTCCAAGACAGGAATCCTAGGTGGAGAGAAATCAGAATACAATCTGCACTTGACCCACCTAAGACACTAGTTAGATACTATGTGCTTCACAATAATGTATTATTTTGTTGTTGTTTTACCCAGTATAACTGGTGTAATTGCATTCCAGAGGACAGCCTGGAGAACCTAATCTTGTACATCCATTAAGCACTGGGGATCCTGAAGTGGTTAAATGTGTTGAGAAAATCAATGGCTATTGCTATTTTCCTTACCTGTAAAAGAGAGTAAAATGGATTATCCACAAACATCTACTCTGTCAAAGTGTGAAACCTCCAAACTGTGGCTCTGAAGGTGAGCTCCACCCAGTCTGGGTGGAAGAAGAGATTTAGGTGACATTACCTCATGCTCAAGAGTTTGCTTTCCAGTTACGGTCCTCTGCTGCTGTGCACATTCAAATCACCCACTATATGCACAGGCACTCATATGAAGCTAAAGTTTAGGAGCACTGTGCTGCCACAAAAAGCTGAACACAGGTTGTAAGTCAGCTGGAGTGAGACGTGGGCTGCCAGATTCACTTGGACACAGATCTCTAGTGTGCCTGGTGAACTGAAGAGATCAGCAACGAAAAGTTATAGTTTATTATCTAGAAAAATGTATTTTAGTATAGAGGTCTAGTAGGTACAGGTAGTACATATACATAATAAAGATGGGATGGCAGGCAAGATTGTGGAATGAGGACACAGTAGCATGTTCTGTTTCCCACAACCTACATGAATGCATTTGAAATTTCAGATGAGGAATCATAATTCAGGTCTTAGATATGGTAGCCAGGTAAGCTTGCAGCTCAGTAATATCAGAGACAAAAAATTTAGAGCAGCCAGCTACTAGTCAGACTTGGGACAAACTATATGATACGAGATTCAAAACTTTCATGGCTTTGTTGACATTTTCTATCGTAAGTGGCCACGATTTCTTTTTTATATATGAAAAGTGGTCAAAACACTTCATCATAAATTTTAGTATTTCTATCAAACAAAGATTTGATAGGTTCATCCACATTAGTTCATGTTGATGTAATTCAATAGCTGAAGTGAAAAACGTATAAGTAGTTTATCAGATGATAGCGAAAATCAAAAGATCCTAATTCCCAATACTAAAATAATATGGACACTTGCAAAAAACATAAAAATATACGTGGACACTACATTAAATGGCGAAAATGTGTGGATGTCAGCATAAATGATGGGGAATGCTATGTTTTGATGTAGCAAAACATTTATAAAGATTTGATATAGCACTATGGCAACAAAGGAGTTACTACTGTAATTTTGTGTTTCCTTGTTAGAGTTGTGGGGCATTTCAGTAGCAGTGCTATCATGTATAAACACCGCTGTGTTTCGGGCTTCCATATAAATCTGACCACTAACAAAATCTCTAACCTTGGCTATGGTGTACGAAAGAAGATGTTTCTGTAAAGGATAACAGTTCAGGGCTGTAAGAGTTTAGATTAGTGAGGTTTCCCGCTTTAGGCCCAAGAGTGTCCTGCAGTTGTAACTAAGTGAAGGCAGCAGCTTCTAAGCAGTCAGTGTATTAATTACATGTCACAAAGTACAATCAGTAAGTCTATAATAACTGTTCCACATTCAGTGCCATTCTGCTCCAGATAACTTTACTTCTGCTCTTATGTGTTACCTTCTTTAGGGCCGCCTGAATCTTTTGAAGTGTGTAGATTGTTGTTTTTTATGGATCACACCTACAGATATCTATTATGAGGTTTGATGTAAGAAAAAGAAAGATTAATTTCTACATCTACATCCATCTACATCCATACTCCGCAAGCCACCTGACGGTGTGTGGCGGAGGGTACCTTGAGTACCTCTATCGGTTCTCGCTTCTATTCCAGTCTCGTATTGTTCGTGGAGAGAAGGATTGTCGGTATGCTTCTGTGTGGGCTCTAATCTCTCTGATTTTATACTCATGGTCTCTTTGCAAGATATACATAGGAGGGAGCAATATACTGCTTGACTCTTCAGTGAAGGTATGTTCTCGAAACTTTAAAAAAAAGCCCGTACCGAGCTACTGAGCATCTCTCCTGCAGAGTCTTCCACTGGAGTTTATCTATCATCTCCATAACGCTTTTGCGATTGCTAAATGATCCTGTAACAAAGCGCACTGCTCTCCGTTGGATCTTCTCTATCTCTTCTATCAACCCTATCTGGTATGGATCCCACACAGCTGAGCAGTATTCAAGCACTGGGCGAACAAGCATACTGTAACCTACTACCTTTGTTTTCAGATTGCATTTCCTTACGATTCTTCCAATGAATCTCAGTCTGGCATCTGCTTTACCAAAGATCAACTTTATATGATCATTCCATTTTAAATCACTCCTAATGCGTACTCCCAGATAATTTATGGAATTAACTGCTTCCACTTGCTGACCTGCTATTTTGTAGCTAAATGTATTTGTAGCTCATTAAAGTTGTCTACATTGAGACTGAATTGCCATACCCTGCACCATGCGTCAATTCACTGCAGATCCTCCTGCATTTCAGTACCATTTTCCATTGTTACAGTACTTGGGCACAGTCAGCTTCAATGATTTTGTGCTGCCTTCTTGCAACCTGTGATTCTGTTCCTGCTCATGCCACATAAAACAGGTAGCTTCATGTTTCTATCTCGGTGTGCACGTGTAAATCTCCACTAGAACACACATGCTACAAAAATATCTGTAGCTAAAAATCTTGGGACATCAAATCTTTGTGTGTGCCTGTGCACAACACATCAGTTACCCACAGATGAGTCACTGCCTGTCTTCAGTTTTTGTTGTTGTCATGTTATTGTAATTGGTAAATGGTTGCACAATTGTGTTGGTGGCTAGTGCAGGTAGAGGAGACACAAGGATGATAACTGCTTTCAAATAATCGAGGTGTCAGTATTTTATGGTGGAAGTGAGGGACCACTTGAAGTCCGATTCATATGTAGGACAAAAATCCCCAGGGAATCCAAAATGAAGATGATTAATATGTGTCAGAAGGTGTAAGCCTACAACTGTGTGAAATCTTGCAGTTGGAATTAGCCCTTCACTGTTAAATTTGGTTGATCCCACATGGCTCCCCTAGAAATATCATGTAATGTACAGTTGTCTTGTCAGTTGAAATAGAAAGCTTGGTATAATGTGTGACCTGTGATTAGCAAAAGTCAGAAACTGATGACACACAGTTTCACAGTGGCTGAGGATCCTGCAATTTAAAAAATGCTTTAGAAATAACAATTGACCCCTACCAAATTCCAAAAGCTTGATGTGCCTTTTTAGACTACAAAGAATGATCTCATGCCACATGTGATTTTTAGTATGGTCATATTATTCTTTCAAAAGTACCCTGCTACTTAAATGGAAACTTTTACACATTGCAGTGTACAGTTTTGTAATATGTCTGTGTTGTGGGGACATTATATGGTGGCAAATAATGTAGATAATCTGAGCTCATTATGTAGCTCTAATTGCAAAAGTACTTTTGTAACATTCTGTTACCTAAATCTGATGTCGTTATTTTCTCTAAACATAGTTGGCTGTGAATTACATGTTGAGATTGTCAGACAATTTCTCCCATAAGCGAAAGCTCGTAGTTTATAAATTTTTGGCTTGAAATTACTGTATGTTCAATCTCAGAAATGTCTGAGAAGGATTTTTAAGCATTTTTTAAATTATTATACTTGGAAACAATTACAAATAAGTGTATTGTTCAAATTTTGTAGCAGTATAGGCTAAGTAAAATCCTTCTAATGCAGATGACAAATTGATGTGTTACGTAGGTACTGTGCGTGAAAACTGCTAGCAGTGAATAGTCTAAACAGACAGATGTGTCTCAATAATGTCCAGTTTCAGAAAATTATCATACCATGAAAGATGCTTGTTGGTTATGTCTACAATAAGACAGGCCATTCATTATATGCTATTTATCACAAAGTAAATCTGCAGTTGCCAACCCACACAATTTCAAAGTATGTGAACTACCTACATTAATTGTATAGAAGTTCTCATTGCTTGTCAAACCTCAGTCCATGCAAACATGTTCAAGATATGTTACTTGGTGCCTCCATATGCACAACAAAAAAATGACACACACACACACACACACACACACACACACACACACACACACACACACACACACACACAAGCCACAGTTGTTAGACTTAGGAAGGTGAATGATGTTTCCAGGAGAATAAAGCATGGGGAAAATGTCTTGCATATCCAGTTTCTTCTACACCATTGTATAGAGTTGCATTCATCTTATCCCAACAGTATGTTCCTTTGTACATAGTGTGTTATAAATTTCTGTGCATGTTTCAGAGTTGTGCTTACATATAGCTCCTTCCACATCTGCATCCCTAACAGTTTTTTTTTAAATCACTGATTGTTTCCCTACTAGGAACTGATATGTGGATTATGCTGATTTAGGTACCCCCAAGTGTTCCACAGGTATGACTAGTGCATACCTGCATTATCTGTTAAGCCCTCTGACTCTTGATCAGTCTTGTAGAAAAGCTGTAAACTGATTTACAGATATTGTGCAAATGATGTACACTATACAGTTTTATACTAACATGACTTTTTTCCATATTTATTACCACCAGAAAATACTATGCACATCAAATGCTTCTATGCAAGTAAATTTGCTCATCAACCAGCCTACCCCTCTCTCCTATGACACAGTACCACAGTAGCAAATGCAATCACTGTCTGAAGTTACAGTAATTCCTAGATGCAATATTTTCAGTATAGTTTGACAAAAACTAACATTCCTTGTGTAGCAAATGCTCACAGCAGTTCCAAGACATATGTTTATTAGATACTTAGTGTAATGTGCTTTGTCAATGGCCACATCCATACTAGTGTAATTGGGCACTGAACTCCACTGCTGGTTTTTCTGATGGGTGTGAGGAAGATGATGAGAATGTGTCCATGGATGTCTCCTGGTGTCAAAATAGCAACATTTACTAATAAACAGCAATATATTGGTTGTGGGCACTCTAGGCGAGGGTTGCTTCCATTCGTAATATTTTTGGTGGTGATAGAGGTGACAGGTGGATGTTCACAAACGCGCCAGCTGCTGCATCTGTAATTGCATTGGCATATCTTGAATCTGCTGCGTTGCCAGTGGCACTCCAGCCTTCCAGGACATTTTGCTGCAGCTGGAACAACTCACTGTGGGACTCAGTCATGCTGGCAACTGGGGGGTGTGGCAGGACAGATCAGTGCCCTGTCTCAGCAGACATCCCCAGCACCGACACTCTGGTGTGAATGCGCCAGCGTCCCTGGCCCTGCCCCAGTCATGGTGTTCAAGCCAGCAGCATCCAGGATAATGCCGACAGTGCATTATCACAAAGCACCCCAAGCAATGGCTCCAAAGACAGTGTCCTAAGATAATTAAGGCTGGATAGTTATGGCAGTGGAGTCACTCTGGCAGCTCCTGGGAAACTACGTGCATTATGACAGTGACTATTACAATGATTGTGATTGCAGTTACAACTCTGAACTGGTGGTGGTGGTGGTAAGTAACACGGCTCTGTGTCACTCAAACATCTCAAGACAGATGATGGTGATGAGCGGGCTGCCGGTCCTTAAATGTGGCTTTCTTGCTGGTCTGCTGTTTTTCTTTCCCAGTAGGTCAGGGGAATATTCTGGTGTTGCTCAGCTGGCCTATCTGATCCAATTACTGCCTCGATGTTGGTGCCCTGGCTTGCAGTGAGCTGCTTCTTGTCATGTCTTCTCCTGTATGGTGAACTGGCTGTTGACACAGCATTATCCTGTGTTACTGTACTCGGCACTCCACCGACCAATTATGCCACAGTATCATAGCACTGAACTGCACAACTGAGTGTAACACACACAGATTCAGGCTCCTAATACTCCTTCACTTTTTAACTATCTTTATTATTCCAAATTCCTAGCTTTAACTAATTTAATCACTCTCATCTTTCAACACACTATAGTTTGTTCAGTCCCCAATTCAAAAATTGTATTGCTTTCAGTTTTAGAGTAAACAGGAGTAGAAGTCAACTTCCTCATTAGTGTGGTTCCTGAACTCACATCTAGGTTTTTAATATGGGAATATGTAAAGTGTATTGTATACTCTTTACCAATAAGAACAGTAGTTGGGTTTTTAAAGTGAAGGTGTGCATCCTTCATAAACTTGTTCTATAGTGAAAAATTATACTCTTTGCAAAAATAATGTGTTGCTAATGCTTTATCAGGAATGATGATATTATTAGTTTTATATCTCAATATACTGAAAGCATATGAAGACTGATCAATTTGTAATACAGAATGGGCTTATCGTTGTTTTTTGAAAATGTTTTCATGGGATGCATCTTATCAGTGGAACATGATTCCACACATTTGCCAAAACACTCAAATCAAGTATTACCAAGGCACCACCTGATTTTCATCTGTAGGATGATTCTTCCTCTATGGACCTCCTTACTTCATTCAGATATATTTATTTAGCACAAACTGAACAGTCAACCAACAGCTTGAATGTATCTTTATCAACAACAAAATTTAATTTTACAACATTTATGAGACATCACATTTATTGTATGGATAATTGTTCATACAATAACATTGTTGTTGTTGTGGTCTTCAGTCCTGAGACTGGGTTGATGCAGTTCTCCATGCTACTCTATCCTGTGCAAGCTTCTTCATCTCCCAGTACCTACTGCAACTTACATCCTTCTGAATCTGCTTAGTGTGTTCATCTCTTGGTCTCCCTCTATGATTTTTACCCTCCACGCTGACCTCCAATGCTAAATTTGCGATCCCTTGGTGCCTCAAAACATGTCCTACCAACTGATCCTTTCTTTTAGTCAAGTTGTGCCACAAACTTCTCTTCTCCCCAATCCTATTCAATACCTCCTCATTAGTTACGTGATCTACCCACCTTATCTTCAGCATTCTTCTGTAGCACCACATTTCGAAAGCTTCTCTTCTCTTCTTGTCCAAACTAGTTATCGTCCATGTTTCACTTCCATACATGGCTACACTCCATACACATACTTTCAGAAACGACTTCCTGACACATAAATCTATACTCGATGTTAACAAATTTCTCTTCTTTAGAAATGCTTTCCTTGCCATTGCCAGTCTACATTTTATATCCTCCCTACTTCGACCATCATCAGTTATTTTGCTTCCCAGATAGCAAAACTCCTTTACTACTTTAAGTGTCTCATTTCCTAACCTAATTTCCTAACCTAATTTGCTCAGCATCACCCGATTTAATTCGACTACATTCCATTATCCTCATTTTGCTTTTGTTGATGTTCATCTTATATCCTCCTTTCAAGACACTGTCCATTCCGTTCAACTGCTCTTCCAAGTCCTTTGCTGTCTCTTACAGAATTACAATGTCATCGGCGAACCTCAAAGTTTTTACTTCTTCTCCATGAATTTTAATACCTACTCCGAATTTTTCTTTTGTTTCCTTTACTGCTTGCTCAATATACAGATTGAATAACATTGGGGAGAGGCTACAAACCTGTCTCACTCCTTTCCCAACCACTGCTTCCCTTTCATGCCCCTCGACTCTTATAACTGCCATCTGGTTTCTGTACAAATTGAAAATAGCTTTTCGCTCCCTGTATTTTACCGCTGCCACTTTCAGAATTTGAAAGAGAGTATTCCAGTTAACATTGTCAAAAGCTTTCTCTAAGTCTACAAATGCTAGAAACGTAAGTTTACCTTTTCTTAATCTTTCTTCTAAGATAAGTCGTAAGGTTAGTATTGCCTCACGTGTTCCAACATTTCTACGGAATCCAAACTGATCTTCCCCGAGGTCCGCTTCTACCAGATTTTCCATTCGTCTGTAAAGAATTTGCGTTAGTATTTTGCAGCTGTGACTTATTAAACTGATAGTTCGGTAATTTTCACACCTGTCAACACCTGCTTTCTTTGGGATCAGAATTATTATATTCTTCTTGAAGTCTGAGGGTATTTCGCCTGTCTCATACATCTTGCTCACCAGATGGTAGAGTTTTGTCATGACTCGCTCTCCCAAGGCCATCAGTAGTACTAACAGAATGTTGTCTATTCCCGGGGCCTTGTTTCGATTCAGGTTTTTCAGTGCTCTGTCAAACTCTTCATGCAGTATCGTATCTCCCATTTCGTCTTCATCTACATCCTCTTCCATTTCCATAATATTGTCCTCAAGTACATCGCCCTTTTATAAACCCTCTATATACTCCTTCCACCTTTCTGCCTTCCCTTCTTTGCTTAAGACTGGGTTGCCATCTGAGCTCTTGATATTCATACAAGTGGTTCTTTTCTCTCCAAAGGTCTCACTAATTTTCCTGTAGGCAGTATCTATCTTACCCCTAGTGAGACAAGCCTCTACATCCTTACATTTGTCCTCTAGCCATCCCTGCTTAGCCATTTTGCACTTCCTGTCGATCTCATTTTTGAGACGTTTGTATTCCCGTTTGCCTGCTTCATTTACTGCATTTTTATATTTTCTCCTTTCATCAATTAAATTCAATATTTCTTTTGTTACCCAAGGATTTCTATTAGCCTTCGTCTTTTTACCTACTTGATCGTCTGCTGCCTTCACTACTTCATCCCTCAGAGCTACCCATTCTTCTTCTACTGTATTTCTTTCCCCCATTCCTGTCAATTGTTCCCTTATGCTCTCCCTCAAACTCTCTACAACCTCTGGTTCTTTCAGTTTATCCAGCTCCCATCTCTTTAAATTCCCACATTTTTGCGGTTTCTTCAGTTCCAATCTGCAGTTTCAATCTGCAGTTCATAACCAATATATTGTGGTCAGAATCCACATCTGCCCCTGGAAATGTCTTAAATTTAAAACCTGGTTCCTAAATCTCTATCTTACCATTATATAATCTATCTGATACCTTTTAGTATCTCCAGGATTCTTCCAGGTACACAATAACATTACAGTACATAAATTTAACAAGATATCAGTCCTACTGGCACAACATTCATGTTCTTTAATTTAAATTTTTCATAATTAAAACTACTTTATTTCTACATGAGATGCTGCCTTTGTTATCAACAAATTCCATTATTATAACATGAAACACAATATTTTTTAACATTAACAGTGTTCCTAACAAGCCTAATCACACAGTTTGATGCTGGAATCACACCCAATGTAAAATAATCTCCACTAAACATTAACATTTTATTGCATTAATGAAGTGTTCATAATAGAGTTATGTGGTAACTGTTTCAAATAATAGCATCTCAGCACTGTGTTATACAATACCTAGTAGGTGACACATGTACTTTGAATTAATATAAATTTTGATAGAAGCTGTTTTTCTTGTAGAATTCCAGAAATTTCTTTTGAGCTGGCTTACGTTGGAGTGTGACAGACTAACTTTGACATTGCTTTTCCCTGGCATTCATCCACTGGTTGTTAGGAAAGTGTCATCTTTAACAAATCAATAACAGCAAGAAATCTGGCACCTCCCTTGTGCCTGATTTACAATGCAACACAACGTCTAGAGAACAACCTCATGTTAACAACTACAGCAGATTGATAGCAGCAGTGGATCAGTAAGAGAAATAAGTCACTGAAATCATGGGGATGGCAATAGGAACATGGGTCTCCATTTACTTATCTCACGATGGTGGTCATGTTGTACATGCACCAGATTGTAGAACACATGCCACATGATAGCTTCGTGCCACAGTAAACAGCAACAGGTTCCTGGAAGCTCATAGGCCTATACATTCATATTACACTGGCTTGAAAAATATAAGGACAAAGCAAATTTTGCATGGTGTAACAGCCAAATAACATACCTCAGAGAAACTGTACATACAAATAATTATTTCAGTATTCTACAGAAGGCAACTGAAAGAGAAACTGACAAACAGAAATGATGCTTTCATTCAAAGAAAATAAGTACACTGAAGTGGCCATGATTTATGAACATCCTCTGGCCTACAAAAGACAGAACATGGTTCATAATAGGGTGTGTGATCAAGAATGAGAATGCATGATCTGCAATGTGCACCCATTTTGGCACAAGGTTGGTAAAGAGTTCCTGTGTACAGTGTTCCATTCCTCCTCCAGTGCAGCTAACAATAGCTAGATGCTCATTGGTGCATGTGGCCATGCTGCAACGCATCTCCCCAACATGTTCGATAGGGCCTAAGTCAGGGGAACATGCAGGATAGTCCACACGTCAGATATCCTTGCATTCCAAGATCTCCACATGCACTGTTCGGTGCAGTCAGTCAGTGAAGTCACAGCCGAATGCACTCCTGAAAAAGCAAACATTGGGAAGAAGTACTGTGTCACAGTGGTGTTGTCTGGTCAGTATACTGTGTTCAAAGATTTGAAGGCAGTATGCCCTTGCAACATTGTGCCTCTTACATCATGACAACTAGACTACCAAAATGATGATGTCAGGCAATGCTGGTGAGATGCATTAGTGCTCTCACCAAGAGGTCACACATATTGCATACAGGAACATTATTGAACATGATCAATTTGGTGGTTGAGGTTTTAGGGCATCGACAGTGATAATGTTGCATGGGCATATTGCCTGCTAATCATTGAACACAGTTCACTTACAGGTCAACGTCTTTGTGGCACCACTCCTTCTATACCCCTGCCTTTCCAAGAGTGCATTTGGCCCTGACTTCATTTTTATGGAAGACACTGCAGGACTGCATCTAACAGCACAGGTGCAAGAGCTGTAGGTGTGAGAAGATATTTGACCAGTGGGATAGCTTGCCCATTCCCCTGCTTTAATTCCCATGTAGCATGGCTGGATGTGTTTGGGAGACATACTGCAGCGCATCCACATGCACAGTCAACTGTCCTGCAATTATCGACAATGCTGATGAATGGAAAGCTCTACCATAAGAACTACATACCAAATGTGGGGGCAGAATGCCACTACATTGCGGAGCACACATTGCCATCCATGGTGATCACAAGAGACGCGTGCAGCCTATTGTCATTTCTAAGAGTTCTGCTTGATTCTGAAAAAATCCTTTTCTTAAGATAACACATTTAATCTCCAACTAAAGTATATAACTTTACCTCATAACTGAACAGACACTTTACACCATAATGAGAACACAAGATTGATTCTTTAACTTAAGAACTTTCTCTTGCTCCTCCTTTTTTCTTGGGGGGGTGGGGCAGCGGGATGCACTGTCAATACCACACTGACTCCCAAGAGGAAGAAAAAAAAAATTACATCACCAAAGATTATAAGCTATGGAATAAGCTACATGCAAAGAAAAAACACTTAATTACTAGTATCTACAAAAACTGTTTTAGCCTTTCTCTTATCCTGCAAAATATGACTAGTGTGTGATAGTGCCCACCACCATCCCACAGAAATATGGGCTGATGTAGTAAATAATCTGTAGCATACCCTGTAATCTAAGATACGTTGGTATGTGGCAATCTGCTTGTGTGGCTGAAAAGAGACTACCCCATAAATCAGTCTTTTAATTAGATTGCATTCAAAGTTTCCTCCTGTGAATGTACAAACCATTATGAATACAACAAAATATGCTGTAAGTGTGTTCCTTTACCTGCCATAGGCCTAGACAAAGAAACAGGATATACGGTAAGCATTTTCATGCAGCAAAGCAACTTACACAATATTAACAAAGGAATGGCATCCATCATAAGCATGTTCTTAAATAAACTAACAGATAATTGTTAATGATACATGCACAACATTACAGTACATCATATTATATTGACTACTTTTCTTGCCTGTCCTTTGTACACTCATGTGTTTTCATGTGTGTTGAGAGTCATCACAATTCTGACACTTGCAGTCAGTGGTAAATGCATTTTCCATAAGTTATGACTTTGGGCAAAAAACTTTCCAAAACATTACACATTTGATATTTAATTATACCCTGTGAGCCAGGATAATCTATAAAATATGCCACTCATAACAGAATGGTTTCATTGGCTGATTGTAACTTCAGTTGTCATTGGATAACTGTGAAATTGAGCAAATATCTTTGGAGTGGAATGCATTTTAGTCCGATGAAATAGGTACCCATTCCACCTGCAATCCTTTCACAACTGTACTTCTGGCTGACTCTAGCATTCACTGCTGCAATCACTGAAAGTTTCTTGTTATTGCTGGTGTTTCTAACGAATTTACAAGAATTGTGGGTGCATATTACTATACATTAAACTACATGCAACAAAAGAAAATAAGAAAATTTGAGTGCAGAAAACTACACTGAAACTTCATAGTTACAAAACTTGGTTTGAGGACTGAAGCACTTAAAAATCTCTCCATTAGGGTGCATAAACAGTGGAAACAATCAACTCTGTCCATTCACTGGGGCCCCTGTAACGATCACAGGTTAATGTTTTGAGTACTCTTTATTGGCTTCCCTTCCATGTGATGGTGGACAGTTTTCAAATTCAAGAGTGAGGAATGTCTATGGTGCACTGGTATATTTATGACTTGGAGCCATTTTTGTAATCATATGATGTAATTGTTCCTACAAAGCACTTCTCATAGCTGGATAATGCGATAAATATTAACAAGCTGACAGTAAATATTACTCCAACTTGTAAAATCTGGGAATCTAATAACTTTTCCCCTGCATTTTTTTCTGTTGGTCCTATCATAATCATTATCCTCCCCCTTCTCCTACCATTAAGAGTTTTGACTTTCCAAACTCTACCACAGGTTTCAATGTCAATTTTCAAAATTATTCACATGGAAACCAAATTGTGTTCTTTCTCATGTTTAACCTGTACAGTAACGCATAACAAAACTGTTTTGCACCCTAAATGCCTTTGGGTTCATTTAGAAAAAGATTTGCCATTTTTAGGTCTGCTTTCAAAATGGTTTCACAATGTTTCATCACCTGAGTGGTGGGGAGAGTGTTGTAGCTGGAGCAAATCTTTTCTGGCTGGGGCTTTGGTCAAGTGAAAGATTTTTAGAATCATACCAAGGAATGTAGATTAGAATCTGCCATAACCTGCTTTGGTCATTTTCGACTGTTTTTCTTGTTTTGAGTCATGGGTGCAGCTTTTGTAAATGTGAAGTAATCTACTTATTTAAGTGATGTAAAATACTTTACAGCTGTTTGGGATAACTTGTTCATTCTTCAGTTGCAGAGATATAAGGTGAGTAACATCAAAATTTTTTTAAAATGTATCACATAAATCATGGACTCATCTGTCCACGTGTCATCAGTCATGGAAGATGATGAACATTGAAACAGGAGGTGTTCTTGTACCTTGCTGATATTTGCCAACTAAGTTTCTTTAACATTTAAATAATTTTCCTTCTTGAAAATGGAGATTTGTGTTTGAAGCATAGCAGGTATTTCAACATATTTTTGACTTGTAACTGATTTTTATATATTAATTCATAAAATGATATTGCTTATTTATTATTGGAGTATTGTGGATTGATAATGTAACACAGACCACCAAGTACAATACTGATGTAATTTTCTCAAATATAAAACTTTTAAATTTTGATAGAATATTTGCCCTCAAAAGGCAAAGGTCCAGAACTCAATTCATCAAACAGTTTTAACCTGCTAGGATGTTTCATATCAGCACACACTTTGCTGTAGAGCTGAAAATATGTTCTATTGTAGTTTGATAAAGTTTCCGAATTTGTAAATTCTGAAAAAATTTTGTCAAAATATAATTTTCAAGTGTTCATCCAATGCAATAATCTCATTTAATTGGTTTGGCTTAAAACATTGACATTCACTTATGTGCTTTTGCAAACGAAATCGAATGTGGATGAATGTATCACAGAAAGTAAATCAGGATCTAGTTGTGAATAAAATGACAATGTTAGGCTTGATATAGATACTAAATTTGGTTTCCTGAAAGAAAAAAATTGTGAGTATGATTTGCAAGATTAATTCCTCAAACTTCTGCAGAAACAGCATAGATTGATTGAGAACTCCATCTGAGCTGCACGGCTGGAGGTACATCTACATACTCAACAAGCCACTGCACAGTGCTTCGTAGAGGGTACATTATACCACTACTAGTAGTTCCATTTTCTGTTCCAGTCTAAGATAGAGAGAGTGGAAAACAAATGATATATTTCTCCAAATCTGTCCTAAATACTCAAATATTGTGTCATAGTCCCTATATGAAATGTTTTTTGGCAGCAGTAGGATAGTTCTGCACTCAGCTTCAAATGCCAATTCTCTTAACTGTCATGTTCTTAGAAATGCATGTCTTCTTTCCTCCAGGGATTTCCATTTGAGTTCCCATAGCATGCCTGTAACACTTGCATGCTGATGAAATCTGCCAGTAACAAATCTAGCACCCTGCCTCTGAATTTCTTTGATGTCTTACTTCAGTCTGGCCTGGTGCAAATCCCATTCCCTCGAACAGTACTAAAGTGCAGGTAACACTAGAGTGCTATATGCAGTCTTCTTTACAGATGAACCACACTTCCTTAATTGCTCCCAATAATCCATGGCTGACCATTTGCCTTCCCTATCGCTATCTTCATAGGTACTGTGGGATGCTTGGACTTGCAAAGTCTGGTACCATTTGATGAGGACAGGAAGTAACCTTTTCATAGTAACAGCATTCTCGTTTCTCATGCTTTTTAGATAAATATCTGATGTTACAAACCTCTGGAACATGAAGTAATGAAAAATACTATGTCAAAAATTGTTACTATTAAGGTGCATTTATAAACATACAACATTAAAAATAGCACAAATACATGCAATGTATTCTACAGGGCATTTATTACGGGTTGTCTGTATGTTGGGGTGCAACTTACAACAGCTATGGTGACAGAGACCATACTGGATTTCAGTTACTTGTTTCAGATGGTGAGAGGATTATGTGTGCCATCATTCTGAACTGTCTCTTTCTCAGAAATAAACATGTGAAATCTGTTTTGAGAAACCTTTATTAGTGTGGGAGTTACGACCTGTTAAAATTTGGGACAGTTGGCAAAGCCGGTATTGCAGTATGTGCTCAATAAGACCACCATTATGCCAAACCTTCATTGCCAGTCATGCTGCACACATCACCAGATCTGTGGGTCCAGCTGTGAGACCAGGGCACCATGGTGGCCTTCTGATAAAATGCCTCCTATGTATCCTGTGACCTACAAACTGTTTTAGCCAAAAACAGTCTGACTTCAGTGGCATATTGGGGAGGTACACAGTCTCATTGGAAGGTGGTTGGAGAATCACCCTCTGATTTATCAGTGTTGGAAGCACATACCCATGGAACATATTAAGATACCTCACCCCATTCAAGGTTCCACCAATAAACACTGGAACCATGATTTTTGTCCCAAATCCCACATAAAATCATCAATTTTTCACCACCAGCACTTTTCAAGAGGTCCATGCAAAAGGGAGTTTGCATCTGACAAGTAAAAAACATTTTCTTCTCCTTGTAACTAAAAAGTAACTTTGTCACTGAAAAACACCTGTCAAGTGAAGTTAGGATTCCTATTACACTGATCAAAAGCCTCTTCTACGAATTGCACCCGCCAATCAGGGTCACCCTCAGATCTGGTACTGAGACTGTAGCTTATCTGGTGTCAAAGTTTTAAGCTGCATGTGTTGTAAACACACCAATGGCACCTGTATGTTTCTGAGAGCCAGGTCATGCTGTGACTTGGACTATCCACAAATGGTGTCAAAATTTCTGTTGCCGACTCTTCATCAGTGGCTGTTCTTGGATGTTCAATACATTGCTTGTCAAGTAACTTGGACACTGTCCTGTGTGAAATACCATTTCTCTTAGGATGCTGGGCATTGAAGAAGTCCGCATCAATCATTATGATACTTCATCCACCTCTCATTAACAAAATTTCACCATGACACACAGTAGGGACACAATGAATCACCTGCAACAAAAAGCAGAATTGACCACCTCCTAGCAGTTTCAAACTTGAACAGGCCATAACTCCTAGACACAGAGACAGCTGAAGAGAGACTTCACATGTGTGTTCTTGATAAAGGGGCATTTCAAAATGATGTGCTACATGAATGAAACCCTCAATACTAGGTACCCACACACAACTCTGAAACCTGATACTGCATATTTCACATGGACTCTATGGCAGAAAAAAAAGGAACTCACAGTGGCTGAAACCAACATACTGAACCATCAAATCCATGTTAGATAGGGTAAGCGAATGTTTGCATAACGAAGTCCACAGTAAAACAATGAAAACTCCGGCTCTTACAAGGGGAGGCCACCAATTGTGAAATTCAGATTTGATTCATACTGCGCATAATAAAAGCTCATGGCCAGAGGTGTAATGTGGCAAAGCACCAAGATGCACTTCTAAGCTGTTCTCGAGAAAATTGACAGTTAAAAGAAACCGTTGCGGTGAAATACTCCCTACGATTAATAATTTTCTACAGCGTCGTGGCGCAGCGGTAAGCGCTCGGATTCATAATTGTCTTCATAGTGTTTACCACGTATACACTCCTGGAAATGGAAAAAAGAACACATTGACACCGGTGTGTCAGACCCACCATACTTGCTCCGGACACTGCGAGAGGGCTGTACAAGCAATGATCACACGCACGGCACAGCGGACACATCAGGAACCCAGGAACCGCGGTGTTGGCCGTCGAATGGCGCTAGCTGCGCAGCATTTGTGCACCGCCACCGTCAGTGTCAGCCAGTTTGCCGTGGCATATGGAGCTCCATCGCAGTCTTTAACACTGGTAGCATGCCGCGATAGCGTGGACGTGAACCGTATGTGCAGTTGACGGACTTTGAGCGAGGGCGTATAGTGGGCATGCGGGAGGCCGGGTGGACGTACCGCCGAATTGCTCAACACGTGGAGCGTGAGGTCTCCACAGTACATCGATGTTGTCGCCAGTGGTCGGCGGAAGGTGCACGTGCCCGTCGACCTGGGACCGGACCGCAGCGACGCACGGATGCACGCCAAGACCGTAGGATCCTACGCAGTGCCGTAGGGGACCGCACTGCCACTTCCCAGCAAATTAGGGACACTGTTGCTCCTGGGGTATCGGCGAGGACCATTCGCAACCGTCTCCATGAAGCAGGGCTACGGTCCCGCACACCATTAGGCCGTCTTCCGCTCACGCCCCAACATCGTGCAGCCCGCCTCCAGTGGTGTCGCGACAGGCGTGAATGGAGGGACGAATGGAGACGTGTCGTCTTCAGCGATGAGAGTCGCTTCTGCCTTGGTGCCAATGATGGTCGTATGCATGTTTGGCGCCGTGCAGGTGAGAGCCACAATCAGGACTGCATACGACCGAGGCACACAGGGCCAACACCCGGCATCATGGTGTGGGGAGCGATCTCCTACACTGGCCGTACACCACTGGTGATCGTCAAGGGGACACTGAATAGTGCACGGTACATCCAAACCGTCATCAAACTCATCGTTCTACCATTCCTAGACCAGCAAGGGAACATGCTGTTCCAACAGAACAATGCATGTCCGCATGTATCCCGTGCCACCCAACGTTCTCTAGAAGGTGTAAGTCAACTACCCTGGCCAGCAAGATCTCCGGATCTGTCCCCCATTGAGCATGTTTGGGACTGGATGAAGTGTCGTCTCACGCGGTCTGCACGTCCAGCACGAACGCTGGTCCAACTGAGGCGCCAGGTGGAAATGGCATGGCAAGCCGTTCCACAGGACTACATCCAGCATCTCTACGATCATCTCCATGGGAGAATAGCAGCCTGCATTGCTGCGAAAGGTGGATATACACTGTACTAGTGCCGACATTGTGCATGCTCTGTTGCCTCCGTCTATGTGCCTGTGGTTCTGTCAGTGTGATCATGTGATGTATCTGACCCCAGGAATGTGTCAATAAAGTTTCCCCTTCCTGGGACAATGAATTCACGGTGTTCTTATTTCAATTTCCAGGAGTGTAGTTAACGGATATTCCAAAATGAATATTTATAGTGAAAGTTAAACGTTCAAATTAGAATAGAGACCCCATGAACACACATTTGCTGTGGCAGGTATGAAATGTAAACTCCATTGTTACACTTGAAGGACAGATGTTGAATGGGCCAAAATGAGCCGCCGCATAACAGCGTAGTTGCCAGCTAACTTCAAAAGGTACATGCAGTCCCTAGCGCAACTTATAACTTTGTTGAAAATCAGTGCGTATGTGAGTGCTTTGGTACACCCTGTTAAACAAGTGGAAAAATGGAAGCGGTACAATTGAAGAGCGATGCGGGCCCTTCGCATGATAGTGATGTGATCAAAAAAGATTCTATAAACAGCGAAGTGGCGAAACAACAATTGAAAGATGTGTTGGTGTATTTTGAAAGCCTCCTTCATAACAGGAATCGCATCTCAGCAGAATCGTCATCATCAGTCAACGAAGAAGCCATGGCAATTGGGGAAGAAATGTTCCAGAATACGCTGCAAATGCTCGCCAAAAAAACCCTCGTTCATGATGAGGAACTTATAGACATTAATGAAATCAACGATAATAATGCCTATGAAGACGTTAAAACGAGTCCCATTGCCAACGAATCATCAGACGAATACAAGCCAGATGAGAAGAAAAAAAAAGGGTACGACTATATTTCTCTGGATTACAAAATTAGAGCTGTCAATCTGGCCAAAGAACATCTAGGCTAGAGTCTCGAAACTCTACAAAAAGGGGTGCTCTTGTTTGACAAATATGTGCTATTTATCCAGGTGGGAAGAGCAAATCAAACATGGCGGTAGCAAATTTGATAAATATTGTACCATCGATTCATGGGTGCATGATTGCTTCTTAGAAGCTCGACAAAACTTCCAGCAAGTTACTACCAGAAACCTGCAGCAGTGGGCCTTGGGCGCTGCAAGTCAGTTCCCAGATTTCAACTTCAAAGCTTCAAAAACATGGGTCACCAAATTTAAAAAGAAGCATGGGATTCGGCAACGGAAAATCACAAAATTTGTTTCCCGGAAAGAGATGGCTACCCAAGACGAAATTTTGGCCGCAGCGGACACATTTTGGATCCAGCTGCGAACGTTGATAACTAACTTTGACAAAGATTTCATTATTAATACTGATCAAACAGTTATGTAAAGAGCTGTTCACAAATGTCATATGACATGATGATAGAATATGATAATCTGATATTTCTTATATAAACGATATTTTTTTATTTTGTTTGTCAGTGTGCCAGTACCAGTCCACGTTCAACAGAACTCTTGCCGAAAAAGTTTAAAGGCTGTTCTGGTAGCCTGAGACGACATGAACAAGGTGACGCATTCGTATACGGCACAATATTCAATCACAATGTCTGGGCGAGTCTTGCCTCTTGTTTTCATGTGCCTCCAAGAGTCCACAGGTATATTTGGACCCAGAGTACAGAACACAGTTGATGAGTACGCCAAGAAGTATACCAAGGTAGTTATTACATCCTCCAAATCCAGTAAACTAACAAAGGGTTTGTTCGTGGACTTCTTGCATAATGCTTTGCAACCATACGTACAAAAGAAAGAATTTCTCCTTCTGATCAACTATTGGGGTGGGCAAACGAACCCAGCACTATGCAATGAGATGTTCCAGGATGATAAGAAGCACTATAAAAGTCATTCCTCCAAAGTGCACTCCTCTCGTCCAACCGTGTGATGTGTATTTTTACCGACAGATAAAAAATTTTATCAAGTGCCTTCAAAATTGTGCTTTTTTAATCGAGCAAAACCGTGACATCAACTCCAGAGAGGATTGTACAAAAATCCAATCCATCGTCCACCACCAATTGTCTTCTCCGAGTTTTTCCAATATGATACGATACACATGGTATGCATCAAACCTGACGAATGATAGAACAGTTTTTCATAATGTCAATCAGGTGTGTACCCCAACAGATAATTAAAAAAAAAATTGTTCTTGTAAAAACGCATCGTTTATCAGATGTGCTCAATGTCGTGCTGTTTTCTGCTTTCCATGTTTCTATGATAACTATCACTCAGGTTCATGCGATACTCCAGCTACTTCTGGTCACTAATTGTTAGTTATGTGCGAGTGTATACCGAACTTTTCAATAGATTGTATCCACTTTAATATTATTTGTGATATTGTATTTTATTTCGAGTATTATTTTTCCACAACAAACGACTTTCAACAACTTATTATATGCATAATTGTTGCAACTGATTGCCATTACACCAACAACATGAAAACAGCTTTCACATCCCACAACTACCCTCCCGACCTGGTTCAGAAGCAAATTACCAGAGCCACTTCCTCATCCCCTCAAACCCAGAACCTCCCACAGAAGAACCCCAAAAGTGCTCCACTTGTGACAGGATACTTTCCGCGACTCGATCAGACTCTGAATGTGGCTCTCCAGCAGGGATATGACTTCCTCAAATCCTGCCCTAAAATGGGATCCATCCTTCATGAAATCCTCCCCACTCCACCAAGAATGTCTTTCCGCCGTCCACCTAACCTTCGTAACCTCTTGGTTCATCCCTATGAAATCCCCAAACCACCTTCCCTACCCTCTGGCTCCTACGCTTGTAAGTACCCCCAGTGAAAAACCTGTCCCATGCACCCTCCCACCACCACCTACTCCGGTCCTGTAACCCGGAAGGTGTACACAATCAAAGGCAGAGCCACATGTGAAAGCACCCACGTGATTTACCAACTGACCTGCCTACACTGTGAAGCTTTCTATGTGGAAATGACCAGCAACAAACTGTCCATTTGCATGAATGGTCACAGGCAGACAGTGTTTGTTGGTAATGGGGATAGCCCTGCGGCTGAACATGCCTTGGTGCACGGCCAGCACATCTTGGCACAGTGTTACACCGTCCGGGTTATCTGGATACTTCCCACTAACACCAACCTGTCAGAACTCCGGAAATGGGAACTTGCCCTTCAGTGTATCCTCTCTTCCCGTTACCCACCAGGCCTCCACCTCTGCAAATTTCAAGTTGCCACTGCTCATACCTCACCCTGTGTGTGTGTGTGGGGGGGGGGGGGGGCACATTTGAATTACAAAAAACAAATAATAGTTGCGTGGCGCGAGATTCGATCCGGCGACCTTTGGATTACGAACCCGAGCACTTACCACTGCGCCACGACGCTGTAGAAAATTATTAATCATAGAGAGTATTTCATCACAACGGTTTCTTTTAACTGTCGTTTTCTCAACAATGGCTGAGAAGTGCATCTTGGTGCTTTGCCACATTACACCTCTGGCCATGAGCTTTTATTATGCGCAGTATGAATCGAATCTGTATTTCACAATTGGTGGCCTCCCCTTGTTAGTACAAAAACCATGACAAACCAATAATGGTAAACCAATTTATATGACACCTACAACCACTGTCTAACAGTTGCCAAATACTAACAAGAAACTGATAGTGGATGATTTTTTCCATTAATTACAAAGAGTCGAAATAACTGTTGGTAGCTTATCATACATGATTTCTTCGTTCATTGCAACAAGCAATAACTTGCTCATAAATTCCTTTATCACTCACAATGAAATTGATATCCATCCCTTGTCCTAAAAATGTATTGTGCCACTTTTGGTCAGTTTTCATCTTTTCTTCTCATAGCCTTCAAAACAAAGCTCATTACCTTATCAAGCAGAGTAAAAAGGAATACTGGGAGCACTTTGTTTCTTCCCTGGGGACATACCTCTCTCCGTTGCAGGTTTTGTCTGTGCTCCATAGCCTCCTGAGCCACCAGTGTCAGTCAACTCTGCAGGGTCTTATCCTCCAAGATGCCCTGTGGAATGATCAATCGGTCCTCGCAGAACACCTCGCGATGCACTTCACAGTGGCATCGGCGTCCTCTTCCTATCCTGTTACATTTCTCCAGCAGAAATGCCATGTTTAACAGACCCCCATCTGTTTCAACCCGCACCATGTTGAGCCTTATAATGAACCCTATAGTGAATGAGAATTATTTCAGGCTCTTACCTCTTAAAGAGACATGGCCCCAAGACTTGGATTCCGTCCACAGTTAGATAATCCGAGACGTGGTTGTTCCCCAGAGGCAACATCTTCTCAGGGTTTTCAATGACATTTGGCTCACGGGTGCTTTCCCATCACAATGGCCAGACGGTATAGTTATTCTTGTCCTTAATCTTGGGAAGAACTCAACTTCCCTCGACAGCTACCATCTGATTATCCTCACCCCTTCTCTTCCCGTTTCTCCGCTTTGGCGTTTGAGGTCACACTTTTTCATCTTCCTCCTCCCTGTGTGCTCCTGAAGGCCCCCCCCCCCTCCCCCTCCCCCCCACATCTTACACATTACAGGTGACTGGGTAATGCATAATTCCCAGCCCTAGGTCGACAGGTAGGGTTCGTACATACCACTGGGTACAGATCGGGCCCAGACAGGTGTGATTGCCTGAGCAGCTACCTTCCAAATTGCCAATTTATCCATCTGTCAGGTGTTTGGGAGGTGTGACATGAGGAGTCAGTCAACTTCGGGGGTGCACCCCCTCCTGAAGCGGTCCCACAGTCGGGACGAGTGCACAAACGGAGATGCTGGCAATCGTGGCGATTCTCTGGCAGTGAGCCAATGGTCTTCAAAATCGACGTCTACAGAACATAAATGGAATGAGACTAAAGATTCAAAGACCCTTCCAGCTGCAACATGGTTCCTCATGGTCTCACATACTGAAGTGTTGGGCATCTGCAATGACAAATCCATGTATTATTCAGAAAGGTCTCAATGCCATTAACTGAACCTGTAAAATCCTGCTTTCATTTGTGGAATGGTGCTTGGCTCTTGTAGACTACTTCTGATTCTCGAGCATGACAATTGCTAACTGCCTCACTTTTCTGCGGCTATCCAGTTCACGCCGAGGCCCACGGAACTCTGAATTCTTCCAGCGGTGTTATTTATACTAGGCCACTCGACAGTCCGATCGACGTCAAAATCCGGTCTTACCTCTCTGATCAGGGTGTCATTCCCGTCCGTCAGATGAGGTTAAAGGTAGATTCCTCCTTAGTGCCCTCAAGCGCTATTATTCTCACCTTTGATAGAGTGGTGCTTCAGTCTGAGATCAGGGCAGGCTATGAATTTATTACAGTCTGACTGTACATTCCAAACCTGATGCACTGCTATCAGTGTCATCATTTCAACGACACCGGAACATCTTTCTGACACCCAGCCAAATGTTAGGGATGAACACGGGGCTGCCTGATACAGAGCGGAAAAGGAGGTGGACAAATGCAATGGCTCAAGTTATTGGTTATTCACAAACCCTACGTTCTCCCATCTGGCACTTTTAGTTCTGTTCTTATTATCCCTTGTTCACGAAGGACATGGCCATGCAGAAGTGCGACCTCAAATACAATCTGAGTTTGTGAAATTGCCCAGTGTCGAGGTAACATTACCGTCACCCTGTCCGGCTGTGCGACGCACCATCAGATTCTCGCCTCGAGAGGCAAAGCCGCTTGCTACACAACTGGCAGACCGGAAAGGTCGGGAGGAGAACTCCCGTCAAAACTTCCTTTTCCCTCCAGCCAAACACCACTCTTGTCTTCCTCTGCTAACTGGTGAGGGTCGAAGTAGTCCAACAGAGGTGTGCGGTCTTCTCCTTTGCTGACTCGAAGATCCTCTTAGACTGTGTCGCCACGTGATGCCTTGGCCCGGCCGGCCCCCGTGTCGGTAGTACGCACTGCCAACTGTTTCTCTGCATTGGACTTCACAGACCGATAGCACGAGAGAGCCGACATTTTTGTGGACCTCGTGGCCACAGTCGACAGGGTCTGTAGTGCCACCTCGTGCTGTGGGTGGGGATGGGGTGCCCTGGGCAACCTCTGCTGTACTAGATGTGCAGGGGGGGATGTCATTGAGCCGACCTCAGGTGCGACTGAGCCAGCTGGCCAGCTCTCACTTCACTCACTTCAGTGTGGATGGCGAACTGTGTCTACCTATCTTGCCTCAAGGTGAAGGCTGCACAGGGGATGCAGGGTCCTGCCAAATTCCGTGCACTTTGCTAATAGATTCCGTGTGCCATCTGATGCTTGTTGGGTAGAGGTGGGGGGGGGGGGGGGGTGTTCGCTGAGCTGGATCAGAATGCATCTTTTGCCAGGATAGTGGCCACTCCTTCGGCAAGATCAAGACGGTCACGTGGGGATAGGGGTTTGTTAGTTATTGGGAGCTCCAAAATTATGCTGGTCGTGTTGCTCCTCAGGAACATAGCAGCTAGGGTGGGGAAGAAGTCCAACATTTACTCAATGTGCTTGCAGGGGGGGCCTTGTCCAGAATGTGGAAGAGGCTCTTCCAGTGGCTATCGAGTGTGTGAGGTGCAGACACCTACAGATTGTTGCACGTGTTGGCACCAACGGTGCCAGTCATCAGGGTTCCGAGGAAATCCTTGGGTCCTTTCGACAGCTAGCTAAATTGGTGTAGGAGCTCTCCATCTTTCGAAGAGTGGAAGCCGAGCTGATGATTTGCACCATTGTACCCAGGGTGGACTGAAGTCCTCCGGTTTGGAGTGGAGTGGAGAATCAAACCGGAGGCTATGTCGCCTCTGTGATGAAAATTGTTGTAGATTCCTTGACCTACGCTATGGGGTGGACGATTGTAGGACTCCCCTTGATAGATCAGGGGTGCACTACACACAGGAATCAGCTACACGGGTAGCACAATACTTGTGGCTTGCACATGGAGGTTTTTGGAATTGGTTCCTTCCCATGGGAAACAAATCATTGGCCTGAAAAATTACCAGTTCATAACACTGATGCAGGAGTGCCAACTGTAAAAATTGTTAGTTGGCGCAAACAGGTCATTCCAAAAGATTTAAATACGCTAAATCTAATGTTGGTAAATTGCTTAAGTGTCTGTAGCAAGATCCCCGTAATACTCTCTGAAACAATCAGTAGAAATGCCAATATTGTATTAGGTACCGAAAGCTAGGTGAATCCAGACATAAATAGCAGTGAAATTTTGAACTCAGATTGGACAATGCTTAGGATGGATAGGACTGATGCTATGGAGGTGGTGTGTTCATTGTAGTTAAAAGTTGTTTAAATGCAGTTGAGATCAATACTGAGTCAGACTGAAATAGCCTGGATAAAGCTGTCAATCAGACAAGGAGTGACTATTGTATTAGGGTGTTTTTATAGACCATCAGCATCCACAACAAACGTTGCAGAAAATTTCAGGGAAAATCTTGAGCATATAGGAAATAAATATCCAAATTATCCATTAGTTTTAGGTGGACACTTTAATCTGGTGTCTATTGAAAGAAAATTACATGTTTATCACAGGGGCAGAAGCAAAGACTCGTGTGAAATTATTCTAAGTGCCCTCTCAACATAAAACCTTGAGCAGTTGATTAGAAAACCAACTTGAGACGGGAACATATTAGATACCTTGGCAACAAACAGAACTGATCTTTTTGAGGAAGTTAATCTAGAAGAAGGTATTAATGACCATAAATTCGTTGTGGCTTTTATGTCAGTGTGAAGTAGCAAAAAAAAAAAAAAAAAAAAAACAGAGAAACATCATAGAGACTTTTTTTTTTGGGAAAGCAAATAAAAGCGTCATTAATGAATATCTTCATAATCAGCTCCAAGCGTTCACCACAGGACACAAAGATATTGAGCATCTTTGGTCAGAATTTAAATGTATTGTCCACCATGTGCTAGAGAAATATGTGCCTAGAAAAAATATAGGAGTGCGAAAGGATCCACCTTGGTTCAATAAACATGTTAGGAAGTCGCTGAGAAAGCAGAGAATTTTGCACAGTCATTTTAAACGTAGTCTCTGTCCTGCTGTCAAACAGAAATTATGTGAAATGAAAGCAGCTGTCAAAAGTCAATGAGAGATTCTGACGGCTATCTGGAACATCCAGTTAGTTCCGGATCTCTCAACTAACTGTCGCGCAGGATACCTTAGTAGACACAGTCGTAATCTCTAACTCATTGTGTCAATACTTTGCTCATATTTCAAACTTTTCTAATTACTCACCAGCCTTTCTCTCAAAGAATTTGGTAGCAGAATAGTGACCTCTTACTTTTTTATATGAAAATCATGAAAGCTACAAAGCCTTTTATTCTACGCCGGAACTCATACATGCATTCTCCTCCTCCCCGCTGCTCTGGAACTGGATGCTATCCATGTCCTAATGTTGCTGCACCTATCATACCCTAGTTTGTGCTACCTCCTTCACCTTTATAACCGACTTCAGGTTGACAGTACCTTTCCCAGAAGTTGGCTGGAAGCTATCATTATTCCTGTTCCAAAACCTTGAAAGTAAAAGCATTTCCCCTCTATCTATTGCCCAATCTCTCTCACGAGTAGTGTATGTAAGATTTTGGAGCATATGGTAGATTGCCATTTAGGCTGGTGGCTGGGGTCCCAAAACCTTTTAACACCTGCCCAATGCTGTTCCTGAAAGCATTGTTCTGCAATTGACCATATTTTTGCTCTTATCACTTACATCATGAACGAATTTCTCAGGAAACGCCAAACAGTAACAATATTTATTGATCTGCAGAGGGTTTATGATACCTGTTGAAAAACAGGCATCCTCTGCATACTGTGCTCTTCTGGCTTTCGAGGCTGGCCATCCCTTTTCATCCATGAATTTATGTCAGAGTGCACATTTAAGGTGCAGGTGAACATTTCTCTATACTGCACTTTCTTCCAAGAAAACGGGGTGCCCCATGGCTCTATGCTGAGTGTTGTACTGTTTGCCAAAGCCATAAATCCAATTATGGATTATCTTCTTCCTGATGTCTTGGGCTCCCTCTTTGTGGATGCTTTTGCAATTTACTACAGCTCTCAATGGATCAGCCTTCTTGAACATCATCTTCAAGGATGTCTCGATCGCCTCTACTCATGAAGCATTGAAACCGACTTCCAATTTTCTCGCAGTAAGACATTCTGTGTAAATTATTGGCATCGTACGGAGTATTATATGCCTTCCCTACACCTACGCCCTGTTGACCTTCCATTTGGGGACATCGCCAAATTCTTGGGACTTAAGTTTGACAGAAAACTGCTGTGTCATATCATTTGGATTGCTGTCTGCAATCCCTCACATCCTCCGTGTTCTGAGTGGTATCTCCTGGGAGTTGACCGAGTGGTCCTCCTTCGTCTCTATCATGCCTAAATGCATTCGAAATTGGACTATGGAAGCATAGTTTATGGCTGTGCACAGCCATCTATTCTTTGGCATCTAGACTCTGTCCACCACCATGGATTGCATTTAGTGTCTGGAGCTTTTTACACTAGCCCTGTGGAGAGCCTTTACTCTGAGACTACTGAACATCTGCTGTCAACTCGGTGAGCTGTCCTTCTGAGTCATTGCACTTGTCATTTGTCTTCCATACCTGCTCATCTGACCTATGCCATTTTTTAGATATCTCCTTGGATTTAGAGTATGCAGGCAGCCCTTCCTCTTTACTACCACCACCGGGAGTCCACTTCTGTCAACTGCTACATTCACTCTCCTCCCAATTTCCTAAAATTTTCTACAGAAATGGGGGTACGACACAACCTTGGCTTCACCCCCAGACCTGCCTCCTCCATGACCTTTTTCAGCTTCCCAATGATAGTACCCCCCCTATAGTTTATCATCGGGCATTTGCTGCTCTAGGCACACAAATAGAGGATGCCACATTTATTTACAATGACGGCTCCAAGACCACATTTGGTGTCAGGAGTGCCTATATTCTTGGTGACACCCTGATTAGATTTCTGCTTCCCGACAAGTGTTCAGTTTTTACTGCGGAGCTTTATGCTGTTCACCATGCTGTCCAATAAATTCGTCACCATCTAGGAATACAGAATATTATATACTTGGATTTTCTCAGCTCTCTTCTCAACTTCCAAGCCCTTTATCCCATTCACCCTCCGGTCCACCAGACTCAGGACTGCCTCCACTTGCACTACTTGGAGGGCACCTATGTGGCATTCCTCTGGATCCCAGAGTATGTTGGTATACGTGGAAATGAGGCAGCCGATATAGCGGCAAAGGCTGCAGTCTCTCTCCCTTGGCCCACTGTTCGCATGGTTCCCTTTGCCAATCTACAGAGCATTTTATGTCATCGTGTTGCTCTTTTATGGTGCACACACTGGTCCGCACTCCAGGATAATAAATTATGGGACATTAAACCTCTTCTCTGTTCTTGTACCTCTTCCTTGCAGCCTCGTCATTGGGAGGAGGTAATTTTAACTAGACTCCAGATTGGGCACTGTCTTTTTAGCTACTGACATCTTTTGAGTGGTGCTCCTCTCCCGCTTTGTCCCTACTCAATCATGGATGGTGAGATACCTTTTACTTCAGTAGTGCTACTTTAATCTGCTATGCACCTGTTTACAGCTGTCGCCTGATATATATTCTGTTTTAGCAGATGATGTGCACTCCACCGATCCTGTCCTTGAGTCTATAAATGTTAGTGAGATGACGTCAGTCATTTGAAGCTCTCTTCAGGAAAAACAACCCCCCTTCAATAGCACTTTTCTCAGGTCTCCTTCCGTTTTTAGTTTCCCCTTCTGCTTCAGTTTCACTCCAATTCCTCTTGATTTACATTCTTGTTTTTATCCTCCAATAAGCCACAGAATGGGTACTTTTTTACAATGGTTGTTTTTCACCCTAAAACCATAATCAAAAATAAATAAATAAATAAATAAATAAAACAAAATAAAGACTGGAGCACCCACATTCCTTTCTGATTCCTCACACACCTATTCCCATTTGAATGTATCCTTGTGCACTGCCCAGCTTGCCCATCATCTTGAATGGTCTGTACTTTCTGAAACCTACTCAGGCAACCATTTCCCATGTGCCATCCATTACTGAATCCTATCGTACCTACGTGCACACCCAAGTGGGAGCTTACTAAGGCTGCTGTAAGAATGTTCCATTCCTCTCACCTCCTCTTTACCACACCTTGTCCCAGTCCATTGGTGGTCTGAGGTATGTGTCAATGCAATTCATGTGCTGACACGTGCTCTCTGAATTATTAATTGTCATCCTATGAGTACAGTGGCATTCATTATAATCAGATGTATGCGCAGTGTTGTTGTGTTCTTTGGGATATTAAAAAAGCTAGCTGGATTTCATGTACTAGTTCTTTTAACAGTTCTACCCCTGCCTCTGTTGTGTGGACCAACCTCTGACAGCTCTCTGGGACCAAGATCCATTTGCCAATTTCCAGACTAACAGCAATAGGGTCTACAATGAGAATGCCTGTTACTATCTCCAATACCATGGGTCCCCATTTTGCTGAAATTTCGAGATCTTCCCACTATCACCCTGCCTTCCTCCATCGGAAATGGGTGGAGGTGGCCTGGCAATACCTTTCTCTTCTCAGAATCGTGAGTGCCACAATGTCGGCTTTACCATGGGGGATCATGCTCTCAGTTCATCCCAATCCTTCTCCGCAGGGCCAGACATTGCAGATGTTGCAGAACCTTTCTGTTGTGGGCAAGTACTTTTTCGTTCAAACGTACAACCACATCTGGCAGAGGGCGCATTTCCCAGATGTTGGTGTCAAGCCACTGTCATACTCATACCTAAGGCCAGTAAGGACAAAAACCATCCTTCCAACTACTGCCCCATGATAGTAATTTGCGAGATTCAAGCCAGCATACCAGCTGAGCATGAATCATACATTCTAATGACTGCACAGTGTGGACTTCGAGTATGCCGTTCTGCAGTTGACAATCTACTTACTTTGTCTACCCATGCCATGAATGGTTTTCTGTGGAAGTACCCGACTGTTGCCATATTTTTTGATTTGGAGAATGCCTACAACAACTACCGGAGAACTGGTATCCTCTGAACTCTTTACACATGGGGCTCCAGTGGCCCCCTGCCCCATCTCCTTCAGGAATTTTTAAAAGACAAAGTTTTCAAGGTGCGTGTGGGTTCTGCCTTGTCAGACACCTTTATCCAGGAAACTGGTGTGCCTCAGTGTTCTATCACGAGTGTCATCCTCTCTGCCATCACCATTAACCCTATAATGGCCTGTATCCTGTTGGGCACCTCCAGCTTCCTTTTTCTCGACAATTTTGCCATCTATTGCAGTTGTTGCACCCAAGTTTTAAGTGTCTGCCATTTCCTGATGGAATTCCCATTTATTTTAACTGTTTACATTTCCACTTGGGTTTGCCATCTGAGTTACTTGCCGAGTTGTCGACCTCATTTTAGTTTTTATGGTGAAGGCCATGTAAATTTTTAGTTCTTGACCTCTGTTTCTCTTTGGTGTACTTTATAGACCTTTCTCCAAGTCCCTATTTTTAGCTGCCTTCTCTTACATTGATTGGGATTGATGTGTATTCATTTTTTGACTCCTCTCTGTCTTCAGGTTCTATGGTTTTGACTTGGGCGTGTATGACCCCAGTTGTTTTTTCCCCTTAAACAAAACAGCCCAATCCAATAACAAATTTACTGCTAACCAAAAATAGACTGGTCAGAATTGAAGCGTAATATCCAACAACCTTGTCAGTTTGAGAAACCTGCTGTTCTTGTTTCAGAAAAAAAAATCTCATAAATTTAAATGGTTAAAAAGTTATTAATGAAGATATGATTTCAAGCATCCCATTTTTATTCGATCACATTTTTAAAATCTGTGTTGATAAAGTTGCGGCCTGAAATTTTCTGAACAGGGTGATATTCTTACTTTCAAATATATTGCAATTGGAAGGATTTATCTAAAGTTCAAGCCTTTTTAGAATAAATTGTAAATGGTGACAATGGGAAACTGGAACAGTTCTGTCGAAAATAAGGTGATGATATCAAAAGAGTAATCATCAAGCTTTTGCAAAATGCAGATACAAATCAATGAAACATGAAATAATTAGTCCTAAAACCCAGTTTGATTCCCTTTATGATACTCTTGTTTTTTTTTATTGATTAATTCATCATTTTCTTGTTATTGGCACACAAATCACAAATCACAAATCACAGAGTTACAGTTTGGCATCTCGTGGAAAGGCTACAAACAGTTGTGATCGACACCAGACAAGGAAGATGAGAAGTGTATTCAGGAGAGGACGAACAGTGACAGTTGCAGGGGTGAAATCCCATGTGTGAATTATGAAGTGTGTCCCATATGATAACTGCACAAGTCATCCACAACTGTTAATGGAAGACATTAGGGTGTGAGCAGTTAGGTACTGATCCATCGGCACTGTACTTGTATGTGACGGAGCAGAGCGTAAGTACAAATGCGTATACTATATATTCCAAGGTTGCAAATTATATCTGGCACTATTCATATTATATGTTGTGGGAATAGACTACCCATGAGTAGCAACTCTCTCTCTCTCTCTCTCTCTCTCTCTCTCTCTCTCTCTCTGTGTGTGTGTGTGTGTGTGTGTGTGTGTGTGTGTGTGTGTGTGTGTGTGTGTACTAAATCACTCATACACACACACACACACACACACACACACACACACACACACACACACTCACTTATTCCATATCCTAATGTACCACTGGTGACATTATGATTTTCAGGGGAGATGGTAGGCATGACAAGGAATGGAAATTTTTCACACTCTGTCAGCACCATCCCACACCCTCACCAAGGTTCCTGGAGGCCATCGCATCTATTGTCTGTGGGATGCTCTCCTGGAGCCACTCCTAGATACCTGGGTATGCCATTGGTGATGTTACCATTCAGGTCTACACTGCTGTCACCATCTGTGGCTGCTGCTTCCAGCTGTGCCCGGATGTTGTGTAGGTCGTGCAAGGGCATGCCTGCTGCTGGGGGCATGCACCACATTGTTACATTCTCCTTCACAGACATTATTTTTAGCAATGAACTAAATGAGTTCTGAGAAGTTACTGCATATATAAATATGGTTGTTAGTAAGAACTGCAGAATAGAGGAGATGGATGAGAGACAATACGTGAATAAGGAGGTACTATGAAAGGATGGCAGTAGTGCTCGAAAATACACACACACACACACACACACACACACACACACACACACACACACACACTCTCTCTCTCTCTCTCTCTCTCTCTCTCTCTCTCTGCATGATGAGTGAAATATTTTCTAATGTCCATAAATGATATCATATTCAGTTGCAAATCAGCCTTAATATAAATACTTTAGTTGAAACTTCATATCATATTAAAACTGTGGCGGGCTGAGACCTGAACTCAGAACCTTTGCCTTTTGCGGGCGAGTGCTCTACCAACTGAGCTACCCAGGCATGACACACGACCCACCTGAACAGCTTTAATTCTGCCAGTACCTTGCCTCCTACCTTCCAAACTTCACAGAAACTCTCCTGCAGACTTTGCAGAACTAGCACTGCTGGAAAAAAGGACACTGTGGAGACATGGCTTAGCCACAGCCTGGGGGATGTTTCCAGAATGAAATTTTCACTCTACAGCAGTGTGTGTGCTGATACAAAGCTTTCTGGCATATTAGGAAGTCAAAGGCCCCAAGTTCGAGTCTCAGTCTGGCACACAGGTCAAATCTGCCAGGAAGTTTCATATTAGCACACATTCCACTGTGGAGTGAAAATTTCATTCGGGAATACGTCAGTTATTGGTTGTAACAACGATGGCAACAATGCTGCTGCCAAATGAGGTAACACCAGGACAGTTAATTACAAATGACTTAATTGTAGTCATTTTTTCCACTCAGTGTAGGCAAAACTCAAAGATGTACACAGGTAGCACAAATGGAAAGTACCTTGAGAAATTTATTTAAGAAGCTACTTAATAGAGTTTTACTTTTTGTTTATGTTTGATTATTTTTGTCTATATTTCTTTCTTCCTATCTGCTCACATTTGTAGCTATTGTTAAGATTTATTGAATTAAATAGTATTTTGATAGTGAAGAATTAGAGAATTATTAGAGAAAACATAGACTATTATGTACAGAAATTCACACATCTTGATGTATCATACTACTAATGACTTTAGCCTTAAAGGAGAGCCTTTGTGATGGCAATATGTAAGTAATTAATAACTAAGTTGAATATTCTCCTCCAGATGCACATTGTAACGTATTTATGTGAAATGTTTCCCAGTGATAGGACACCGTGACAGCTGACCTGCACCTGCCATTATCATGGACCCTTCTTTATGCTGACGATGTGATACTGGCAGCAGAAAAGAAGCTTGATCTGCAGAGCCAGACTCAAAAATGGAGTGACCAGGTGGTGCAACACAGTTTGTGCCTTAATTTGAAGAAAACCAAGTACATTATATCAGACGGACATGAAATGGGAACGATCTTGATTAATGGTGAATATCTGACTCGTGTGAGTAAGTTTAAGTACCTTGGTTTCACGATCCCTGTTGATGACCACCTCACCGAAGAGGTCAACACCACAACTCTGGAAGCCTGGATGAAATGGCAAACAACAACCAGAGTCATTTTCAACCACAGGATGAAAGTGCAATAGATTTTTGATTTTAAATTATCTGTCATTTGACCAGTTGCCTTGTATGGTTGTGAGTGCTGGCCAACTACAGTTGAGACAGAACGCCACCTCAGTGTAATGGAAACAAAGATGCTAAGGTGGACAGTGGGCCACACTAAGTTAGATCATGTTTCCAATAACAGCATTAGGAAACAGTTTGGTGTTGCACTGATCCAAGACAATATGCGTTAGAGTCATCTTCAATGGTGTGGGTAGCTTTTACAGGCCGGTGATGACTCTGTGGCCAGAGTGAGTTAGACACTTGAAGTCATCGGCAGAAGACTCAAAGGATGACCTAAGCAACATTGAGCTGATACGATTCATAAAGACCTTAAATACATGAACATCCACCCAGACACCCAGATTACAGCCCGTGATAGAGCAAAATGCAGACAATGGACCCATGTAGCGGATCCCACAGGAATGCGGGACAAAAGCTGAAGGAAAAGAAGAAGAAGAAGTTTCTTGGTGATAGGTGCTGATAGGTAAAAATCAGTTAGTCAATCAGTAGAATTTTCATAGGTTAATTCTTCAAAGTAATTGCAGTATGTATATTAGTTGCCACATTTCATGTGCTGAAAAGGTTCTGCTTATCTGTGTGGATCAGCTCTTCTGAGCTCACTACTTTTCCTTTTGTGTCAAAACATGCTGAAATAGATTTCTGCTGCTCAGTGTGTCCACTGTAGTAAGACACCAAGATAGTTTGAACTCTGTGTATTGCTTGTAACATACAATTTTAGATGACAGATGGACAATATCTGCATCTATTCCAGTCAGACAAGAGAATATACATCTATTGTATCATGGCAAGCATTTCGTGGATGTCACTGCAGTCACATTTTCTCCATGAACTTCATCCATAGCACCACAGAGCAGAAGTACTCGACACAGCATGTAGAAGTGCCCATTCGTGAATTGCCTCTCCGGCAGCACAGGATCAGTACCACTCCGATCTACACAGAGTGTGAAACACCTCCTGAAAGTGCGGTGCTTGCTGGTTGCCAACTACCTTAACTCATGAACATCTTCCTTTGGCCAGCAGAGAGGAGAGAAGTGGACCTCTCATTCTCAGAATGACACATCATGCTTCACCACTACGGGCACACATGCACGCAAGTTCCCCAGATATGTGATATGCAGATGAAGCCCCTCATTGGTCATAAAATGACATACAATTGGCATATGGAGGCAACATGTACAACAACCTAGAAGAAACAGTAAGAATGGAACACCAAGAATGAAGTGCTCCAATTAAAATGGTCTAACAAGGGAACAGTGTGGTGAATGAGTTTTTGCAATTTTTTATGTTTAATATAAGTAATGTCCTGAAATCCATTATTAATTTCCCAAAATAATTCAATGCACTTCTCAATAATTCTCAAGAAATTCTACTTTTAAGTTTTCTGACTGCCTTTAATATGTATAGTGAGGTCCCTTTCTGTCAATAGGTCATGCAGTAGGATGCTCATGTACCATGTAGGTGTTGTAGGTTCAAATCTCACCTATTGCCAATTTTTAAATAAAGGTTCCTGTGCTACTAGCAGTTCCATAAACTTAAAATACACAAAAATAGAAAAAAATTCAGTGTGCAAGGCTGGTAATTATTGGTTTGCATCTCATTTCAGGCATTATTTTTTTCATTATTTCCCTTTTTTCCATTCACTTTGAATCACTAAGCCATTTAAATATAAAAATCAGCATGTATCTGCAAGGTATCATATCGAGTTGCTATTTTTATCAAAAATGCACACCTCCAAATTATAATTACATATCACACACAAAATATTTCATTGCAAATATACTTTTGAAATTACTGATCTTTTATAAAAGAATTACTGATATGTTGTAAAAGATTCCTTAAATTAAAGAAAAGCATTAAAAATTAAATTCGTTTTCATCTTCACATATTTTATGCTCCATGGGATATCCAATAAATATGCAAATTTGTCTAAAATTTGAGCAGAGCTAGGGATTGAACTTGTGCCAAACACAGAGTAGGCAAGCATTCTACTACACAGTCACATGACCTGTCAAAAAGAAGTGACCTCAATTCAACTTATCAAAGGAGCTCAGAGAACTTCAAACTTTATTGTCTCCAGACGTTTTGAGAGTTGCATTGAACTGCTTTTGCCAACTGAATTTGAGATTCAAACTTCATGTAACAAATGTAAAAACACACTAAGTTCAAGTGTCATGTGGCCTCCTCTAAAGACAAGGATGTGAGCTTTCTTCCATGCTGTTCAATCTGTGCACTGAAAAATCTGTGATGGAGCTTAGAGAGGTTTGTGAGTGGGCCTAAGATTCAGGATGGAAGGATATCAATGGTGAGATACACTGCTGGCATCGCTATTCTCAGGAGAAGTGAGAAAGAGTTACACAACATACTGAATGAAATGTACAATCTACTGATAACATAATACGGACAGAGTAAACTGAATGAAGACTGAAGTTCTGAATAAAGCAGAAGTGAGGCTACAGAAACCACAAAGATAAAGTGAAGGAACTAAACTGCCCTGGGAGCAAAAAAAAAATGTATAGTGGATGAAGCATTCTCCTTCCAGCACACTGTGCCTTGTGAGCTACTCCAGCTGCTGCTGTAGGCATCCTGTACACACCCAGATAATACACATTGTAGGAAGAAACTACCAATAAATAGCAGTTACATGTGTCAGTGTGTTTTATTATCACCCAAATCATTCGTACACCAACACTCTGACGCTGAGTGCCAAGTGAAAATCTGAATATAAACAAACACACGGAGAAGCTCAACATGATAAAAACCAGAAAAGACTATTTCGACATGCTGAGAAGTTTATAATGCATTAAAGTCTTCCCCCCCCCCTCCCCCCTTGCCAACCCATGTAACACTGGAGCCAGTATGTGCGAGGATGGTGGGCAGTTCTCCATTGAGACTGCGGACTACCCTAATATCAGTATATAGGACACAATTGCCACAATATGCTGAACTGAAAGTGGCATCCCACAAACCTCACAGAGTGGTGGATCCTCCCACTGGAGGGGGCAGCCATGTGCTAGAGGGCTATGTCCAATGTGCTGGTAAGTAGACCCTCCTTCCAGCAGTGCTGTCCCGCGCTCATCTGGACCATTTCGTTGCCGGCAAGTCCCGTGGTGGAGTACGGCCATTGCCATTGCCATCCATGATCGCCGTTGAGCTTTGCAACACTTTAAGAGGCACCCATCCATAGCCAGCCTTACTACCTTTAGATGCCTTCACGCTAAAGCCCGTTATTTAATCAAACAGAGCAAGCGGATATGTTGGGAACGATTCGTTTCTTCCCTTGGGTCCACTGTCCCTCTGTCACGGGTATGGGCTACACTTCGCTCTCTCCAAGGTTGCCATCAGCAGTCCACCCTCCCAGGCCTTCACCTCCCAGATGGCATTTGTACGGACCCATTAGTTCTCGCAGAACATCTTGCGACCCATTTTGCGGTGGCATCAGCGTCAGCCTCCTATCCAGCTGCTTTCTTTCATCGAAAACAGCAGGCTGAAGCTCTCAGCTTATGTTTCACCACTTGTGAGCCAGAATCTTACAACGAACCTTTTACTGAATGGGAATTTCTTTCTGCTTTATCTTCTTCTCATGATACGGCCTCTGGCCCAGATTCCATTCATAACCAACTGCTTCAACATCTCAGTGCTCCACAACGGCAACATCTTCTTCGGGTGTTTAACCATATCTGGCTCCAGGGTGACTTCCCTTCTCAGTGGAGGGATAGCATTGTGGTTCCTGTCCTTAAGCCTGGTAAGAACCCCCTATCTGTTGACACCTATCGGCCAATTAGTTTGACCAATGTTGTTTGTAAGTTACTTGAACGTATGGTAGCCCGTCAGCTCACTTGGGTCCTCGAATCTCGGGATCTATTGTCCCCTTACAAGTGTGGCTTTCGAGAGGGAAGATCTCCAATCGATCATTTACTTCGCTTGGAATCCGCAGTTCAGCAGGCTTTTTCCCACTGCCGTCATTTGGTTGCAGTGATTTTTGACCTTCGCAAGGCCTATGACACGGCCTGGCGCCATCACATCTTACTAACCCTTCATCAGTGGGGTCTTCGGGGCCCACTCCCGATTTTTATCCGCCTGTTCCTGATCCATCGGTCATTCAGAGTTCGAGTTGGTACTGCTTTTAGTTCTCCACAGACCCAGGAGACGGGCATCCCACAGGGTTCTGTCTTGAGTGTCCTTCTTTTCCTCATTGCTATCGATGGACTTGTGGCCTTTGTCGGTCCCTTGGTCGCTCCTGCCCTGTATGTGGATGATTTCTGCATTTGGGTTAGTTCCTCCTCGATGGCATCTGCAGAACGGCAGCTCCAGGTGGCTATACGGCGTGCCTCTGCATGGACCCACTCACACGGGTTTCAATTCTCTCCTTTAAAATCGCGGGTGGTCCACTTCTGTTGCCGTACTACGGTCCACCCTGATCCAGAGCTCTATCTTGCTGCACAATTATTGCCATTGGTTCCACAGTTTCGTTTCCTGTGTCTTCTTTTCGACAACAAGCTCACTTGGCTGCCCCATATCAGACTCCTGAAGGTAGGATGTTTCCGTAAACTCAATGTCCTTCGCTTCCTTGCCCACTCCTCTTGGGGTGCGGACCGTACCCTCCTCCTCCGTCTTTATCGTGCTCTAGTTCTGTCTCGTTTGGACTATGGTTGTCAAGTTTATGGTTCAGCTGCTCCTTCCACACTGCACGTGCTGGATCCAGTCCACCATCGTGGTATCTGTTTGGCCACCGGTGCCTTCCCTACTAGCCCTGTTGATAGTCTCCTGGTTGAAGCTGGGATCCCCCCCTCCCTTTCTGTTCGGCGGTCCCAGCTTCTGGTGTCTTATGCCCTCACTATCCGTTCTCCTCCCACTCATCCTTCCCATTCTATCCTGTTCCCAGACCAAGGACGTCGCCCACCCGACTCCCGCCCTCGGGCGGGTTTACCGGTTGGGCTGCGCCTTGCATCTCTTTACCGTGATTTTCAGCTTCCTTCTTTGTCCTGTCTTCCTCGCTCCCTCCCCTCCACCCCTCCTTGGTTAGTTCCTCGGCCTCGAATTCGGATGGATCTCCGCCGTGGTCCGAAAGATTCCATCCCCCCTGTGGTGTTCCGTGCCTTTTTCCGCCAAATTTTATGGAAGTTTTGGGATACTGTTGTTTTTTACACTGATGGCTCTAAGTCTGCTGATCATGTTGGGTATGCCTTCACGTCCTCTGTTGGAACGGAAAATCATCTGCTGCCACCTACATGTGGGGTGTTTACTGCAGAATTGATGGCAATTTCCCAGGCCCTTACCTTTATTAAACAATCACAACACAACCGCGTTTTGTTATGTACAGACTCGATGAGGTGCCTTCTTGCTATTGACCGGTGTTTTTCGCGCCATCCCTTGGTCTCTGCCATCCATGACCATCTCGCTGATACTCACCGTGCTGCTTGTTCTATTGACTTCCTTTGGGTCCCTGGCCATGTGGGTATCCCGGGTAATGAGCTTGGTGATCGTTTGGCTGGGGGAGCAGTTACTTACCCCCCATTTTCTGTAACCCCTCCTGCAGCGGATTTACGGCTTCACATCAAATACCACTTCGCACAGTCATGGGCCAATTCTTGGGAGGCTACTCCACTGTCTAATAAACTTCGTGCAATTAAGGTGAAACCAGGCCCATGGCATTCTTCCTTTCACCTCTCCCGAAAGGACTCGACCACACTGTGTCGTCTCCGCATTGGCCATACCAGGCTGACCCATGCTTTTCTTTTGCGTGATGAGCCACCCCCGCTATGTGGTTGTGGCGCCTTCCAGTCAGTAGCCCACATTTTGGTTGAATGCCCCCTTCTTTTGGCTCTGCGTGTTAAGTACAGACTCCCCCACACTTTACCTTTGATGTTGGCTGACAATTCCCGGATGGTCTCCCTGGTTCTCGGTTTCCTCCGGGAGAGTGGTTTTTATTCTCAGTTTTAAGGTTTTTAATCTCTCTCTGGTGTTGGGGCAGGGCGGTGAGTGTTTGGGTGTCTCCCACTGTAGGTAGTGTTCAGAGATTCCCGATTCACCTCACTGACCGGAATTCTTTTTCTTCCCCTTTTACTCTGTTTTTACGCCCTTTTTTTTTTAAGGCTTGGTTAGTCTTTCTATTCCCATATGTACTTTGTGCATTATAGCAGTTGTATCTTTTAAGTCGCAGGTGGTCTTGCCTATGCTGCTTCAGCATAGTGTTGGGTTCGTTTCTCTTGCCAACTTCCCTCATTTATTTTTTATCAATGACAACGTGACTGCCCTTTTACGTTTTTCCCTCTTTCCGTTTTATTGTCCTGACTTTTCTGAGATGTCCCGTTAGCAGAATGGAGTATATTTGAAACAAGGGACTGATGACCTTGCTGTTTGGTCCCTTACACCTCAACCAGCCAACCAACCAACCAACCTTCCAGCAGTGAGGCTGACATGAAGTCTGCCATGCCATTGAGGTTGATTTGAGAGACCGCAGTTGGTTTTCTGTCACATTCAACAATTCAGTCTCCCACTGATGCATGATGCATCTGTGAGAAAATGGGATGGTGGCATGCAACAGGTGGGACATTGATGGACAGCACAATCCCAACATGCTTCCTTGGTGACTTTGTTAGCCATGTTGTTGTCCTGTATCACGATGTGGCCAGGTATCCAGCAAAGGGCTACATCCTTATCACAGTGTTGGAGCCACTGCAAGGAGTCGTGGATGAGCTGAAGAGCTGGTCGACTGGATACATTTGGTAAAATGCTTGCAGTGCACTAAATGAGTCAGGACACACAAGAAAACTTGTATGATGATGGCTGTGAACCCTCTCCAGTGATATCAATATGCCATATAATTCCAATTCATAATTTATAAATTCTTCTGAAAGACACACTTTAAAAACCCTATCAGGGAAAACAGCAGAACAACCGAGGACATTCCCTTGCTGGGATCCATTTGTATAAACTATGATTAAACTGTAGTACATACTTAAAATGGACAAAAACAAAGTTATAAAAACATAATCTGGAGTCCAAGTTTTCTTGTACTGCGTAAAGCCAAAAATCATTTTGGGCCTCTGTAGATGCCAAAGCGGCAATGCATTCCATCCTTTGCTTGGTTGCATGGACCCAATTCATGAACAGCCATTCAATGTTTCATCGGACCA